>NC_046318.1:9973378-10280993 GCF_009819535.1 Lacerta agilis
CCAAGGAACACGGTGTACTTTTGCCAATAGCTCCAAAGCCAAGGCTACCTTAAGAAAACCTCGATTGCTAGGTGGGCTTTGTTGGGTTATGCTGTATGGGGGTGTGCAGATGGAGGTGTCCTTTGGGCTAATGCCCAAAGATACATGAATCTCAATACATTGTGGCTCATGCCATTTCTTAACTTCCCTGTACTTTGCCCTCGTCTGCCTCCGTCATGCCGTGCCGCCATGCCTGGGGGTGGGGGGCGCCGGAGGGATCCTTGCACCACGGCGCCAGATAAGCTTAAGACGGCCCTGTTTGCAACCAAAGAAAATATTTAATAAAATTTTAATAAAAAGAATAGACGTGCCTAACTTAGGTCCATTAATTTTATTGTGTCTACACGGAGTAGAACTTGGTTGGATAAATGCATAATCGTTAAAGTGCTACTAGACTCTTTCTTGAAAAATTAACCATCTTCCTTCAATTCTCTAGTAAAATATATTGGACAGAAAATTAAAATTGGTTATCTTATTAGCCAAAAATTGTATTTTCCCACATTTTTATTATTAATCTAGATTTTCAAGGTAGCCTGCAAAAGAGAACCATAAAATATAAAATATATAAAAAACATCAGAAACAAAAGCAATTATCATAGCAACAGTAAAAATACAAAAAGCAGAACATTTTGATGAACATGTTGTTCATTTTCTTTTCTGATTTATGTAAATTTGTTTTAATATTTGAGCCTCATGAGACACATGTTTATGGGAGAGGAATGGATATTTCTAAAAAAGAAAAAAACCTGTCAAAATCTGTAGAATTGAAGGTTTAATTTTTTTTAAAAGGGGATTTCATAGGTTCCTCAATTTCATTAGACTCTGTGAATACAATCCAGCACGTGCCTTTCCAGAAGTAAGCCCCACTAAATTAGAGGGCTAACTCCCACTTGTGGGTATAAGATTAGAACCCAAGTCAAACTTTAACAGTCAATATCTGTGTTGATATATGCATATGGTACTGTTGCCCTACCATAAAAAGGTAAAGGGACCCCTGATCATTAGGTCCAGCCGTGTCTCGCGTTACTGGCCGAGGGAGCCGGCGTACAGCTTCTGGGTCATGTGGCCAGCATGACAAAGCCGCTTCTGGTGAACCAGAGCAGCGCATGGAAACGTCGTTTACCTTCCCACTGGAGTGGTACCTATTTATCTACTTGCACTTTGACGTGCTTTCGAACTGCTAGGTTGGCAGGAGCTGGGAGCTCACCCCATCGCTGGGATTCGAACCGCCAACCTTCTGATCAGCAAGCCCTAGGCTCTGTGGTTTAACCCTACCATAGTGGGACTCAATTTCTAGTATCTGGCTGTGAAGTCAACACTTGGCTTCCAATTTTTTTGGGGGGGGGGCAGACTCCTGTATATGTGGCAAGGGCGCCCCAATGTGCATCCCTTTAAACCTACTTAATGTGTAAAAGTTGTTGAATACAACATCCACTGCCTTCTTCATTGCTTCCGTGTAAAAATATCTCAAGACATGGAAAATATGTCTTCCCAGAAATGCACTGTGTGATCACCTATTTCTGTGCAACCAGAATGTGTTGTTTCTGACATGCTTTTTAAAATGGTGTGCCTTTTCATTTATGCTCGTATCTAAATGCTTCATTTGCCAACTTAGACTGTGGAAGGCAATTTAATTCCCTTCACTACTGCGGAGAGGGAATAATTTGGCTTGATTCTGGCTTGATGTTTCTCTGAAAATACAAGGCATAAATGTCAGACTCTGCACTCTTCAATTCATATTCTTAAATACATGCACGTAGCTCCCAGTAAAGCCAAGAAGACTTTTATCTTGGGAAAGTATTTTGGCTAAGAGCCAATAATACCTTCTTTGCTAAAGTAAATCTTGGAACATAATACTGTATCATTTTCGTCCTCTTAATCAGAGAAAATGGCATTCATATTTTCTTCTTAATCCTAATAATCTCCTTTTAAAGAATGAATTAGCCACCTTAGCAATGGTCTGGTAGGAGAAAAACTGAAAGCTAAATCTGGAAGAAGTTAAACATTCTTAAAGGACCAAACTCCATATTATGCTATATGTATAATGGACAGCTACATCTTTGCTTTTTCTTTAATTATAGGCATGGGGAGGGAAGAGTCATGGAGAGTACAGTCTGAAGGGAGCTTCCTCCAGCTACAACTGGAATGAAAATACCCCACTCCTGCACAGCTGTGATGCTTAGGAGGAAAGTTCTTGATAGTGTCAATGGGAACCTTTTTCTAAACCTCAAGGCTGTGCCTTGCGGGGTGGGGGGGGGGGGGTGCGTGGGAGGGGCAAACCTCTCCTCCCTGCATGCTGTAATCCCCACTACTCCCCCAACCACATCTGAATTTAGTGAATTTAGATGCTGCTGAGTGCTATGCATTCACTGTAATGTGTAGTTTGACCCTAAACCCCACTAAATCAGCAGCGCTTGAAGCACTTAGGTTCCTTTGATTTTAATGGGATTGAAGAAGCATGCTTAACTTGCTAATGAGCAAGTCTGAAGCCTGTTGGAATTCCCAGACTCTGTGCAGAAATTATAGCATGCCATGCTGAAGTACAGGATCCAGGGTCATTCCTAGCCCATTGGTAGCACAGGCATGTGAAGTACAGTGGTACCTTGGTTTGCAACTGTTTTGGATTACAACCGTTTTGGATTACAACCACGTCAAACCCAGAAGTGTGTGTCCCTTTTTTTGGATTACAGCCCATTTTTTTTATTACAACCATTATTTTTTTTTGAGGCCCTATTGGCGAAAGCACACCTTAGGTTACAACCTGTTTTGGTTTACAACCGGACCTCTGGAATGGATTATGGTTGTAAACCAAGGTACCACTGTATCTGCTAACTGGTTACTGGGTCATGCCCAACATGTGGGATGTGGCAGAAGCAGTAAACTAGTACCCAGGGTAGCAGACCTTCACCTTCAGTTCATCATAGACTTTACTAGCTAAAGCCCTGTTAAGGGTGGTGGGTGGGAAGATGATTTCTAGATTCCCCACCCCCCACCCCCGCTCTGTTTACCACCATAGTGGGTAAGTTGAAATGACTGTCCTTACCATGACAATGTTCATGAGGCTGTGGCAAAACATTCCCTGTTCTACCTGATGAAGAAAATTCCATGAAGGTTGACATCTCAAGTAGCTAGATCTCAACGAGGAGAATTGCCCTTCTAATGCACTGCCCTATTACCTCCCTACAGACCAAATAAAAAAATAAATAAAAATCCTCCTTGTACTATGGGTCAACAGCACCAGAGGAAAAGGAAGGATTTTCTTGTTAAAAGTCTCTAGCCATTTTAATTTCCTCCTTATAAGACTATGGAACCTTCAGTGACCAAATATTATCCACACACCCACAATCTTCTTCCCAATTTTACTATGGTCCAAAACCCAGGAAATCACCAAGGAGTTTTCCTTCCCTCTACCTCTTTATTTCTTCTTCTAGAACATCATCGACAGCCATGCTAACAGGAAAAAACCCAGGTTAGATTTTTCTTTGAAAAAGAAACTCCCCCACCCCCACATGATTATATTATGTAAGTAGTTTATATATATGTGTGTGTGTGTGTGTGTGTGTATAAATAATTTGCAAAATATGCATATTTTCTATGATGAAAGTCATTCTTTCCCAACCTGGTGCCTTCCAGATGTTTGGGACTACTACTCTTAAGAGCACCTGCTGGCTGGCAGTCATAGGAGTTTAAGTCCACAACATCTGGAGGGCACAGTTAGGGATGGCTGCTGCATGTTCTGCTTCTTTTGGTCATAGTTTGCCACCCTAACAGAGTGAAACAGGCTTTCAAATGTAGATTATGCTATTTTGCACAGAATCATAGTATTGTAGAGTTGGAAGGGACCCTGAGGGTCATCTAGACTAACCCCCTGCAATACAGGAATCTCAACTAATGCTTCTGTGACAGGTGGCCATCTGATGTCTGCTTAAAAACCTCCAAGAAAGCAGAGTCCATCATCTTCTGAGGGAGTTCATTGCCCTTTCTTAGGGCCTTTGGATGAGATTTCAGTTTTCTTGGGCTACCTCTGACAAAACATTCTGGGCTACCTCTGTCATGTCTAGCAAAGCTCTCCCACTGGATAAGGTGTGTCTCCTGAGCTCTCCACAAGATCAGTATCATAACATCAGATTGATAAAAGGGTTTTAAGAAAGGCACATTCTCCAGTATCACCTTTATCCAGCCAGATTTAAGCAAAATTCTGGCCACTCAGCTTCAAGTCTCTTTCACAGGCCTTAATACGCCTGTAAAAAGCAACATCAGTACTACTGAAAGATGCTTTGAATACTAACAAAAAAGACACCTCTGGGCTCCTGTTATGTCCTAATGTACTTGTATTAGCAAATGTTCCAGTACCTTAATTCAGTTCAGAGTTTTATTGCTCAGAGCTTGGTATTTCCTGCAGAAATAGACCCACGTACATAAACACTTCTGCACTGAAATACTTCTCACAAAGCTGGCCATTTCTTTCTCTTCTAAAAGAACAAGCAAAGCATCACATGCAAGCTAAACTATATATGAAAATTCTTAGGTTTCTTTTAAAAATAAAATAAAAGTTTCTAGGGTATTTATCGCTTCGTTTTGCAAATTTCTTGGCAGTCTCTCTAATTGGAGCATGCAAAATTGGGGAGGGGGTGTATTTAATAATCAACAACTCTGCCTACCCGCCAGAGGCTTCAACAACTGTCCTGACTCTATTCAAGTCTCCCGCCCAGCCATCGGAACTTCATCCTAAGAGACTGATGCCCTCTGGACGGCTGTCTCCAGGCACTTTTGGGCTTTAATGTATCTCATCTGTCTGCAGTGCCGTAACCAGTCATTTTGATCCCAGAGGCAGGCTCTCAATTCCACGCACATAAGAGCTGGCACGAGTTAAGAATGGCTTATGAACTGTTGGCGAAGCTTGCAAGATTTCATTGCTGAGGCTTCTCCTCTGAAGCTCCTGTGCAGAAAAACAGCTGGCTATAACCTAATGTTTAAACTCCAATTTTCTCCTCCCACAACAGCAGTATCTGTGTACTTTAGGCTGTGATCCTATACCCACGTACCTGGGAGTAAACGCCACTGACCTCAACAGGAATTGCATGTGAGTAGACACATATCCATGTATCTATTGGCACAGGACTATCCCTTGGCCTAATCTGCTATCCCTACTAAACCTCAAAGCTGCAATGCAACTTGGAATAGCTTTATTGAACCTATAAATAGAGGTGGTACTGGTCAGAATTCTCTACAATCCACATTTTTGCCAATAAGTAATAATCAGTAGTAATGTACGGAAGTAATGTTCCCAGTAGTAATGTACGGAAGTGAGAGCTGGACCATAAAGAAGGCTGATCGCTTTTGAATTGATGCTTTTGAATTATGGTGCTGGAGGAGACTCTTGAGAGTCCCATGGACTGCAAGAAGATCAAACCTATCCATTCTCAAAGAAATCAGCCCTGAGTGCTCACTAGAAGGACAGATCCTGAAGTTGAGGCTCCAGTACTTTGGCCACCTCATGAGAAGAGAAGACTCCCTAGAAAAGACCCTGATGTTGAGAAAGATGGAGAGCACAAGGAGAAGGGGACGACAGAGGATGAGATGGTTGGACAGTGTTCTCGAAGCTACTAACATGAGTTTGGCCAAACTGCGAGAGGCAGTGAAGGCTAGGCGTGACTGGCGTGCTCTGGTCCATGGGGTCACAAAGAGTCGGACACGACTGAACGACTGAACAACAACAAATAATCAGTCATCTATTTGGTTTCTGGGTACAAGCCTCAATAAGTGGTTTCCTGAGGGTACATGAATCAATATGACTTGCATGTACTAATGTTTTGTTGGTTCAATGTACAAGATGATCCTGCACTGGTTTGAATAGTTAGTGTTTGGTGTTTATGGGTGGAAGCTCCACTTATGTAATGGAGCACAAGTAAGGATCTACAGGGGAGATGAGAGGAGAGGGAAGTGGGAGTCCATTTCACTTGTACAAGGGCAGCTTTAGATACAAGCCTACATTTGTCCTGCTATTGTTACAAATATTATCTTTAAAAAAAAACTTTTCATCTACTATTCTGTATTGAAAAGCAAATGTTACACAAGTTTGCTTCATTCTGACAGCTATTACTAGATGCTCACTTTGCACCCTTACCTAGGTTGTGTCCAGGACAGGTGCTAACTATAGCCCCACTCTAGTTACTCAAATGCCAATCTGCCGCAAAAATCCTGGAGCATTTATTCATAGTGTGGATAGACGTTCCTGTTGGCCTTTATGATTTCCAGTGATCTAGAAGACATGCAAATGAGACTGGCAAAATCTCTGGAAGCAGTAAAATAAAATCAGGGGAGGGAGAGAATCTCCCTCAAGAAGAATATGAGCGGTCTCAACAAATCAGCGGCCATCACCACACATCTTGAAGTGGTGAATTATACGAGTGCATTGTACATTGTGTGATGAAGTACTTCCTGTTGCTCGTACTGAACCGACTCCCAATCAGCCTCATTGAATGGCTTCCCATTCTTGTGTTATCAGAGAGGGATAAATTCTTCCTGCTGCTAATGGAGTTTGCGCTGCAAGAAGAGAGGAACTGTCAGCCCTCTGAACATCCCCTAATTAAAGCAATGGGTGTCCAAGCCAGAAACTAGAACTTAAGAAACTCAAAGTGGCTTTCAAGAGGCATCTTTTCATATTCAGCTCCTTCCGTTATGCCGATACCAGCTCCCTGCCTTTTCTTATTATCAGAGTCTCACTTTATTCCTGCTCATCGGTCTTGCTCTCTCTTCTGGTCTGATGCATTGCCATTATTACTTGTTCGGCTGTCTCCCACGTGTAACGCTTCAAGAGCATTAGCTAAGTAGCATATTCTCATTGACTGGCAAAGACATTTACCTCCTGAAGAGGTAAAAAAAAAAGCTACATGGAAATTGATGAAGGACAGAAATGGCAGTGGAAAAGCTTGAAAGCCATAAGGGGGGTGGGGGAGATAAACCTGCAGATGGGCACAGTGGCATTTATAAAGATGCTCCTATGGCTTAAAGTGCATTTTTCTGCATCAAGGGAGCCATGAGCCTCTCTTTCTGTGAATGGTGAATTGTGGAGGTACTGTATACGGGTTCCCATTATGCAGACGTTTCACATATGAGCTGGAAGAAGATTAGCAGACTGAACTATGAATCAGGAAGGCTCGTTTGCATCTTGCTTCTGGTATTAATTCATTAGATGGCTTTAGAACAAATCTGTTTTCCTCAGCTTCCCACACCACCACTACTATTGGGGGTTTGGGATAATGGTATTGCCCAACCATGCAGGACTGGCATGGAATCCTTGCAAGAATTACAAGATAATGTGTGCTAAGCACTTTGGCTGCAATCCTATACTCACAAAGCCAGGAGGAAGCCCCACTGAACTCATAGAATACAGTACTGTAGACACATACCAGACAACACTTTTTGAGTGTGCTGAAGCACCAGGTGAACACAAATTATTGGATTGTTTTTAGGACCAAAGCAAAATAAAATGGCAAGCAAAAATTATAGAATTGAGGTATAACAAGAGAGCCAAATGACAGAAGCAGCATTTCCTTGCTAATAAAAAAGTTTTTAGTTTTTGCTTTATAAACCTACTGTTTCTGTTTTCTTAAAGGAAGCCAACAGAGCAATCCAAACCTTTGATCCTGCATGTTGGAGGAAGTTTGGAGGCTATAGATATGTCCTTCCAAGCCTCTCTATTTGTCCCTCGGGTGTCTCCCACTGTTCCCAGACCACATCCTTCACCAGTCCTGTGCTGTGTTCTTCTTAAGTGTGTTTACCTTACTGGATTGCTTAACTGTGGTCATGCATCTTGCTTGCCTGAGTCCATAGGGCCCTAGTCATCACCTGTGTGAAGTCTCAAGAAGGTTCCCCATATAGGAATGCTGCCTCTGGACTGAGAAAGGTTCCCCAGTCCTGGCTCAAATCTTTTCCTAATCCATGTAAAGTTCTGTGGAAATTCTAAAGGCACGTCACTCTTTCTCCAGATATTTTTTCCCTACAGAGAACCATTTGTATGTCACACTGAATATGGAGTAACTGAGGTTCTATTAGGCACCCTAGGGCTGGCAAGTATCAGGCAGATGGGCAGATGACCAGCCACACCAAGATGGAAGTCGGGCTGGGACTCCCGGGGCAGACAACCAGTCAAGTATTCCTGCAGCAGATGAGGATAGCGTGGTGGCTTCCCTCAACACGCTGCCCACATGGAGCAGTAATTACCAATCTGGGGGCTTTATTCCACACAGGAAGGACTTACTGGTGTCCCCTGATTTTCAGGCCCAAGAGGATTCTCTATCTGTGAAGATAGGATCTCAGCTCAACTACCTCCAGTTCCATCTGCAAACAGCAGTCTCACAAGTCTCTAGTGCCTCCAGACCCCATTCTATGCCATACATGTGAACAGGCCTTAGACCAACAAATTAACAGATTTTTATGAAGACGGAGAATAAAGTTTGTGCGACAACTTAAAGTTAAAAGTGGTCAGTCTGGAAGCTCGTTTGACAACTCTGCTGCTTAATAATGCAGACATGTCTATGAGGAAAATGGATACAAAAATCCAATTTTAAATTCTGTCTGCTACATATCCCAGTGAAGGAGCTGTTCTTTTAGCTGAAAAAGGTAACAAACTTTCCATCTTATGTAACTAACCCTGTTTCCCCCAGCCAATTCAAGTCAAGATGAATAGAGAATAAAAGAGAACAAAACCTTTTGAACAATAGTGTTCAATCTCTAAAAAGAATATTAAAATGGTAATTCAAAACACAATGTGCTTCTTCTACATTGTATTCCAATTACCCGAAAGTACTAAATTATAACTTCTGTATACATGGGAGGCATATGTAATTAAGTTATTCTCCTGACAGGTTTATTCATCTATAATATCTAAATAAAGGCCAGTTTGTCACTGCTTTATATCATATGGATACAAATGGTGTTATTTAGAACAAGACTAATTTATCTGGATAACTCCCTCAATATTTTAATGTAGAATTTATGTATTCTATATAGCAGTAACTCTATGTAGCAGTGATGGAAAACCTCAGAAAGTAAATCTTTTCACAAGCCTTTCTTCTGCCTCACTTCATGACATGGTAAGTATCTCCCTGAGAAATCCCCCAGTGTCTTTTGGGCTTTTATACATTTACTGACATGACTTGGTTGCTTTTAAAAAAGCTGACCTGTTTGCAAGTTCCTACTGCTCCTCTGCAATAAACACACAGTGACCAGCCCAAAGAACAGGTTCCAAATATAGTATTGAGAGTCAATACAGACTTTTCTTGCATCACAAAGGCTCTGAATAGTGGTAAAACACAAGCAATCCATGTCTAAATGGCAAAAGTATCTCTCGACATCAAACCAGACTGCTTGTTCACAAGTACACAGAATCCTAGAATTGTAGAGTTGGAAGGGAGCACAAGGGTCATCTAGTCCAACCCCCTGAAATGCAGAAATCTTTTGTTCAACATAGGGCTCAAACCCTGAGATTAAGAGTCTCATGCTCTACTGACTGAGCTATGTCTTGTTTTCCTTTAAACCAGAGGGCCTGTTGATGTTTTGAGTGTGCTTGAGATTAAAAAAAAAAAATAATTTACTTTTGCTTAATTAAATGTAGGGATTTAGGCACCAATGCTATACTCCATTAGAAATTAAATTCAGTCCACATTTAAAAGGTGACTCTGTCAGATCTGCACTTTGCAAAATAATATGCAAACTGAAGACAGAGCTATCCATTTAAATCCACACTTAACCAAATTTTGTTATGCAGTTCCTCCAGTATTTACAAAAATGCATATATTAGGGGAAATAACTTTCAGGCATTGAGTAAAGTTATTCCACCTGACACCCTTAAGATGAAAAATATTAACATCATTCTTGATTTCTCCCTCAGATTACATGCAAGTCATCACATTAGCTGGCATGAGATTTTGTAGGTTCTGAAGACAGCCTAGGGCAGGGGTCAGCAAACTTTTTCAGACCTTGGGGAGGGGGGGCGGACGGACTATATTTTGAAAAAAAATATGAACAAATTCCTATGTCCCACAAATAACCCAGAGATGCATTTTAGATAAAAGGACACATTCTACTCATATAAAAACAACAGACAGGCCCCACAAAAAACCCAGAGATGCATTTTAAATAAAAGGACACATTCTACTCATGTAAAAACATGCTGATTCCCGGACCATCCGTAGGCCAGATTTAGAAGATGATTGGGCCGCATCCTGCCCCCGGGCCTTAGTTTGGGGACCCCTGGCCTAGGGGGCACCCAAAAATGTTACAATCATTTATAGACCTGTGCCCAATCTAAATTTCTGAAAAATGATTCTGCTAACCAGAGTTAAGTCTGGTTCATACATGCACACTTGTCACCTGATGACCCTACTATCAAGCGGTGACTTGCATGTGGGAACGAGCCCAGGACCGAACCACCTCACATCACTTCTTTTTCAATTACGTTTTTCCTGTAGTGACTATGAGTCTTCAAGTGACAAAACATACATGTGTGTATAAACTTCTTAGTTGTGTTCAAATGGAGTCTCTTAGTTCAGCCTCTCCTCAGCCCCTCCCCACCAAACCACAAACACAACCCTTTCCGCCATAACTGCTGCCTTTCACTCTTTGCAGCACTGCTGACAGGAATCCCGATCAAAGAGGTACACAGTGTTACATGTCACAACATCTCAGGCACTTAATAAGGCACACAAAATCTTTTCTGTTTGCGCATAAAATAATCTGTAAACCACTTATCATGGTTAAAAAGAGGAAAACCAGCTTCAAGCACCTCCTCAGAAACAGAAACATCATCATCATCATCATCATCATCTCAATCACTTGCCCATTTTCCAACTAAAATATGCCAGGAACAGAAGGCCTCTCTATCTGGCCCCCAGGACTATTCCCAGGCCCCTCAGGTGGGGGGAGGCCAAGCCAAGCCAACCACCAGGGGCTCATTCACCTGGTCATCTTTCAATGTGCTAACAATGCCCTTCCAATGTCTGCATAGGACCAAAAAAGTCTGCACAAAAGGAGTGGACATGAATCTGACCAAAAAAACAACAACACAAAAAAAACAAAAAAAGGCAAAAATGAAAATCCCCCATGAGAACATTTCAGTCTCCTAGGATACTCAGCTGCTGATATCAGGGTAACAATACTTCTTTCGCCATGAAACCGTAAAACTACCATTCTTCATAAATATTTTTTCCATGCATTTAGTTCTTAATCAGGGGCATGGGTTCATCATAATTTTTTATTCTGTGCTGGGTGTTAAATGAGCATAGCATAGTTGGTAGAAATATTTATCACCACCACCATTACTCTTAATTACCGGTAGATTTATATAGCTGCTCCTTAATAAACACATCCTCAGTGGATTACAATAAAATATTAAAAACACAGCATACAATAATTTTATCATTTTTTTAGGCCAGCAAAAGAAAAGAAAAAAACTTCCTTGCATACAGGGAACATTCAATAATTTACAAACCAGAATTAAAACACAATTTAGAAGCCTGGGTGAATTTTTAAAAGTCCTCCAACTGTTGCTGAAAGGACCATGGAGAAGGTGCCTCTCTGGGGAGGGTGTTCCATGACTGAGGTGCCAGTACTGAGGAGCCCTTTCTTTGGCAGCCACCTGCCTCACTTCATGTGGAGAGCAGGACCTCCAAGAAGGATCTTGAATTCAGGAAGGCATACTGCATTACAATTGTTGCTCTTTTGGAATGGGTCACCATTCTTTTACTGTATACTTCGGACCTTTGCATGGAAATATCAGAGATAATATGGACTTTTAGCATTTCCTAGCCATCTACCCTCACTGTTTTCATTTTCTTCTTTGTGCCCCTGTGCAGATCTCCCAAGCTGAGAATAGCACTCCATGCTTCCGATGGTTGTAGTCTTATGAAAACTTATGCCACAGTAAATTTGTTGGTCCTTAAGGTGCAATAGTACGCTTTGTTTTTCTGTTGCAACAAATGAAATACAGCTACCCAACTTGGAATCAGCTTAGCACTGAATTTACTGCTGAAGTACAGTATTCCTGTTTGAAATCACTAACTGTGAATATGCCCTAGGTTTCCTGACAAGTATGCTAGAGGCGTAACATGCTTTGATTTTATTTTTACTGCTTTGTATCATTTTACAATCCGGTTTATTCTTCTGTTAACTCATTAAGGAGTTTCTCATGTAACCAGAGCTCTGAATCTGTAAAAGTATTTCAGTAGCCAATTGGTAAGTCTGTTCACACAAACAGACTGATACAAGTAAGACCAATAGAACCTTATTCTACAGGAGGGATCTAAAAGTGATGAACAAAAAACTCTTTAAAAAAACACATTTCTGCCAATAAAGAATGACAGAAGCTGAATTTACTTAATGCTCAATTTGGACAAGCTCGTACAAAACTGATATATAAAGTATTATTTGGTCTGTTGAAGCCTGCGAGGCTACAGCAAATTTGCCAGGAATTTCAGAAGCAGGTCCCACTGAAAACATATTTAGCATTGGTTTCATAATGGATGGCATAATGTTATAGATATATGATCTAGTTCTTATTTCCAAAACACTTTAACATGACAACACGAAGTGGAACATGTAGAGAAAGAGGTCGGGATATGCCGACAGGAGCTGGCTTATTTCCAAGTGCCTCTAACTCAGTTCTGTGGGTTATAGTTAATAGGTTACAATCAGGAACATACTAGGGTAAAAAGAAGGTAAAACATTATCTTCTTCCCAGACACTGGCATCTCCAGCAACAAGAATTTCTCCCATTTTAGAGAATGCTTCCATTCACTCCTATGGGATGGGAGAAAATGAGGCACCACTGCATTAGGTGGTGGTGTTAAAATAATAATAGTAGTACAAAAACCCACCTAGTATTCCTGAAAAATGGTAGCCAAGTTTCCACTGAAAAGGCTCCAATATGTTGCTGGTAGCAGCAGCCTCTTTCTAGGTAGCCTGCAATTTCTACACTGTCACTCTCATGCACCCTCTGTAATTTTGATCCTGTTTGGCTAGTCTGTTTGGTTTTTTCAGTCTAGACTGCATATCAGAATTATGATCATGCTTCAGAATAACAACCAATTAATAATTCCCACACATAATCCAACCGATACTAATGCATGATGAGGTTTTCAAGCTGAAGGGAAGACTCCTTGCAAATGAAGCTGCTTGATTGTTGATTAAGATGTTTCCCTAAATCCTGCACTTAATAACAACTTGTGATCACTTGCTTGGATAACATGTGATAACATGCTTGCTTGGCAAACTCTAGTCCAGAATAAAAAGCACTGAGCTTGTTTTGTACTCTGCATGGTAAGACACAGCCCAGAAGAAAGCTTTCCAGACCTGGCCTATTGTGAATTTCCATTCAGTCCTAGACTACAGCTGTAAAATTTTGCCCAGACATATTTACTCTCCAAAACCACTCAATAGTTTGATGGCTTCACAATGTGTCCTCAGTTGCTCTGACTTTTTAGTTGGCATCCATCTGTCCTGAGAGACAACTGAGTGCATCTCCCAGGGTGAAGTCAAACCGCTGAAGAATCACAGCATTTTCTTATTCCAAAGATGTCCTGCAAGTCAGCAGGTACAGATTTTTCCTCGGGGTTTACTCCTGAAGTCTTTTTCACAAATGAGTATAGCCACAAGGATCAAAGTTTTCCTTCTCTTTGCTGGGCTACCTTCCCAGGTTGATGAGCCCCATCTGCCCCCACTTCCCTCTACAGCTCATGCAGAAACTGCCTTCTTGATCGTTGGACCCACTATTAGTCTCAATCTGCCAGAGTCTGTCTTTGCATGCAGGAGAAGTCCCTAACTCACCAAGTATTTGAGAGCCATCGGCTACCCTCACCTGGTTTAGCCAGCCATTCCCGAGGTATGGGTTCTGTTACATGCTGACGGCTTCTAGGAGCCACAGGTGAGAGCTGAGTGCAGGGTGGGGACCAAAGGTGGACAAACTACCCCAGAAGAAGCACAACATGTCCCCCACCAGAGGCACTACCCCTCCCCTAGCACGCCATACACATAGTTGCTCTGACTACTGAGACACAAACTAATTTTAATATACATTGAATCCTACTATGGCAGTCAAGGAGGTATGAGATCAGGAAATAAATACAATATCTAAATAGACACAGAGTAAAGTTGTCACTGTGGATTAAATTACTAATCAATGAGCAAGATACAGGTGAAACTCGATAAATTAGAATATCGTGGAAAAGTCCATTTATGTAAGCAATTGTTTTCATTAGCTACTAGAGTTTAATGTAAGAGATAGACTCATGACATGCAAAGCGAGATATGTCAAGCCTTTCTTTGTTATAATTGTGATGAATATGGCATACAAGTTGAAATTGTTAATTTGGGGTTCTCATCAGCTGTACGCCATAATCATCACAATTATAACAAAGAAAGGCTTGACATATCTCGCTTTGCATGTCATGAGTCTATCTCATATATTAGTTTCGCCTTTTAAGTTGAATTACTAAAATGAATCTTTCCACGATATTCTAATTTTTCGAGTTTCACCTGTATATCTGAAAGTACTCTTTGTGTTGTTTTAGATTAGCTGTCCTCTTTAAATAAGCTGTCGTGCCTTTTCTCCCTGTTGTTCTTATAAGCCTGCAAGTTCCCATTTTATGCCTACCATGTTTTTCTGAGGTCTTTTGAAAGGCTCAGAATACCACTTGCTGACAGGAGAGGGAAGGAGGAAAATTTGCATGGAGAAGTAGGCAAACTGCATGTGGGGCACTTAACAATCCCCTCGGCTGCTGTTCCTTGGCATGTATTTCTTGCATCATACAGCGAAGTAGCTGGGGGAGGGAAAGGGTTGCAGAGAAAAGCAGTGAGGAAGGGAAGTGTTAAACACCCCTCTCCTGTCAGTGCTACCCAGCAAATAACACCCTTTCCCTGCTACGTGGGAATTTGCAATTGTTTGGCAGAGACCGTGGTTCCACCGCCTCTGTTTGTAGCAGAACAACTCTTTCAGCTGAAATGTGAACCCCAGAAATAGTTTGCAATTTCATTTGAACTATAAATGCTTTCCAGCATGTCTATGGTCAAGAAAAAGCAGGTGCAGGCTAATGGAAGCCCATTCTATGACAGTAAGCTGGGGCTACTTGTCCATTAAGATGATCCATGTTGCCTTTGCATTACTGGCATCATCTGTCAGCAAAGCTCACGATTCCCTTACTTCCCATCTTCCCTAGTATTTCATTATTATGAGACCTATTTCATTACTTTTATTTCCCATACGCCATTACTAATACACCATTGCAGAAGGTCTCCTCTTTTTTGCTTCTGTTTCCATGCATTTGCAGGGAGTGGAGAGAGATGTCTGAAGTGTTATAATGGGTTTTTATGATTCTTTCCATCCTGGAACATTTGTCAAGTCCAAGACAAGTGTTTAGTGAAATGAACGCCATCATTCCACCCACACACCCACTTTTTGTTGGGTAGGCAGAGAACCCCCTTTCCTACAAAGAGCAGCTTCCATCAAAGGGGGGGGGGATTTGTAAGTGGTTTCAGAGCAACTGATGATGCTGAAGATAAGTAGGTGTGGACTTAATCAGCCCTTTGGATGGGAAACCACTGGATGAACTATGTAAGAACAGCATACAAAATCAATTATAAGAAAAAAATAATGAAGAAGAAAGGCTTTCAAGAAAATCTGGGTAAGGCTCATAGCTGAAAGGGCATAGGCTTTGCATTCAGAAATTCCCAGGCTCAGCCAGCAAAAGAGCCACAATTGATGTGGCTGGGAAAGGGTTCTGCCACAGAGTTAGTGCCAGTCAGTCAGAGCAGACAATATTGGGTTAGATCAGGCATGTTCAAAGTCGTTTCGGGGGCGTAATTCGGCCCACTGGTCTGTTTAATCTGGCCCCTGTGGCAGTTTATTGTTGTTGTTGTTCAGTCGTTCAGTCGTGTCCGACTCTTCGTGACCCCATGGACCAGAGCACGCCAGGCACGCCTATCCTTCACTGCCTCCCGCAGTTTGGCCAAACTCATGTTAGTAGCTTCGAGAATACTGTCCAACCATCTCATCCTTTGTCGTCCCCTTCTCCTTGTGCCCTCCATCCTTCCCAACATCAGGGTCTTTTCCAGGGAGTCTTCTCTTCTCATGAGGTGGCCAAAGTACTGGAGCCTCAACTTCAGGATCTGTCCTTCTAGTGAGCACTCAGGGCCGATTTCCTTGAGAATGGATAGGTTTGATCTTCTTGCAGTCCATGGGACTCTCAAGAGTCTCCTCCAGCACCATAATTCAAAAGCATCAATTCAAAAGGTCACCAACTTCAATCCTTAAAAAAAGGTCAACAACTTTGGTTGGCTCTTTGGTCAGCCCTCATGGCTCTTCACTTCATCCAATCTGGCCCTCTTTGAAAAAAAAGTTTGGACACCACTGGGTTAGATAACCTGACTGCATGCAGCGGAGTTTTTTACACCTCAGTCCACCTGGTCAGTGGGGGGAGGAGTTGTTACTGGAATTTAGCATTCAGATTATCTGTGGCACCTTAGAAATTAACTAACCCACTTATTATGGGATACATTTTCATGGAACACAGTAGTTCACAAATGCTTATACCACAATAAATTGGTTACATTTTAAGGTGCCATAAGACTCTTGGTCGTTTTTGTTACAACCGTCCATCATAGCTAACCTTCCGTTCTGCAACTTGTATAAAGTATCTGCATTTTAAAATGCCCATGATTACTCTTGCTTTGCATAATTTAGTCTTCTTCCATTAGGCAAAAGGAGGGGTAATAAGCTATGCAGAACATTGACTCTCCTTGTAGATGGGCAAAACCAGGGTCTTATTTTCAGCCAGAATCCACTGGAACTCAGTTCTGGCACCTCTCAGGTGGGTGCAATTGCCATTATAAGAGCACAAGGAAAAACTTAGTCCCTCCCTTTGGCACCCAAGATTCTCAAAGAGGTTGGCATATAGATACAGAACATATAACTGCTGAGATACTTAGGAAACTGAATTCTGCTACCAAGGCTACATTTTGCAGCTTTTCTGCAGTTTTGCTGTTCGATTGTTCCTTGGAGACCAGCTGCCTCCTGCTCACAGAACTGGTGGCAGAGAGACATGTCTCATGTGTGCTCAAAACAGTCGGGGGACACTTCTCTCTCCCTTCACTCCCACTCCAATCCAGCATGAAAAAAAAGAGGGCCTTCTGGCTGAAAAGCACAGGGTGAGCCAGAAAGCAACCTGAAGCAAGGGAGGAAATGTGCCTGGCTCCAGCCATTGGCAGGACAAGAAACAGATGCAGCGATTTTGCTTTCCAATCTGCCCCCTGCTTCACTAGAAAGAACTCTGCTTCAATTGTCAGCTGCCCTAGAGGAGAAGGTTGCACTGGTCTGTTACTGGCCAAAGAATGAAGAACAGCTAGGGATGCTGAAGCAGGGAAACTGAATTCATACCTAGCAAGGACACAGGCCTGACCCCTACTGGATGTTAAGGACCATGAATTCTTCTCCTCTTCTGTTTAGAACTCCCTTCTTTTTCTGCCTTTTCCTTCTCCCTTCCTTGTGTCTTACTTTTCTATAGTTGGGAAGTTCAAGGGTAGGGCCTGTGCCTTATTTTCATTTATGTACCAGTTAACACAAGAAATAAATAGCAGCAGCACAGATGCCGTGTGAATGATCCCTACAGAAGATGCCAATTTTGTTTAAGTAATTATGAGTGCAGGTGAATGCAGATGCCTTGGGAGCTGGGAGCTTGCCTACCACACCAAATCACTCATTTCTTTAGGATTTTCAGGACAATTGAAGGATGTCACCTAGTTACACCTAGGTAACCAATCACCTAGTTACAAGCAGGTCACCATGCTGGGTTTCTATGTCTGTCTCATTGCCCCTTTTTGTTTACTAGTTGTGCCCCCATGCACTTAACAGGAGCTTGACCCGGAGGAATTCTGTATAGGGGAATCTCTTCCTTGTGGAAATAAGTGGCAGGGGAAAACGACACCTGCTAAATTTCTGAGAGGCTGACTTCTGCCGAAAGACAGAAGAGCAGAGTTATTAAAAGCAAAGGTGGTTTCAGTGGAGAAGGAACTCTTATGGCTCTGAGCTGAAGAGTGAGGCTAAATGCAAAACCAACTTCATCCACCAGATGCACAAGCAATGCACAAAACAAAGCTTCCTATATTGGGATGGGAACAGTGTGGTCCTACCTGTGATCTGCGGTTGCCATCATCCCTGAACATTGGCCATGCTAAGCTGAGGGTGGTGGGAGTTAAACATCTGGTAGGTCACAGGTTTCCCACCTCTGTCCTAAACAAAGCAGGCAGGTCCACATTCTGATGCACAGCATCTCCACCTGGATGCAGCAACAGAGCTGAACAACAATCTCAAAATGAATACATGGTCTTGTGTCCTTAGATAATATGACTGAAGTATCCTGACCACTTCTTCCTGCTGCAGCAACCTGCATGCCTCTGTGAGGGTGGGGTGTCCTCCTGAACAATGTAGGATGGGGTACAGGTCAGAGAGGAATAGATGGGAAATCTTCTTTGCATGAACTTCCTTTAAACTTACATTAGGATCTATGCCACTATATGAACACCTCTCTATCCCATTCAACCAAAAGCTCAGAGAACAGAGGATGGGGATGAAGCATCCACAGCTAACTTCTACCTTATTTTCTTTCTGTTAAAGATCCAGTTAATATGTAACTATTGTGGTAGGATTGTCTGGTGACTCGATCTCACAGCAAGCCAAACGATGTGTGAACGAAAGAACCACACAGGATCTCAGAGAACTCATTAGAACTGCTTGTGCCAACATCAGCTGGCTTTTACGGGAAAAGAGTATCAATGTGGGTTATACCTATGTAATCCTAGCGAGGTTACGTGCTTCTGTCATTTGATTATTACAGGTACAGGGAAGGGAGACCCATACAAAACGAGTAATAATGGGTGTTTCAGGTGCACATGGACAACCTGGACAGTAGTTGCAGTCAAATGGCACCAGTGTGACATGGCAGGAACACATTGAAGAAGCAAAGTGGAAAGATGAGAAACATGGTTCCCACAAGACTAGTTTATCAGTTTGGGGAAGTAGAGGCCGCACAAAAAAAGGTCAGCACTTAAACCTTGAAAATAGCATCCACACAGTGGCACAATCCAGATGAATTAATTAGGCTTGGAAATCTGAACTGTAGTCAAACGAAGTACTGTATATTCCGGCGTATAAGACGACGGGGCGTATAAGACGACCCCCAACTTTTCCAGTTAAAATATAGAGTTTGAGATATACTCGACCACAGATTCTCCACCCGGCGTATAAGACGACCCCTGACTTTTGAGAAGATTTTCCTGGATTAAAAAGTAGTCTTATACGCCAGAATATACAACTTTCAATCTAAGGAAGAGTCTGTGGAATTGTGCAGGCTGAAGATCCTGGCTTGTCAAAGAAAATCTTCACCTGAAAAAAGCATAACAACACTGCTTTCCACTCCCAGCTTCTACTGGTTCCCACCACTCTGCATGTTTTGTATGGTGTCATTTCACCTCTTTGCTTTTAGAACACTATTATTTTGTGATACAAAGACATCGCTTTAATATTCTACACTTCATTCTGGAAACTAGATTTGTTTGCTAGTTTTCTAAAGTGAATCTTACAGAGTTCCCCACGTGGTAATATGTACCTGTCAAGTAAGCTGGTATTTGCCAGTAGCACATTAACCTACTAATCTTTCTTTGCATAAAACTCAGTCAGTCATCTCAGGGGATGCAAAAGGGGCAGGAGTCAAGGATGGAAGAACAGTAATTTACTCCCCAACACCAACAACATGTCTGGTATTGGAGCATGAAGAACCCAACAAGCGAACAGAGAGAACAAATAAAGATGAAATTTACATTGTGACTTTTGCGTCATGTGCCTCTTTGAGAAATTTGCTAATCAATATTGGCAGAATCTACAGGGTGAAGGTATTCTAAATTGAAAGTACTATAAAATGATTGCTAAATATAAATGAAGAAGGAAACTCCCAGCACAAAACTGCCTTAAGACTGCAATCCTCAGCACACTTGCGAGGGAGTAAGCCCCACTGGAAAGAGGTCTGTGCTTATGGTACAAAAAGGACCACATTGCATGAGGTGCTCAGAGGCTGCTTACAAAGTGGCAACTGCCTTCATCTCACAGGGAAGACAATGGGTTTGGAAGACACCAAGTACCTCTCATGAATCTCTCATCAATTTGGCACTAGCAGTTGCACGTAATTTCCACTGGCAATCATTTCAGAGCAATCATCCATGCTTTTCAGATGAGAAAGGGAGAAGAAACAGCTTGAACGCTTTGAGGAAGGTAAAATACCTAGTCTAGAGGAGGAACTAAACATAAATATCCTTAAGAAAAATATTGGTTTAGAAACACAATCCCAGTTATAAGCTTATGTATTTCTTAAGTGTTCCTGTTTAGATTTCTATTATTTGGTGGGGGGGGGAGATTTCTTACATTTTTAAAAAGAGTATTGTGACGTTTAGACAACATATGGAAAGACAGGATAAAGCAGCCAAGTGACATGGCTCTAATATTGTTTTAAATATATAATATTTTCTTTTGATTCTAATGCATTCACAGCAACAATCCTTTTTCTTGGTGACCAGCTTCACAGCACGGGCAACAGATTTGATTTTAGGATTTGTATTGTATTTAGGAACACTAAGAAGCAGACAAAAAGCAAGGTGACTACCTAAATAGGTTACAGATACCTGAGCACCTCTGCATTCTCTGCTTGTCACACCATTCTCTTAAGCAAGAGAGGTGGCAAAAGGGGGCGGTGGGGGGGGGGGGAAAGAAAGGTATGGGTTGCATTCATTAGCTGGGGTGATGGGCCTGAACTCAGGAGACAGAAACAAAAGAGACAATTCCACCTCCTGATTTTGGGGCTGAGGGTGGGACTTCGCTCCTACTTTCAAGAAAAAATATTTCCCTCCTTGTGTGACAACTGAAGTAAAAACACATTCTGAGACCAGGGCTGCAAGGTCTTTGTTCCCAGAAGCATGAAATGAACTGGCACCCCCTATCGCCACCAGTTCCGGATACATGAACTGTTGACTCCTCACTGCCCACACAAGGTCAGTGCTCTCATTCCCGGATTTGCTGGACGCCTCCCTATTTTCATGACCTCAACCGTGCACCGAAGAGATCAGATGCATTGTATGGATGTATGCACAGCAGTCCTACATGTGTGTCTGCACCAGGAAGGAAATGCATGCGTGATAATATGTATGTATGGGAAACAGATATGCACAAGGATGGAGAATTTGTGCAAGAGGAGAAGAGAAAGAGTGCTTGTATGTGCATGCGGTTATACAGCCAGTGTTTTTCATATCACATTTGGAACCAGACAGCATCAATTTCTGAAATAACTGGTACTGGGGCTTGAGAGTCCCCGTGCTCCCCCCCCCCCCGCCCGGAATTCACATCCTCCAAGTTAGGAAACTGTCCTAATTCATGTCCCATTAAACTCTGAGGAATTTATTCTGAGTAAACATGCTTACCAGCAGGTGAGAACTACATTACACTTCTCTGATTTGATGAAAAGCCTCTTGTGGATTAACAGAGCAATCCTACACATACTGTATCTCTATTCCATGTAAGGCATACTGAATTTAATGAGACTTGCTCCTGGGGTCTGCAGCCTAAGGCACTCCGTTATTTAAAAGCACAGTCTAGAGTAGCTCAAGGCTCTGAAAGTAAAGGAAACCTGGAACCTTTTTTTTTTTTTTTTTAAAGTCCCTGCTCACCCATAAAACTGCCTGGTTCGCCTTCCACAAGTCTCTCAGACTTGTCTGCCCCAGTGGGCGCTACTAAGGTTAACCTGACCCAAACTCACTAAAATAAAACAAGCACGAAGGAAGCAAAGCGACGGTGGGATGTGTGTGTGCGCGCGCGCAAGGAATCAGAGGCGCACGCTCCTTGCCACGACACCTTCGATCCTATGCACGTTTCTTTAGAAACAAGTCCCACCAAATTCATTCTGACCAAGCACGCGCGCAACATTGGACTGGGGGGTGGGGGGAGAGAGAGAAAGAGAAATAAATATGTGCACGAAGGTTTTTAAAATGAGCGACCGACAGCGAGGCAAAGATGGGGCTGGCGATGGAGCTTGGAGAGCAAGGGAGGGGGAAGGCACACGAGGCGCGCACGGGGGGAGAGAAAGACGGCGGGTATTGTGAAGGAGCCCATGTGGCGAGAGGAAGCGCTCGCGGGGTGGCGCGGGAGCAAGGATGCTGAGCGCCGCGGCCCCACTCCGTCCGCCGCCCACTTGCCCAGCCCTGCCCGCCGGTGGGGGCGTCGTCGTCCTGGGCGCTTACCTGAGCAGTTGCTGCCCGCCTTCCCTTTGCCGGCGGCGCAATCCGCAGCCGGCGCAGCCGGCGAGAGCGGGTTGGACGTCCGCGCCGGGGCCAGAGCGCACAGGGCCACCACGAGCGCCAGGATGGCGGCGCCGCTGCAGCAGCCGGGCGAGGCCCGGGGCCGGGCGGGGGCCGCCATGGCAAGGGCTGGCGAGAGGCCGGGGAGGGGGCCCGCTGCCGCCGCAGGGCCCAGCTGGGGATCAACGGGCGCCGCCCGGAGGAGCGCGGACCCGCCGGCCTTGCTGCTGCCAACCAGCCCTCCGCATCCCGGGCCGCCTCTGGGATCTTCGGAACCGCGGCGGCTGCTGCTGCTGCTCAACCCTCCTCCTTTTCCCCGGCGCCCTGGACGCCGCCTGCCTCTTCCCAGAGCCCCTTTGTGCGCTTCGGTGGCGGAGGCTGCTCGCTGCTGCCGTCGCGAGCGATGCTGCCGCTGCTACTGCTCCGGCTACAACAAAGGGATGGGAGGGGGTGGGAGATGGAGGGGATGGGAGGGGAAGAGTAAGGGAGTGGGGGGCCACGTGACGCTGCTGCCGCTGCTGCCGCCAGCCTCCTCCCCCGGGACCGTGGCAGGATAGGGGGTCCGGCGCCGGGTTGCCACGCCCCCCTCTTGCGGACCGCCGGCCACCGTGCCGACACCCCCGTGGAGTCGGGGCGCGTTTCTCCGCCTGCGCGCCCGCCTTGGGAAAACGATCTCTCCCCACCCGCCGCCGCTCTGTCAATCGACGGTAATCGGGAGACCGGCTCTCCCACCTCGTCTTTAGGCACACTTGGGGAGAGAGCAGGAGTCTCACCTCGCGAAAGCAAGCACGCCTGCCACGGGTGCGCTGGAAGAGAAAGGGAGCGATGGCTTGCCACAGACTCCCCCCCCCCCCCCCCGTTTTTGGTTGGTTGGGTGTCTGTCCCCCGCTGCTCTTATTTACTTGGGAGTAAAGAAACGCCGCTTAGCGCTGGGCGAGGAGCAACCTCAGTAGGAAGCCTATCCTGGCGAACTCCCTGCCACGTGCTATTCCCACATAAGCAGGTTCAGGATTCAGGTGTGAGTGCTCTTTAACTTCTTCCTCCTGAAGTTTGGGAGAGGCAAAAAGGTCTGGGCAAACAAGCAGAGACGCAGCTAGGCTCCCTTGCCCCCTTGGCAAGGAGCTGAAGCGGAACCCCCAGTGTGGTGTAGCGATTAAGAGCGGTAGACTCATAATCTGGGGAACCGGGTTCGGGTCTCCGCTCCTCCACATGCAGTTGCTGGGTGACCTTGGGTTAGTCACACTTCTTTGAAGTCTCTCAGCCCCACTAACCTCACAGAGTGTTCATTGTGTGGGAGGAAGAGAAAGGAGAATGTTAGCCACTTTGAGACTTCTTTGGTAGTGATAAAGTGGGGTATCAAATCCAAACTCTTCTTCTTCTTCTTGTTTCCCTCCCCACCACCAGAAACTAAAAAAAAAAAAAAAGCTTTTTGACACCTTTTGCACTCCACCCGTGAAGACATCTAATTGTGCTTGGGTGGGCTCCTAGCCACTCCTAGCACAGAGAGGTGCGTTTTTTGTGACCCCCTAGCCAACCCCGGGTACACCCCTGCAAACAGATTGCTTGCCTGTGGGGGCTGCTTTGGTAGCTTCTGCTTGGCTCAAGTGAAAGGGCACACAGCTGTACTGTACTGTGGAGCTACTATTAGCACAATCAGATGGTCTGAACCATCTACCCTGGCCTCAAATAACCAATACAAAATTAAGCCTGTTGCTTTCAGAAGGGTTAAGGCTGTTCTGTTTTGTCTGTTGAGCCCAGTGCTGGTTTGTGGCCTACAGACTTGATTTTTGTATGCAGCAGAATATGATTCAGGTTGGTAAGATGCTGGTGGTGAAGGAGAAGAGACACAGAATGTAGAAGCATTTGGTTTCAGACAGAGGCAAGGTTTTCTGGGGAGTGTGAGGTAGGCCGCCAGATGTCATTTGTGGCTGAGCTGGGATTTGCAACAAGACCTCCTTGATCCAAATTCAGCTCCTCAGCCATTGTGCCACACTGCTGCATGGTTTATTGGAGGAGGCACAAAACAGATACCGGTCTCTCTTGATTCAGCCAAGAGGTACGGTAAATGCAGACACGCCACATCTTGCCTCATTATCCCAATCAATAGAGCATAAGTGACTGAGTGTCTTGCCAATTGTCAGGGAGAGATGGGTGTTGTTGGAGAAAAAAAATGTCATTCCCTTCCCTGTTGTAGGACTCCCACCTTTGAGCTTCTTTAAACAAACCAAGTGCCTTCCAGTTTCTGTCAGGTGAGCCCTGTCACCTGTGCTTTGCCACCAAGCAAACATTTTACACTGGGGAAGGCTCAAACCATGTCCAATTGCTACCACAGAATAACTCCTTTTACTGCTACAGTTAAAAAAAACAACACAGCCTAGTCCCTAGGCATGTTTCCCTGGAAGTTAGCAAGCTCTTCTTTCAAGGTAAACATCTGTTGAATTGCCACCTAAAGAGATGTTGGGGTAAACAAGTCTACTTTGAGGCTCCTTGCGTTGAATTAGAAACACAAACTTAAACCAGTTGCCAACTTAAATACCTAAGCTTTCCAACTTTTATGAGGGGGAAATAGCCCTGAGTGTTTAAAAACTTTGTAAATATTTTTATTATTAATGAGAAAAGAGACAAAATTTCTGTGCCTTAGAGGTAGTCCTCGCCAGAAACCCCAAGTGGGGCCCAGGACTTAGTGTGAGAGAGAAGTGCCGTTGAACTGATTGGAAACAGTATCCAGTGCTTGGTCAGCATATAAATGACAAGAAAGCTTCTCTCTCCCAATCCTTTTCAATATGCCTTTCCATGGGCAGAGAGGCAAAGGGAAGGCAAACAAGCATGGCACTTCTTAGCTCCCTCTCCCTCTTTTCAAATATTTCTTCCATGGGCTGTGCAAATCTTGCAAAAGGGGAAGAGAACAGAGTTAGCACTTTTTCCATTCAGGGGCTTTTCCTCCCTTCCAACAGGGGACCTTGTGAGGTTGAGCCTGCATTGGAACTGCCTAGTCAACTTTCCATTCTTGCTTTTGGTAACAGCCTTTGCTGGTTAATCATTTGTCACTTCAGAGCAACTTCATTAATAAGAGTTGTCCTTCCTTCCTTTCTTTGATTTTGATTTTTGCAAGTGTACTGAGAAAAGGAAGAATCGTGGTCAGTGATAATCTATACAGTGGTGCCTCGCAAGACGAAATTAATTCGTTCTGCGAGTGCTGTCGTTTAGCGAAAATTTCGTCTTGCGAAGCACGGACGGGGGAAGCGCGGTTTGCAAGTAGATCCCATAGGGAAATTCGTCTTGCGAGTCACCCTTTTGTTAGCGAATGCCTTTCGTCTAGCGAGTTTTTCGTCTAGCGAGGCATTCGTCTTGCGAGGTACCACTGTATATATAAAAATGTTCCCATTGCATGCGCGGCAGTTACCACCTTGCTCCGTAACCGCTGGACCAAACAGCATCAAATTAGGACACAACATTCCATGACCATCAGGGAATATAATCTGGCAAAATAAAAATTTAAAAAAGCACAACTGTCATACCTAAAATAAAGAATAAACGCAGAAAAAATTGGCACGCCTATTAGATGTCACCAGCAACAGCACTGACATCACAACCAGCAACCAATAGAAAGGTGCCACCCAACTCCTGAGGCAACAACTTTCAGCTGCCACCTCAAATGGCTGTCCGCCATTTGCGGCCTAACTTTCAGCCGCCGCCCCAAGGGGCCCAACAACGCATAACAAGCAGGCAGCTGTTTGCAGAGAGGCAGGGGGGCGGGGTGGGGGGACGATAGAGCTGCTACTACATGACCAAACCTCAAGATACAGGAGAGAAGCCGGGCTTTGAGGCCAGGCGGCATTGCGAGGCCAGGTTGCTATGGTAACGTGGGGCAAAAATGGAGGCCACCAACCTCCAAAGAAGTCGTCTGCGTGTGCATGTGCGCCTTCCCAGGCCACAGCAATCAACAGCCGCTTTCCAGAACGTGAGCTCCATTTGCAATTATACAGAAGTAAGCAACAGAGTTTCAGGGTGACCAGGGAAAGTGCCGGGGGGGGGGGGGGTAGCAGGCAGAAACGAGGGGGGGTAAGACGGAGAGGAGGCAGGTGGAAATTCAACAGGAGAAGCTGTGTGGAGGCAGTCAGAAATGGGAAAGACTGAGAGGAGGCAGGCGGAAATTCAATGGGAGAAGCTGTGGGCATGGACAGTTTACATTTATATAGATCTTTCTTTTCCATTTCACAAAAAAAGCCACTGCAACGCGTGGCCAGACCAGCTAGTAAAATAATAAAAATACTCAATTGATTGGGGTGGGGGGTTCTTCCATGAACAGCATAATAATAATAATAATAATAATAATAATAATAATAATAATAATAATAGCCAGTGCAGCTGGTATAGCACTAGGTGAATGTGATCCCGTGGCGAGGCCCCCAAAAGGAGTCTCGCCACGACATTCTGCACCCGCTGGAGTTTCTGAGTCAAAAACAGAGGAGGTGGAATGGCCCCAGAACTTCTCCCAACATCCTCGGAAAAACCTAAAGAGGTGGCATCTATCCTCCTTCTCCTGTCCAACTTTGTGCCACCCCAGCTGCCCAGGCAAACCCTTTGTTGCAGAAAGGAGTGGGGGAATTAGAGTTGCAAGAGCCCCTGTGAAGTCCAGCAAGTGGTCTGTGCTGCAGAAACTGCTTGCATCAGGTTGGGACCCCGGCTTAGATAGTTGCCTTTCCATTATAGATGATGTTTCCCCCCCAAAAAGCTTTAGTGCTCAGATCTGTGATACATATGCAAAAACGCTATTCAAAGGCTTAGCAGGCAACACACACATCTTCACAAAGGTGCAGTTACCCAACAGCACTGCAGGCCACTCAAGCAAAGACGACAATGACCCAACAACATAGAAACCCAGAATTGTAGAGCTGGAAGGGACCCCAAGGACCATAGTCCTACCCCCTGGAGTGCAGAAATCTCAGCTAAAACTTCCAGGAGATGGCAATCCAGCCTCTGCTTTAAAACCTCCAAGGAAGCCTCATCCGGCTTAGTTTCTAGACCCTTGATCATCTTGGTCACCCTCTTCTACACACATTCCAGCTTGCCAATATCCTTATTAAATTGTGGTGCTCGGAACTGGACACAGTACTCTAGGTGGGGTCTGACCAAGGCAGAATAGAGTTGGGACTATTACTTCCCTTGATCTGGACACTGTTCTACTGTTGATGCCCCTGCATCAACAATCCTGCTATAAAGGAAAGGGCCAGCACAGTTTACCGCAGCCTGCTGTTCTTTTCTTTAGTTCTTGCTAATGTTCTGCCTGGATGACTGGACCTGCTCCATCTGTTCACACCTCTGTTCGTGCCTTCAGGACCTAGGTGAAGGGGTCGATGTCATTGCCTCCTGCAAGTGGATGGGGGCAGGTGGATCATCACCCCACTGTGAGGCAGAACTAGACCCAATGTCTGACAATTGACGGAAGAGTGGGTGGCATGATGGGCACCTTGACAGTGCCAGAGATGGACCCTGGCAGCTGTGTATAGGGAGGTGCAGGTGGAGAAAAATATCTCCCCCTTGTACCCTTCCCAGGATCCTCAGCATCAGGCTCCCCTGGATCAGACAGTCACCTCCCCAGCCCGCTGAATCCCTCCTCAGGGTCCTCTGCAAACCACCCATCAGTGCCATCCTGACTTGGGCAGTCCATGACACATAACTTCTTTTTAGAAGCTAGAGAGTGACTTTTAAAAAATGAAAGCTCAGAGTCAGGGGTCCCTGCTGGCATAGGCCCAAGTGCAATTACTTCAATTGCGCCATTATAAATCCGGCCTGGTTAGGATCCCAGGGGTTCCTGTAGCCTGGTGTCCAAACAAGTCACTTATCAATCACAGCACTGACTTAATGCATTGGCTAAACATTCTGACAGGCAGGAGGAGACAGCCTGGCTCATTTAACAGAAATTGCTTAGGTTATGCTTCCTAGCTTTCTCTGAGGCCAACTTATCTCAGAGTCTGGAGCCTTCTTGTGCACTGGGTTGGTGAACCTGTCCTAATTAATCTCCCCCCACTGACTTTAATTAAGGAGCAGGAGAAATGAAGAGCAGAAACAATGCAGCAATTGATAATACTTGAATTCAGCAATGGCAATAGTAGTCATGTTTCAGGAGTTTCGACTTTATATCCCGCCTTTCACTCCCCTTAAGGAGTCTCAAAGTGGCTAACAATCTCCTTTCCCTTTCTCCCCCACAACAAACACTCTGTGAGGTGAGTGAGGCTGAGAGACTTCAGAGAAGTGTGACTAGCCCAAGGTCACCCAGCAGCTGCATGTGGAGGAGTGGGGATGCGAACCTGGTTCACCAGATTATGAGTCCACTGTTCTTAACCACTACACCACACTTCAAAGGTATCTTCTCAGTTACCAGTACATACTAATAACTTGGGGGGCTTTTAGTTGCAGAGCTCTCTAATTCTGTGCATGCTGTACATACATGTAAGTCCACTGATTTATAGCAAGGAAAAAATTGCAGGAGGTCTAAGAAAACATCACAATAATCAAGGTGAGAGAAGACAAGGTTTTGAAAAAGAGTTAGTCATTAGAATTTTGGAAATATAGAAAGAAAATTGACAGTCTTTAAAGCATCAATATGAATGTAGGAGTTGTTGATTATAGTTCTATCCATATTGTACTGACAGGCAATGCCTCTCCAAGGTTTTAGACAGGGGTCTTTTCCCCAGCACTACCTCAGTTTGCCAGGGATTGAACCTGGACCATGTAAATCTACACCATACATTTAAAGCACATGGCTTTCCCCAAGGAATCATGGAATCTGTAGTTTTTTAAGGTGCTGTGAATTGTAGCACTACAATTCACAGCACCCTGAAGGCAGATCTGCCGAAAGATGGTCTCAAGCCTACATTGCAACCTGCAATGGGGAATGTGAGTCACCAACACAAATGACAATCGAACCAAATAAGAACACAGCACAGAATAACCTTCAAAAGTTACAAGCCTGCAAAAAGTCTTACTAGCCTGTTGGGGGCTGGCAGTGGAAAGGTGGAGAGTTGTGTTTCTATGCTGGTTGGAAAGGAGGGAGCATCCTTCCTCTTGCAGCCCACTTGAGAAGGGGCAATTGCCCCATCCCTTCACCATCAGTCCGCTTTCTGTATGTAAATCAGACCGCCTACCCCCGAGGTACAGCCCTTCCACAAGTTCCAAGAAGTTCCATGGCTCCTCACCCTGAAATTTTACTACGAAGGAGCACATGAGAGGAAAGTGGTTTTCCTAAATTATCATCCCTACTGCCATTCTTTGGCTCTGGCTATTTCCCCCCTGAATTTTTTATTGGAAGAGATAGCAGGGATGCCTCTCACCCTAGCAGCGCAGGGATGACAGGTGACCTGTCTGTTTTAGTCTGCTGTCCTGCTGCTCACATATGATGGGCAACTTCAAGGCCCCTGCTCTCCCTCCAGGCCTTCTATTATTATGTTATCTGAATGGAAAAGAAGAGAAGGCTAGCAATTATAATTGTTTTAGGGACATTCTTATATACACTGAACATATCCTTAGAAATAGACATTACCGTCATATTTTCGTGGGCCACCCTCTTCTGCCACCCTCTTCTGGCAGGAGGTATGCAGAGCTTACAGAGACACAAAGAGCAACATGGAATATTTTTATTTTTCAGAACCTCAAAATAGGCATCAGACAGTTACAGAGAGACCTTTCTTAAGACACCTTAGGAACTAATATTACTATGAAAGCAACATTTATATGCTGAATAGTTTTACCTTTTCTGTCCTCTGAAAGAGGAATGTGGAGAGGGAGGTTGTGGGCGAGGGGGAGGTCTCAAGGAGAGGCGAAATCTTATTTCTCCTTCCCAACCGGGAAAACACTTTTCCCAGCCTTGAAAGCCTAGAAAAGAAAGAGGAAAAATGTGAGAAATGAGGCTCACAGTTAGCACTCTCCTGTCCCTAAACTGGTTTTGGCATTCACACATCAAAGCTCAAGAGGAATTCACTATCATCACAGAATTCAGATGCTGAGAGAAGTCCTACTTACATTTCCATCTCCTTTCTCTCACACAGATGAAATGATCCAACCATAGGAGCTCACCAGGCCTTTTAGTACTCTGGTGACCAGAGCCAGCAAAGGGAGGTGCCACAATGGCTTCTGTAAATCTGGGGCTGTCTCTTGAAAAAAGGGACACTTGGCGTGTCTGCTGAGGTGCCCAGATGGGAGACCACCAGGGAATATGTATGTGTGTGTGTGTGTGTGTGTGTATACAACTCCCATAGAATCCAGCTGAATACACCTTAATAAAAAAGTAATATATAGACACTTACAAGCCCCATAGAGTTCAGCGGGGCTTGGGTAACTGAATCCTGTAGCATGAGCACAGGCTTACCGGTAATTATATATTGTTGCATGCCACCCCAATCTCCAAGCGGAGTGAGATTTCTGGGATTCTGGGTGCTTACCCATGGTTCATATCTCCTTTGGCTATGCTGTCTTTAGGATATGTGGTTTATTTACACACACATATATATATACATCCTGAGCCTGCAATGGAGGGGTTCACAACATTAACACCCCAAGAAGGTCTTGCTTTCCCCCATAGCAGCAGCCTTGGATTCAAACAGAATTCCAACGTTCCTCTGTCTCCCTTGGCTCCCAGTTTGCTACTTAGCCTCTAGCTCACATCACTGCAAACTTTCAAGTCTCAACTCTGGCTTTGTCCTTTTAACTATCTGCAAGTTGAGGGAGCCCCTTTCCTTGTTCCCATTAATGGTTCATCAGCACAGAAAGCTAGCCTGGTTTATATTTTAACACTTGCTGGATCTAGTAGTTAGAAGGTTCTTGGCATACAGCCTACTTCCTCAACACTCACCCAAACTCATAACAATATGCTTTACATTTTCTGTGGCTCACTAGTAACGTCTGCTGCTATTCTCAGATTTTGTTTACATGTTCCAGTGACTCGTAATTACTGCCAGGCTCATGTAGATTAGATTATCGACTTTCCTCCCCACAAAATCCATCACATGGCATGCTGTGTGCAACTTCATCGAAAGGAAACAACTTATATTTGTTCCTGCATTTAAAACATTTGCAATCACAAGGGCTTGGACCAGGGTTTCATAAAAAGAAAGCACTTGAATCTGTGTGTCACACATTGGAGCAAAAGACGATTTTCCTGCATTCTCATTTCATGCTTAAAGGACACCCACATGTCTGAAAGACAATGGAAACCACGTGTCTAGGCGCCTTTGCAAATTGATGCTCCTGGAGACACATCTGCCACATCTTTTCAGATAGGCCTTTCAAAACTTACAGAAAAAAGGTGATTAACCACCTAGGGCATGATTGTGGGAGCCTTTGGGCAAAGGGCCCATACATTGCCCTTAACTAGCAAGGGAAACAAAAGAGTTGGAATGATAAATGGGAGTAGTAGTTGTTACCCTCTGGCCTTTACATTGATGTCCCAGAGTTCTCTACAAGTCACAGAAGATTCTGGGACAGCATTGTCCCTTGTTTTCCAGTGGATGGCTAGAAAAACTAAAAGTTGTGTCAGTCCTGCTACTTGGAGCTGGGAGCCCAGTGTAAAGTGAAAATTACTTTGAGTGCTCAGGAAGAGTTGACCTAGGGTCTGTTGAGACATAGCAGGAAACCATGGATTCCTGCTAAGTTCCTGAACCTGCATAAGCCTCAAGGTTGTGCTTCCCCTTGTGTGGTCGTAAGGAGGAAGAGATAGGAAGGTTTTCCTTCTGCAGCCCTCAGCCTAATTTTGTATAGGTAGCAAGGAGGGAAAAGTGGGGGAAGTGGGTGGCAGAGAGCAAAGAAAAGGGGTGGCAGAAAAGAAGAGAAGAAAGGGGGAATGCCATGCTGTTTGGGGGCTCCAGTCCTGCTCACGACTGCCATATAGCCCCTGGTATGTTATTGCTGAAGGAATTACAGCCCCTGACAGAAAAAAAGATTCCCCACTTTGATTTAAACTCTGGTTTGATCCTGGCCTGTTTCAACAAACCACCATTTAAAGAAACCACATGTTCAGAAGTAATGGTGAACTGTGGTTAGGTTAAAAGCAAAAGCTCACCTCTTTTTTTAAATAAATATGTTCATTGGTGGCAGAGTATTCATCAATAAGAAACATCAAGTAAAACAGTAAAGGGGGTGGGACTGTAATATGTCTTTACAGAAGCCATTGGGTGGCTGCTGCAGGTAACTATGTTTTAGTGGAACCCCGAGATTCAGGGAAATAAATCACTGCAGAATGTCAAGTGTAAAGCTCATCTCCTCCTTCTGGGGTGGGGGTGGAGGCAGAGCATACGAGCGGAGGCTCATGCAGGATCATACAAGTAGAAGGAAACCATGGCTCCTCAATAATAATAATAATAATAATAATAATAATAATAATAATTTATTTATACCCCACTCATCTGGCTGGGTCTGCCCGGCCACTCTGGGCGGCTTCCAACAAATATCAAAATACAATACAAAGTCACAGATTAAAAACTTCCCTAAACAGGGCTGCCTTCAGGTATTTTCTAAATGACAGGTAGTTGTTTATCTCTCTGACCCCTGATGGGAGGGCGTTCCACAGGGCGGGCGCCACTACCTGCATCTGATCTTCCCAGGTATCCTGCACAAAGTGAAAATGGCAGTATAAAATGGGCCTCCATTTCCTGCATGGACAGGTGCTAGCAACGATACAAAACCCTGCAAAAGCTATTTACCAGGGGGAGGCATGGGTGTACCCCAGTAGCAGTTATCTGTCCTTCCCAATGCCAGGTGTCACTGCCGGTTCCCAAGCTGGAGAGGTGCAATGTTCAGGGAGCTCAGCATGGTACAAGCACAGCAGCAGGAGTGTTGGATTAGCTCTACCACTGTGCCTACAGTGCACTAAGTCTCTGTCAGGTATTTTGGAATAAAATACTTCCTTTGTGAATTGAGTTTTGGTTTGATAAGAATGCTGATTGGTTTGTAGCAGTAGTAATAAAAATATTTTTTTTAAAAAACGACATAAAATCAAAGGGAGTGAGAGTGGATGTGGATTTGTTTGTAATGAGTTTTGGATAGGAAGAAAGGGTTGCTGAATGTTTAGGCTGGGGGGAACAATTGTACTCCAAATGGGAGGGTTCTGCCTTTATTATTCAGCTGTAGACTGAGTTGTCAAACAGTGTCAAAGGGTATGGGTAGTAAAAAAATAGCTAGCACCTATTAGTATAGGTCAGTTTTTATTTTGATCCAATTAGACATATTATTCAAAATGAGTTTCTGAGATAGATACTGTACCAAACTCCTTACTAGGGTATTTTTAGGATTGCATTTCCTTCTGTAATATTTTATTGAATAATTCATCTGGTATTTACTTATTGCTTTTAAGTGCACACTCTGGCAGCCATCCACCAGCTACATAAAATCTACAAGCTAGACAATGGAATGGAGTAAATGTTAAGATACATGAAGAATTATATCTTTAAAGCCATCATATATTAATTGCTTAGGGTACCTCACTTTTGGCTGTTGCAGTGTTTTGAGGTGTAATTCTTATTACTTACTTTCATTTTGAAGAGAGTTTCCCGTTCCAATTATTCTCTTTCTTTTCCCAGTTCAATAATTGCTCAGGCATGGCTATCACTGCTTTAAACCACCCCCCTAAGTGCCATAAAACCTATATTGCAGCTGATCTGCACTGACTGTAATTATGCTGAGTGCATATAGTAAGTTACTGATGCTAATGGTTCACTTGCTACATCAGATTTTCCATAGCATATTAAATGCTTTCATAGCATGTCAAGAACATAAGAACTAACCTGCAATAATGGCTGGTGCTTGATTCTGAACTCTGCAACCAATCCCACTAAAAATGGGGCGTCTGTGGCTTCATTTTTTGTAAAAATCCACCACACCAGGGATGAGTGGGGATATCGGGGGGGGGCTTGTATTATTCCCTGAAGGACCTTGGAGTGCACCCAGTTAACAGGCATCTCTCTGCAGCTCCAAAAATGGCAATGGGGACCCCACTGGTAGGGAAGAAAACAGCAAAGGCCCTCCTAGCCATTTTTAGTAGTGAAACAGAGAAGCGATTCAAGAAGCAAAAGGAGGACAACTGGAAGACAACACTGCAACCCCTTCAAACCACTATAGCTGACAGAACTGAACAAAAATCAAGGAATTGAGAAGACATTTGAAACTGGGGTCCACCTGACAAACCGGATGTCCAAAATTCTGACCCACAGCAGAGACCTCCTAATGAAACTCAGTATTCTCCAAAACAAGGGGCATTGTCGTAGCTTTTTACAATGAAAAACAAGCTGGCGACAGCTGCCCAAGAACACCAAAAGTTTGCCTATACCAGGGGTCAGCAAACTTTTTCAGCAGGGGGCCGGTGCACTGTTCCTCATACCTTATGGGGGGCCAGACTATATTTTGGAAAAAAATATGAACAAATTCCTATGCCCCACAAATAACCCAGAGTGCATGCATTTTAAATAAAAGGACACATTCTACTCATGTGAAAACACGCTGATTCCCGGACCCTGAGCCTTAGTTTGGGGATCCCTGGCCTAGACAGTATTGGCTTCCTGTTATGATGCTGCGCCAAAGACACATTTTACTGACTGCAGCATCAGTGTGAAACAATGGTCTTTTTGCCCTTCGTTTAAAGAAATTGCAAGCTTTTGTGGAGGCAGATAGGGGGAAACTTCAATATGACACACAATCCAGTCCTGGACCATAGATCAAGATTCAACTTATTTTTATTTATTACCAAATTTGTATACTGTCCTTCATCCAGAGATCACAGGGCGGTTCATAACATTATGACCTATTGTCCTTAAAGGCTTTGCAAACCTATTCCAGCTCACAAAATTTGAAAGATGTTTGATATGCACCCATGACTTCACTTTTCACTCCTGGAGCTATGCCTATTCCTTTTCCAGTACATATTACATGTTTACCTCAAATATTTATGTAACATTTATTTTATAATTGCCTATTAAGAATATTTCCCACTTGAAAAACATAAAACACAGTGATTTTTTTTTAAAGTATGGCTCAGATAAAAGGATTCCTCACATCTTTGGGGATGCATATCTCCTTCGTTTGGCTGTTTGTATTTGGCATTACCATCTCCTTCTTGGTTCTGCTTCACCACCACTAAATATGATGGTTACTCCTACCTGTTGGTATACACTTATTTTCATCCTCACCTGCCCTAAACATTGATTACTTAGCACAACAAGCTATTAGGCTGTACTGCTTTATTAAATACAAATTATAGGTTGTGTGAAGTGAATAATATCTAATATTTATAGCTGCAAATCTGTGCGCACACAGAAGTGTGTGGGTTTTTTTTTAAAGCCACACTTGCATAACTGTGCCTGGGATCATTGTCTGCAAGTATAATTAAAATAACAATATTACAATGTTTTATGAACCATTTCTATTTTATAAAGTATTATAAAAAATATTGATTTTTTTTTTGTCTTTAAAACATAATTAAATAAAATGATTTACAGTCCAGAATGGAATGTATGACAAGACAGACCGGGAGAAAGAATGAAAATTTGATATTATTCAGTTATATGTCAAGGGAAATTATGCTGACATTATACTATGCAAAGACTAAATTGCACAAACATTTTTAGGAAGTGGAACATTTTAAATATTGCTTAGCTTTTCAAAAGCATTCAGTATTGAGATAATTTGTAAACAATATTTTATTGGTGTTGATGCAAAACATTGTACTTGTATAGGAAGACTATTAAAGTAAAAATTAAATACAGTGTTGATTTTTATAAGACTGAACTATTCTTTAATTATGCAAATCAATACCATACACCTCACATAAATAGTCTCAATTATGCATTTTATTCAGAATTCAATATCTGATGTTTTGTAGATGATGGGGATGGTGAGTTGTGTGGTTTTTCTTTTTTGTCAGAAGATGTGTTACCATTGCCGAAGGAGAGTTACAATGTTTTTTACAAGATCAGCTTTCCTGCTGCACATACTTAAAGAAAAAAAAAAATTGGGTTTAAAGGACTCTGCAACAAATGGAGGCAATGATGGAAGGGCATGTGGTCATAACAGAACAAACCCAATTATCTGATGTACATAAAGGCTATAGAAATGTTCCACTGATCTAGTATGACTGCCTTTGCTACCCTGATTAGATTCTACCCATGGGGCTCCACAGAGTTTCTGCTATCTTCAAAGAAGTGGTTCACAATATCCCAGCACCACTAGAGATGTAAAATTTCCAGAAATTTTGAAGCTCGGAAAAAAAAACCCTGACCAGTAGCACCTCCTCGTCCAGCGGAGGGAGCAGTGAGGTCTCCAGTGGGGAGGGGCAGGCAGCTCAGGAGCTGGAAAGCCGAGGCTCTGGGGATGTTAGTCGCCCCAAGTACGCAGAGGTGTGAAACGAAAAGAGGGGAGGCGGAGATTTCATATACCAAAACGCTTATGTTGGGGTCAGAACCGGAAGGGGCCACTCCCGGATTCCGCCGTCAGTTGATACAGACATGAACTTTTAAGCTCTGCACTGTACATAGTATGCACAATAAAACTACCAAAGGAAAGGTCGGAGTCTTGCCTGTTTACTCATGAGCAACTACCCACGGACCTTACACTTACACTCCTGGGTACTTTAAGATCTTCAACTATTACTGTTTCTTGAAGAGCTTCTTTGTTTTTTAGTAAACTTTCAAAGGAGATCACCACTCCAGCCCACCAAGTTTTACTATAGAGCTTCAGTGTTTTATTCTTCACATTTTTTATACTTGTTTCTTTTTGAAAACTGCAGCTACAATATGAGTACCTTTTACATGTTTTATAACTTCTTTTGCTTATCTATAGATCCTTTGAAGGGTGTCCACAGTTTCATAATATCATTAAGAAGCAAGTTTAGCCCATGAGATGCAAATCCTATTGCAGTAATATGTGGATACTTATCCATTATGATCTCCCATGCTGCAAGCCCAGCCCAAGTGATTGTCCCACCACCATGGCTGCGTGGCTTAAGACTCTCCTTTTGCCCGTGAGGCTGGGGAGCTGTCCAAGAGCAGCAAGGGAGCTGTCCAGTACAGACACAGGAAGCTGCTATGTGAGGTGCTGCCTCAAAAATGGCTTGACACGAACAGCTGTCTCTGCTGCCCAAGCACTTCCTGGAGCACCAGCAGGGCTCTGACTCCTATTTCTGGCTTCCTCTGGTCAAATAGGGACCAGGGAAAGACTCATGCTGCCAAATGCATAGTGCCTGTTCTCGTCTAGTCACATCAGCTGCCATCTCTACTCCTGCAAATGGTTTTGGGGGATCCGAACCTGGAAGGTGGGACCAGAGCATGCTGGGTCCCCTGAAAACGTAGTCCTCTGTATGTCAGCTTAAGCCCCAAACACAATGGAGTCAATAGTGGGATCCTCCTCTGAGGTCTCATCTGGTCCTGGAAACTATTGGGGCATGGCAGTGATCTTGACCAAACCAGCTGTCAAGCCCTTGACTTTACCAGCTTCTACCAATGCTTTTTATTACTGTTTACCCAATGCACAGCTCTAAAAGCAGACCTGCTTAAGGAAGGGAACCATAATCCGGTTCAGAAGACCCTACTCTTTGAAAAAGCCAATCACCCTCAGGCCTGGCCTCATCAGTCTCCCCAAACACCACGCTTCCCAGGAAAACCTCCTTTTCTTAATATATACTGATAACTAGTAGCACTACTGGCCAAATGTGCAGGAGAAGGATGTTCCAACGTTGAAGAAGCCCTCTCAATTAAGTGGATCATTTCCTCCTTCCACTGTTACCTGACTTACACCCCCTTCATTGTGGCAAACTCTACTCTGACAGTTCATGTAGAGCACAAAGCTCTGCTCACTGTGCTGTTTTTTGGCTTTACACTCTTAAATATTTACCATGGGACATATAGGAAGCTAACAAACCAAACTGAAGGGCTGTAAAAGGGTTCCACTTTGGGCTGAGACTCTGCACAGGCAACTATTGTTTTCCTGACTTTGGAGTATTCTTAGTTTTGACTTTTCTCCCAGTTGAGCCATTGGTGCTGACTCCTGGCTTGACCCCTCAGCTCTGACTCCTAGACTGACCTCTTGGTTGACCCCGGCGCAACTCCTGGCTCCAACTTGACAGCTGCCCACAGCTCAATTCTGACATCAGTCAATTTTATTTCCTCCCTCCCTTCCTTCCATAGGAAAAAACAAAACAAAACACAGAGGCCCCATTCTGCCAACAGGGCAAAGACCCTTGCTATTTGCCCCTGAGATCAGTAAGACCCCACAGCCACAAAAGCCACATCTTAAGATGTTCACTTTTAAGTGTACAGTACTTCTTTTCCCCCAGCAAGGTGGGCAGCAATAAACAGAAGCCTAAATTTTGTATTCTGGTTCAGATGTTGATAGACCTGGCAATAGCTTTGGGAACATCTGTCACCATGCGTAAGATGTGCTGTTGTGACTGGATCATGCATGCATGCTGACTATTTGATTCTATAAGCTGACATAAAGCTTAAGCCTCTGCATGTTTACTCAGAAATAAGCACTACAGCAGGCATTGGCAACCCGGTGCCCTCCAGATGTTTGTGTTGCCTGTGACTAGTTGGAGTTCAAAACATCTGGAGAACACCAGATTGGCAAAGCCTGCCCTACAATTTCCAACTGAGCTTAGTCACAGGTAAGTGTGCATCGCACTGCAGACAAAATATATTGGTCTTTCCCATGAAAGAAAGAGAGAAAGAAAGAAAGAAAGAAAAAGAGAAATAAATTACTGTCTCACCAGATGGTGACACTAAGCAACAGTTTGCAGTAGAATAGGACAACAGTCCAGTGAGGCTTTAATTTTTTTTTATTCAAGTGTTTATACACAATAGCTACCCTAAGATAGTGAAGTATGGAGCCAGGTTTTGAGAACATGTGTAACACGTTGCACATAAAGTAAAGTGAGAGCTACACATCAAGTTGTACATATATTGCATGTATTGCCTGCAGAATCAATCCCAGACTTCAGGGGGCCCTTGGCAGCCAGCTGCCCATGCCACTCTCAACATAAATCTGCATTACATTTTGGGTAAATTCAATTGACAGATAGCAACTATGGATGGGTGCTAAGCTTGGCTCCTATTCAGAAGCAGCAGCACTGCCCTTCCAGCACTAAATTGATTGTTGGGGACAACTGGGGAGGATGGTAAGTGATGGCACAACCAGGTCAAATCCTCCTGAGCTACTGGGACCCTCAGCCTGCGCCCAACCTAGCTGGCTGCTGGCACCAGAACTGATTGCATGTATGGATTGTCTCAAACATATCCTCAAAGGCAAAACTTTAATCACTGCTCACAACACAACAATCACAATCCTTTTGCGCAGAGTCAGTTTGCATATGCAGCTGGCTATTACAATATCTGAACTGTCCCTCTTACCCAAATGCACACACCTGCAGGGAAAAATAACTGAGTAGTGACTCCCTGTGCAGTTTCGATTCTTCTCCCTGCTTTAATATTCAGGAGGGCCCACCTCCAAGGACAATGTGACAGCATAATAAAATATCATGACCACTTAGTAGTAACTAAACACCTTAACAAAAACTGCCGATCTAATGTAGTGAGCTCTCCCATGTCTTTAGCTCGCCTGTAATATATATAAGCCCGGAGGTAATTGCAGCTTACACATTGAAGATAGAAGCTAAGCACCAACTAAATTATAATTAATGAGAGATTAAGGATTAGTCATAATGACAACTTCAGAATTATACTTTGTCATTATCTGTTTTGGTCACAACGACACAGAAAGCAATCAAAATTTTCATGCAAATCCTGCACTTCTGCATTAAAGTAATAATGAGATTACTTCAGTGGAGCAAACCAAGAGTCAGAAATAATAGATTTATTGAGTTTTCAGGAATTTAAAAGACCTTCTTTGCTGAATAATAAATTCACTTGTTTAATCTGTCTCATATATGTTCACTGCTGTCCTGGAATATGAAATTGTTCAGTGTTAATGAAGTGTGATAACAACAATTTACTTTATATTTTTATGTTACCTGTCGTGTTTATAGTGGGGCCTGAAACTGCTCTTGCTATCTCTTGCCGGCGATAGACCACTTTCCCTTGCCTCCCACTCTCTGCTTGCCTCACCTCACACCACCCTTCAGCTCAGTGGGAACTAGCTCTGACAGTGACATCGAGACATTCACTGCAATGCTTATCTTTATACAGTTACAAGTTGGGTTTATTCACTGGATAATGCACAGAACATTCTGAATCTTTAAGGATCTGCTGTGCAGGTTGCCAAGAAAAATAGACATGACTATTCCAAATAAATCTTCTTGTCGAGAACTTTATCAGTAAAATTAATCACACTCCTCATAACCCTCTAAAGAGAAGAAGAATTAAAAGGAGCAATATATACTTGTAATACAGAGGATCCCACACAAGTGGAGTGTGCTTTATAGGGGATGCACAAACACCACTTGAATTTTAGATTTCCAGTAATCTGCACCCAGCTGTGTAACATTACACTTTCAGATTTTAATTGTAGTTTATAGATACTATGAGAACACTCCAGCCAAAATTAGGAATTATGCAGCACACCTCTTTTATAGTGTGCATTTAGAACCATTAAGCTCACAACAATGTCTAAATAACAACCTCTTCTGATTAGCTGCCTACACCTCTGATATCAGAGATGGAACTTCTGTTTCCATTTGTCCATAGTTCCATCCATCTTCATTAAGAGGCTGGCTTTTACTGGTTATTTTTATTAATTTATTTTGCTGTAATGAAATATAATTACTATATTATTGTTGTTATTATTGTATAAATGAGTCTTCAGCATTGCCAACCTCCAGATGTTTTGGACTACAACTTCTATCAGCTCCAGGCAGCACACAACAATGGTTGGTACAAAGAAAAATTAAAAGTAAAACAGAGGAGACAAGATGGAACTCTGGAAGATTATACAAGGAAGGGAGTGCAGGTAACATGAGCTCTCATCCATCATTACCTTTTGTGGTGTTTTTACCAGAAACAGAATAACTACTCAAAAGCAGTCCCATGAGTGTCCTGTCCCCAATTGTAACCTTCAACTCCCACAATTTAGTTATCAACATCTAATGATCCAAATGCCAAAGAAACGGGGTATCAATAGAGTGCAACTTTCATTACTGACATCTACTGTAAGGAAAGCTCATCAGACAGAGCCACAAGCACAGTCTCAGAAAGAAGATTAATCTTTAAAACACCGAAAGGATGAATAAATGCAACATTTTACAGAAAGCTGAGATCAAGAAGATTGCTTTGTCAGAGAATATGAGCAGTTCTACAGAACGAAGAAGCAAACAGCTTTATGCTTCTGTAAATGACGGTCCTTCCAAGGAATTGTGGGGCAGGGGGGTGGAACTCTTTAAGGCTTCACAGTTCTTTGGAAAACCTGTCAAAAATGTAGTTTCAGATTCATCTAACTCTCCAGTAAAGAAAATGATGGTAATAGAAAAGCTTGTCATTATGACAAGAATCCAAGGAAAGAAAGCACAGGAGACTAATGTGCTGCTTCTAATTCTCAGCTCTCCAAATGTGTGGAGGTGGTGTTTTGAGGGGATTTGTTTTCGTTCTTAAATATAGGGACATTATATGTATTTGTTCTGGACTGGAACAAGTAATTACTTATGTTAAAAAAGCAAACAACAACAACAAAGATGAAGCTGTAGAAATGTATGTGACATTTCCCTCCCTCTGGCAAAAGAAACCTTGCTTTGTTCAGTAATCTCATCCCAATAATTCAGCTGGTGTCCCTACATTTTGTAAAAGAAAATGTGCCCGAGATCTATTATTCTCTTGCTAACTATTATAAATGGGTGGTACAAAGAATGCAGAGCTCTGAAGCTGTTGAGTGCCTGAACATAATCTGGAAAGCCTCCTTGGTGTGATAATACAGTGGCATTAAAAAGCTGGAAAGGAAAATGTAGAGACCATGCTTAAAATATTCACCTTGGAGACTGACATTCATCCCAAGCTGCAAGAAGCTCTTTAAAAAGAAATTATAATGAAACATTAATTCGAAAATGATCCAGTCTGAAATATTAATCACAGACAAAAATAATCACAGCTGTGTAATTTTGCAGATGAAGGCTGTGATCCATAGAAGTTCCCTACTGCCCATGGGTACAGTGCTCCATTTATTCCTCCGCTGTAGCTTCCACAGTTAGCTGAATCTTGTCAAACCCCAGCCACACCTGGGGTTGAGAGATCACAAATCTCCAGTGCTGCATCATCTGGTTGCAACAACTACATCTTCCAGCTGGGGAAGAGGATGCTGCAGGCATCTGGCTCCTCAGCAGGTGTTATTACAACTGGCCCCATCAGTCATGCGGCAGAATTTATTATTGTCATGCAACATTTGGGACGTGTAATTTCTCAAGCTCAGGTATGCCTGCAACATTCCAGGGATCAGGGGCTGGTGGGTCACCTTGCAGTGCTCTGCTGCATGGTCCTTTGGGTTGTTCTCTCCCACCTTTCATTGTTTGTTTTTCAAAGTATGTTTTTTGCAATACTTTAAATGGATTTTTTTAAAATAATAGTAAGAACAAACATTTTGCATATCATAAAATACAGAATACATACCTAAACAAATAAATGGTGTTATGTGCATGAAGGATTTATCCATCTCAAGCTTTTCTGGGTTTTTCCCTGGACTGCAATGGTATTGCATGCTATCCTAACAGCACTGGTGTTGGCATCCGTCTGTCTCGGTAGACAATGGAGGAGTGCATCTTTGGGGGTGAAGTGAACCCACTGGAGAGTTACAGTGCCTGCTGTGGCTGTAGAGACCGATAAAGGAGAATTGCAGTTCTACTCAGTCAGTAGAGCATGAGACTCTTAATCTCAGAATTGTGGGTTTGAGCCCCACATGGGGCAAAAGATTTCAGTATTTCATGGGTTTGGATTAGGTGACCCTTTTTATGATTCTACTGTTAACTGAAGGTGAGGATCTGGCTCATTTGTGAATTTTACCTAGGCTCACGTCTGGGGCAGGAATTGTACAGACTTCCTCTTCGTTATTCATGTATGTAATAAAGTCACCGAAAGCTTTTTAAAACCGATTTTATTATTGTAGTTTTAAAATTAATCCCAAATTGGGAAAAAGGAGGTGGTTACCTATATGAACAAAGTAACATTTGAAAAAAAAAAGTTGGAAATAATAAAAAGGAGGGAGGGAGAAAAAAGTGGACAAAGTTGACCCAAGGAATGTTGGCGCCTGAACCCAACAACAAGGTGGTGCGCCTCCAACTGGATTGAAGTAAGATTCAACACTGGAGATGGGACCAATGGGACCAAATAGTATGGGAAACAGCCTTACTAGAAAAATTAACCAATAAGCTGAAACTGACACAGGGACAAATAGAAGAAGACGCCTTCACCCCATTATGGCTCGCCTTTATCACACACACAGCCCAACAAGACCATGACAAAAATCTACCAACAGCATGCAAATCAATATGGCTAACCTGATCCAAAACACACACCCAACCCACTCACACATGAAAACAAAGACCACTACAGCCAATCACAAATGAACAACCACACCCTAGGCCAACCGCAACCTCTCTCACCACCAAAGGAACACAAGAGAACAAAAGAGAACCTGCACAAGCAGCGCTGACATCAAACCCTACATATATGAAGTAAAATAGAAACATCGTCACCCTATCCCACCCCCACCCATCCTCCCACCCCTGTCCACCTCTTTCCCCCTTTTTCTTCCCAATGTCTCAACAAATGAAACTGATTTGTAAAAATGATACATGTAAAAAATACGAGTGAGAGACATTGCACATACTTTTGTAAATCAAGAAATCTTTAATAAAAATACTTCAAAAAATAACAACACTGGAGATGGGACAACATCGTCTGCTGTAATTGAGGACAGCAGACTATCTTAGGAAGCAGAGGGCAAGATGGACAGCAGGCTAGCTTAGAGAGTATATGACAGACTGTGCAACACATACTTTATTCTGTCCCCCAATATCTTGCCAGTGCTCACTGCCCAAACACCCCGCATCTGCTGCCTGAGGCAGTTGCCTCACCCTACCTAATGGTGGGACCAGTCCTGAAGGGTTGTAGAATTTCAAAGAAGCAACACAGCAAACTGATGACTATAGCAACATAGGAAGCTACCTTGGTGCATCTGTTATTGAGCATGTCTCAATAAAAGCTGAGCAAATGTCTTCACATTTGTCCTCTTTGCACATATGTCAATACTTTGCCAAATCAAATAGGGACAAATAATGCAAATCATTAATCCATTGTTGTGTGCCTTCTCTTTTAACACTGAACCATTCCTGTTGCAAGTGTGAGTCACTGCTCATGACGGCCACACAGATTTATGGTGCAAGCCTGGGCTCTGCAGTTAATTACAGCTGTGAGTATAAAGTGCATTATTAATAGCAACTGCAATGTTATAAAATTACAGTCTTATGGGCAAATGCTAAAAGCAAGGAAAACATATTTATAATGAATATGCTTCATTCACTGTTGCTGCCTGATATGAATGAAACACGTTAAGCATAATGAACTTGCACCGATAGCACATCCTAAGGACTCAGGAATTTGTTCATGGCATCTTAGCTAATGGAACTGAGGAGGAAATACCGTGAAACACTTAAAATATTCATTACCTGTCATGAGAAAGGCACGGTGGGCAAAATAGGCGGGGGAGCAGATTTTCATGTAGGGCCATCATTATAAATAAGAGCGGAGATTGTTCAGTAGTTCAAAACTCAGCTCAGGTTGCAAGCAGAATACATGACCAGCATAAAGGTTATTCTAATTACAGCCGATAATGAAGTTTGAGAGAGTAGGTGATTAATGAAGAATGTTTGTGTTATGAGAGCTAATAATAATGTTTCCAACGATTCACAAATGCCATTAGGTTATGGTGATCAAATCCCTCCTTTGTCTGCTACAAAAGTCTGTGTTAATAATTAGGATGTGTGAGCCAAGAGAAGCTATGAGTTGTGTGGAGATGAAATGTATGGAATAATTTGTGTTGCAATGTTGAGAACAGCCATCAAAAGAAAATAAAAATCTGCCGGAGGTAACTTGCAAACTATGACAAGTATATATTGTTTTGAATGTCAACCATGCAGAGCATATGGTGAAACTGTCCAGTTTGAGCTGAACATCGTGTGACCCTACCCTGAACTAACTGCAGTTTCCAGACCATTTTCAAAGTTAGCCACACTTATAATGTGGTACATAGGTAGTTGCCTTATACTGAGTCTATCTAGCACAGCATTGTTTACAATGACTGACAAAAGCTCTTCTGGGTTTCAAACAGAGGACACTTCCAACCCTATCTAAAAATGATAATGATTTAGACTTCCTAGCCACTTGCTACATACACAAGAGATCTTCTCCAGGGCAGAGGTGAAAGCTGCCTATAAAATATAATGGAGAAGTGTCAGGTACCACAGGTCTATGGAAGTATCTGGATTTAGCATTGTCCAAGGCAACTTTTTACCTTCTTTTTTGAAATAAAAATTTGTAAGTCTCTTTTTTATTTAGACCTTGTAAATATAGATCACGCATCCTTTCCTTCTTGGCATGTTTTATTGTTGACTTAGTGCTGGCTTGGTTATGTGCACAGAATGCTAGGTGGCAGGATTCCCAAGGACATGCTCTATGGGGAGCTGGCTTCTGCACCGGCCTGTTGCAAGACCAACTCTGTGTTACCAAGATCTCTGAAAATATGACATGAAAGCTGGCAACATCAACCCTGCCATGTGGGACTCCCTTGCAGACGACCGCAGTGTCTGGAGACAGGCAGTCAAGTTGTGTATCCATAGCAGTGACCAGAGGAGAAATAACTGCTAGGAGGAACGCAGAAAGAAGAAATAGCATGGTACATCTGCAGCAGCACAACTGGATGCCTTTTTCTGCCTCAGCTGCAACAAAACATGTCTCTCCCTCATTGGTCTCTACAGTCATAGCAAGTCCTGCAACCTTCCAACAGCTTGACCTCACCCTGAAAGGGGCACTCCCCTGAGACAGATGCCAACACAGTACAGTAAATCACATAGCTGTATCCTATATTTCTTTATCGGAAATGGTGGTAACTCATCCTTTTAAAAAACTATTTTTTATTTTATTTATTTGCAACCTCCAGTCATTATTAAAACAAAATTAAACAGAAAGCTAATGATGAAATCCAGGATTTTAGTGTGACCCTGATTGAGCTTCAGCATTTTCCCTTCCCTACCAGAGCCAAAGTAGTAGCTCTTTGGTCCTTTTGCCTTAAAAAAAAAAACAACAATAATGAAATGAGTTTTATGTTGTTTTTAATTGGCCTACCACAAATCCAGAAAATATCATTAAATTCATAATGCACAGGTTGGGGATAGGTGACTGTATATGGAAAAGATTAGTTCAACTAAGCAGAAGTGGGTTTGTTTGTTTTTAAATATACACAATCAACTTAAAGTATCATAGAAAAAATATTTGCAAAGCGACATTTAAGAAGGGAGAAATATACCGTACATGCTTTATATGCCACTGCAGGAAGCCACAAAGCCAAGCTGAGCGAGTTAGATTTTCTCATACTAAAAGGGAATACAGAGCACTTTCACTTTTTCACCCCTCTCGCACTATATTTATGTTAATATATTATCATTATTAATGTGAAAGGGAAAGTGGTAGAGAGGCATTTATAATGTGAATGAGCATTCTGTCTAATGTGGGCTTTACATTCACATCACAAACCAACTGAAGCAATACATTATATATACATTACCAGAAACCAGGCAAGTAAGTGAAAAATCAAAAGAATGCAGGATATATAATCTATAGTACTGTATAAACAGCATTGGCAATGACATGGCACTATATTAAAAACCATGCCTTCTAATAAGTTAGATGAACTCTTCAAAAACAAATTCAAACTCTTCAAATTTCACTGAATTCCTATGCATGGAAATTACAGGTTATATTATGACCCTAAATAATGTGCTAAAGATGCATTTTTATTTCTGTGATATATTAGCCCTGAAATTTTAGAGAAGGAGGAGAAACAGAAAAGCCATATATATATCACAAAGTTACTTCTTTAAGCTTCAAACTGACTAGCTAAACCTCACATGAGGCAGAACACAGGGAGAAAATGTATAGATAGGTACAAAAAATGTTTGTGTCATGGAATTGATGAGAGAAGAGGTGACTATTGATTATTTTCTCCTAAGTCGTGCCATGTTGCAGTTGCTAAAAAAGAAAAAAAAGATCCTAGTAACTGTTCTTTCCACTGGCTCATTTCGTTAGTAAATGATTATGATATAGTTTGTGCCAAGATGTCAGAGAAAAGACCTGTAGAGACTTGTTTGATGTCAGCAAATCGAACAAGATCACAAAATTTCTATATTTTAATCAATACCATTTATTTTAGCAGTTTTGAATGCACAACATTCCTTTGAAAGTTGAAGCTTAAAACAGCTGATGAACAGTTTTTTAAAGGTACACCAGTATCAAACATTCATTTTGGATGGCTGCTTTTGTTAAAGGCTATCATTTACCATTTCTCTGATGGTTTTATCCATAGCCTTGTTAAACCAAATCACTAGAATTTAAGACGATATACTACATCAGTGTAATTGAAGCTCCTAAAATCTAGCTACAAACAATGGACCAAAATTAAGCATTTTTAAGTCCCAGTTATTACAATGAGAAAGATTTAAGCATATGTTTAACTCTCCCGTGGAAATAAATGGGATTTAAAAATGCTTAACTTTACTGGATTACACCTACTGACTTTTGAAAGGCTTTCCAAGAAAAGGCAAATTAAGCCTGCTGCAGAAACTATAATGTTATATATTTTGTGTCTCTAATTATTGGTGAGTACTAACACATCATAAATGCCTTTACTAAAGTTCTGTTCAGATTCAGGGAAGCTAAGGTGATGTTCTGAAATAGGTAAGTGTGAAGCTTGGCACAGATAGGATGCTCTGAAATAAGTAAGATTCCAATATGAGGGTGGGTGAGAAAAGTAATCATTTTAAATTTAAAATAAATGGCACATGGCTACTTTAGTCACTATGTTAAATAGCCTTGTCTTACTGTCTGTTTACTTTTAGTTGTTATGATTGTTGACCAAATCATGCACCTCTTCAAATTATTTCAGGATGTCAATATTGGAGCCATGGCAATCAGGAATGGCAAAGATGGAAGCAGAGGCAGTGGAGACAGATTCTAACACACAGGAAACTGTGGACTATTTGTCCATCTGCTAACCCAGTACTGTCCACTCTGACTGGTAGCAGCTCTCCAGGGTCTGATACCAGTACAGTTGTACCTTGCTTTAAGAACAGTCCTGTTTACAAACTATTCGGTATAAGAACTCTGCAAAACCGGAAGCAGTGTTCCGGTTAAAGAACTTTACCTCGGTCTATGAACTGAAGCCAAATGGTGGAAGGGCAATGGCAGCGGGAGGCCTCATTAGGGAAAGCACACCTCAGTTTAATAATGGCTTGGTTTAAGAACGGACTTCTGGAATGGATTAAGTTCATAAATGGAGGTACCACTGTATTGATCTTGAGGTATTTTGCATGCATGCATGTGATTTGCCACTGAGCAATGAAATCATGAGCTATGAACATAGGAAGCTTCCTTATACTGAGTCAGGCTATTTGTTTACCTAGCTCAGCATTGACTGCACCTGCCTCTTTCAACCTTGGGTCCCCAGATATTGTTAGACCACAATTCCCATCATTCCCAGCATGGCCAGTGCTCAGATGTTGGGAGTTGTAGTTCAAGAACCTCTGGTCTACTCAGTCTGGCAATGGCTCTCCCGGTGTGCAGACTGGGGTGTCTTCCAAGATGGTGGTGATTGAACCTTCTGCATGCAAAGTAGATGGTCTAGCACTGAGCTACAGCCCTTCCCCTTAATAAGGGGTTGGTCAAGTGCCATGGAGAACAGGAGCTGAGGTCTTAGGTTTATCCACAGCAAGCAATACAAAAGAGAACCAGACCTAGAATCAGTAGGTGTAGAGTTAGGTAATCCATCCAAGGGGAGGCTAGAGAACTGGGAAGTAGAAAACACGGGTTGAACAGAGAAGGAATTTGCAGACAATGGCTGGGGACAACACCATACCTTTAAAGCACATCTCCTCCCTCCACAAAGGATCCCGGGACCTGTAGTTTATTAGGGATGTTGGGAACTGTAGCTCTGTGAAGGATAAGCTACCATTTTGGGGATTACTTTTTAAATAGGAGGATGGGTTTTAAAAGTATAGCAGATATGCAGCAAACATCTGGAAATGATTGGGTCAGGAGGAATCAATGAGGCCAGCAGGACAGGGCTGGACCATAGTAGGGTCAGGAAAATTACACATTGCCATATTTTTTTCCTTACTGTGCATTCTTCAGTTATTCATCACACCGCCACGCAGAGTCTCCCACAGAATTCATAATCCTGAAGATACCTTGCTCTGGGATCATTTATATGTGGTTTTTCTGAAGGCAAGATTGAAACATAGTTCGAACCAGTTTCTGAGCTAGAGAAAACACAGTACAGTTAATAACCAAACAAAAAAAAATAACAACTGAAACATTAAAACTACAAATGACAGAGCCTGTGTAGTGTAGACTAGGACCTGGGATATCAGAGTTCAAGTCCCCACTCAGTGTTGAAGCTCGCTCACTAACTGACCTTAGGCCAGCCATAGTCTCTCATCCTAATCCACCTCACAAGAAGGTTGTGAGGATAAAATATGGAGGAGGAGAAGTACGCCACCTTGGGGTCTTTGGAGGAAAGGTAGGATACAAAATGTAAAAATAAGTAAAATTGCAGCTTTTTTCCAGTTGGAACTCACTGGAACTTCGTTCCAGCACCTCTCTGGTGGGCGCCATTGCCATTGTAAGAGTAAAATTTTACTCACAGTAGTGAGTAAAATGAATTAAATTGAATAAAAATTAACAACTTCCCTTCAGATAAAGGAAAAAGTTCCCTTTGTCATTTGCCTCTTAATTTCAACAAAAATGTGAAATTATCCAATTCACTCATAAATGGTGCCAAACAATTGCAAATTCTCCCCTGCAGGGTTTGGAGGTGGAAAAAGCATGTTTTATCATAGACCAAAAAATCAGCCCCCTAACCCACGGAAAAACATTTTTTCAAAAAAAAAAAAAAAATATCCCTAACCTGTGGGGTCACAATTTCACCCAAAATCTGACATTATCCAATTCACTCAAAAATGGTGCCAAACTGTTGCAAATTCTCTCCTTAAAGGTTTGGCGGTGCAAAAAGAACGCTTTATCATAGACCAAAAAAACCAGTCCTCGGTGCCTTAACCTGTGGAAAAACATTTTTTTGAAAAAATCCCTAACCCGCAGAGTCACAATTTCACCAAAAATCTGAGGTTATCCAATTCGCTCAAAAATGGTGCCAAACTGTTGCAAATTCTCTCCTGCAGGGTTTGGTGGTGCAATCAGAAGGGTTTATCATAGACCAAAATAATTAACCCTCGGAGCCTTAACCTGCGGAAAAACTTTTTTTTTTGGGGGGGGGGAATCCCAAACCCACAGGGTCACTTTAATACTTTCCTTCAATATTCCACCACCATTTTGTCCAGTTCAAGTAAGGGAACTACCACAAACCCCAGCTCTCACCACACCTGCAAGCAACACCTAGATATGTTATTTGTATGGGTGCTCTTCAGCATCAGACTGAGCAGGGCCGGCCCACCCATAGGGCAAGATGATGTGGCCCCCTCAGGTAGCAGGATCCACAGGAGCGGCAGATCCTAGTGTCAATCTTCATTTCCCCCTTGTTACTGATGTCTATCTTCACTCACCCCTTCTTCTCAGGAGAGGGAGGGAGAGAACGCCATTTTGTGGTTCACCTCATATGTCAAAATGTCTTGGGCCAGCCCTGGCAGTGAGACTGCTCTAGCTTAATTACTGCAGCTGCCCATCTAAATGGGTTGAGCCAATGTGAGAGTGCGCCAAAATGTTCACTCTTTGTACCAGGCACTGATGTCAAAGCTGTAGGAACGTTTATATATAATATAGCAGGGTTAAACGTTACCTTATTTAAATTTACACAGCAGCAAGCGGATTGCTGACTCGTTTTGAGTCCTTTTTAATAATTATGTTTTCTACCTTCCTGCCTTCTTGGTTGTTAATCCCTTTTGTCCCTCTTAAAAGAAAAATACACATGAATCTGAATGATAACAAAATAAACTAGCTTACTGTCAGATTCATTGAGTACATACTTAGGTTACAAAAGATATAAACTATGTATTAGATATTAGTGAGTCCTAAAAAGACTCAATCGGAGCATTTACTACGTCTATCAGCAGCAGCCTAACCAACCAACGGACCAAACTGACAGTCACATAAGAGGCAGTTAGTCCTCTCTTAGAATGTTGGATTTCATTGATATATCCCACAAAAGCAAGATCAGCTGCGGAAGGGAAAGGACCGTCTGTGGTTCACAGGGTTCCTTCCATCTTGTTTCTCTCAACACTTTACAGTTTGTTGTTCAGCGAAACGAAACATGAGGATTTACATACCCTTTAAAATAAAAGGGAGTCAACCTGGAAAAGCCCAATAGTGTTGTCACGAGAATGAAACCACACGACCCACAGGTGTGCATCTTGTAGCTCTGTGGAGGAAAAGGCAGCTCGATAAAATTAAAATATGCTCACACCTCCTGCTTATTGGAAGAAAATACTGCATTCAGCTTGGGAAATGCCTCGAAATTTCCCCTCATTTAGGTTTTGTCTTGCGTTCTAATGTATTCCGTTATGGTCTTTCATTAACGTTTGTATACTTTTAATTTCCACTGAAAAACGGAACAAGGAGCCCGAACAGAGCCTATTACTATTATTACTATTATTATTAAAATTTATTAAATTTGTACATTAAGAGGTATTAGAGAAGGCAGTCGCCCTGACAACCAACACGCCCGCCTTCCCCCCCCCCCCATTGGCATTTAAACAGGCTTCCTTGGTCACGCATGTGCAAAGGGCCCGCCGCCATCCTCAACCACGTGGGCTCCGGTGCAGACGCTTTTGTCTAGTTCCCTCCCGCCCCCAGCTCCCCGCTCCGAGTAAGAAGGCCAGGGCCGAAGGGAGGCGGGAAGAGGCGTGCGGCAGGCCGCGCAAGTGCTCATTGGCTCTCGGCAGCCCTCGTGACAAGAAACGCCGCAGCCTGATTCGCTGCCTCGGGGGGGAGGGGGGCTATCGCGCTCCCCTCTTGCTCGAAAGGCCGGTTCGCTGGGATGCTCCTCATTTGGGAGGGAGGAAAATAGAAGGCGGCTCATGAGGGGCTGGCGAGAGGCTTCGCGGCACGGTGTCCGGTAAGTGTGCCTGCCTGCGGAACCCCTTGTCCCTCCCTCCCTCCCCACACCGCCTCAGCGCTCTGTTTTCCTTGGCGACGAAACGGGAGCGCTCAGGCAGACCCCCCCCCCCCATCGAGAGAAAGCGCATGCGCGTGAAGAGCGTCCAGCTCGCGCTCATTCGGAGTGGCGGTTGCGGTCAGTAACGGCCATCCTCTGACGTCGTCCGCCTTCCATCAACGCCCCCCCCCGCCCTCTCCACACACAGGATGGAGGGTAGGGGGCGGGTGGGAGTAAGTGTGGACAAACCTCCCTTGACAGAGGCAGTCTACCTCAGGATCCTATGGAGGCAAATGAGTGTGCTGGCCGGGCCCTTATTGTGACACTCACCCCCACTTCACTGAGGCATCAGGCTGGACCAGTTGGCCTTAATTGGGCAAAGCAGGTCTTACGCAAAATATAAAGGGCGGCATCATTATCTTTTTTACAGGTGTGTAGGAGAGGAATTCCTGCAGGTGCAGCTTCCTTCACCTATGCGTCAAGCAAGCTGAAGCTTGTCAAAACGTATTAAGGTCACACCTTGGGGGGGGGGGTCGAAGCACCATAATCCCTAAACTGTGACGCCCCACCCCCCATAAGACAGTAGCCACAACCCACCCACAATGTTATCACTGCGCTTCTGCTAAGGGGTAACCTGCCATGTCTGCTGCTCACCTGAGATCCAGATATAACAAGCTGTTGAAGCAGCAGGTGGAAAAGAGCTGGCACACCCATCGCTGGTGTTTAAGGGGAATTGACCTATGTAATCAAGGACTTGCTGATCCTCTGAGCAGACTGCCATCCTCCCTGCTATAATGCGGTATCTCATACTGAACTCAGTGGGATTACAAAGTAAATGAGCATGAATTGGTCAGAAAGAGTCACAGGCTTGTGAGAATGCTGCAAGGCCATTGTGTTACCTGCATTGTGTGCTTTTTGTTCCATGTCACAAGAAGCCTCCTCCCCTCTTGCTCATTTTTTGATCTGGTGACTATTAACCCCTTTTTAGAAAAAAAAAAGATACATATCTTAGTGGAGCAAATCCTATTGGTAAAGGAAAGTGCAGGCTTTAAACACAAAACCTTTGTCTACGAAGCACACAAAACCTCTGCTGTACAGAATGCAAAGTTGCTTGCAAATACATGATTTCTTAAAAAATTAGCTCCTTAAATTTATCATACCATTGATCAGAAGTTGGTTATATTTTATATTTCTCAAATAATACAGAATCCCAAGATTCTGTTCTGTGTATTTTTATCCACTGTGGTTATTAAGCTGTTAAAAAAATAATATGAACAAGGATGAATTCAAAGAGAGAGAAATGTTCACCCACCAATCACAAGCTGTTGTCTGATTTTTATTTTTATTTTTGAATGGGTTTTCATTATACCTTACTCTTTTTCAACAAGGAATAAGGGGAAGAGTGGAAGAGAGGGACACACACAAAATACCAAACTTTTTATGTGAAGGCATAAGGCAGGGATGGAAAACCTTTGGCTATCCCATCCAGAGCTGGCCACTGGACATGCAAGCTGGGACTGATGGAAGGTGTAGTTCAGCAACATCTTTAGTTCTGCAGGGTCTGTCTTGAATCAAGCCTAGATGCAGACCTTGGCTTATGGCTTCAACACTGGGCCATTTTTTCAGTTCCACCACCTTGCCCCTGCCCTCTGTATTATTTAACATCCAGCCTGATGAAGAGTTCTCAATAAGTTGGAAGCAGCGCTCGCTATTTTGTGACTTTTTGGTTCTCCCTGAAGATATTGTCACACAGGATTTTGTGAAGAGGAATATTTGCATGTTTTCCATATAGTTTCTCCTTCACATCTACTAAACTACAACAGTGTTTTTCTACATGTTTAGACACAACTTAAATTAATTTCCCCTCCTAGTGCAACATACTATGTTATTACTAGTGGTAATTTTTACCTGTAAAGCTCTTAATAGCTTGGGCCCTTTTGGCTGTGCCTTCTCCTGTATGACCCTCCTCCTTGCTGTTAAGGTAGGGCTGGGGAACCAGGTTGTTGGTTGATAACTCCTATAATCCCTGACCATGCTGGCTGGGGCTGGTGGGAATTGGAGTCTGAACATTTGGAGGGCCAGAGATTCCCAACAACTACAAGATGTTCTGCTTAATCTTCTCACAAGGTTAAACTTCTGAGGTTGTTGAACAAGGCCTCTTGCATCGTAGAACCAAGACTTAAAAAATTTCTTCCCTGAGTAGATGTCCACTTGAGCCTAAATCTTTTAAAGGCCTACTTGTTTAGACAACATTGAAGATTAATGGTGGCAAGTATATATCAGGGATGTACAACAGGTCAATCCCCGGGAGGTTTTGGTAGATCGCTGGCTCCCATCCGGCCCCTCCCCCCATCCTCTAGATCGCTAGCGATTTATTGGTGAGTGCCTGTTTTCATTTTTTAGACCTGAAACCCCCCCCCCCCCAAACGGGATGATCCTTAAAAAAGCTCAGAAATTCCCCCCCCCAAAGGGGTACATCACTGCCAGATTTTAATTGTGTGAGTAGATTGCAGTCTCTTGGAAGTTGCACATCCCTGGTATATATAATTTTGAGTGCTTCCTGGGGGGAAATGCAGTGAAGTGGGGGTGGACTCCAAAAGCAACACAGTGAGCAAATAGAGTATGTTCAGTGGATGTGGAATGCTGGCAGTGGATGTGGAATGCTGGGGATAGGAGAAACAGAAACCTAGGAAATGAAGAGTTGAACAGAGTATCCTGGAACAGGGCATGGCAGCCTGTCAGGAATTCTAAACCAGGGGTCGCCAAACTTACCTGGCCTCTGGCCAGTTCCTCCAGCGACAATCGCGTGGAGGTCGGGGGAGCATGCGCCCACACGCTATTTCCGGCGCACCTTCGGGTCGATGGAGCACCGGAAATAGCTTGTGTGCATGCGGAAGCGTCATTTCTGGCACACTTTCGGGTCGGTGGAGCACTGGAAATAGCTTGTGCACATGCACATGGGCCTCCACAAACCCGGAAGTGCACCGGAAATGACGCGCATGCACACAAGCTATTTCCAGCGTGCCGCCGACTCGACAGTGGGCAGCCACGCTGCACTGGTAAGAGCGGGTGGTGGTGGGGGTCGCCGTGGGATGGAAAACTGAGTCCCTCGGGCCTCATCTGGTTTGGGGAAGCCTGTTCTAAACACTGTACATGTTGTTGCAGGTTCCACTTCTAATCAATTAATATTATTGTATTATAATATTATTAGAATAGAACATACAATATTGCATATTATATTATCAAGTAGTGTTATATCAAGTAATGTTAGTACTAAGAAAGAAAAAGTTTTATATTAAAATGTCTGTGAAATATTTGTTTTATTTGCTCTGGAGTGAATTGCAGTATGGGATACATGAACAGTTTTGTTAACTGCTTTCTTTTGTCATTCTCCTTACAGGACTCTGCTATGGCGAATAAGCTTTATGTGACATTTTTTTTCATATACTTGTTTTCTGAAGCTCGCCACCATGGCTTGGAATCAACCACTGTTTCACAAACTACGGAGAACCTTATACCTGAGAAGGCAGCTGGTATCAATGTTGATTTGGCCACGCTTATGCAGAGACATCACCTTCAGGAACTCTTCTCTCGTTATGGGGAGAACAATACATTGACTATAGAAGGGTTTAGAAAACTTCTACGGAGTATGGGCATTGAGAAGGTGAAAAGAATTTCCCAAGATCATGAGCACCACCACCACCACCGTAATCATGTTACCCTCAGTACAAATTCTGAGAAAATGGGTTGCCCTAGTGACGAACCTGTCGGTGGAAGCAAAAATCATTTGAATAATTGGGCAAAGGATTTGTCTAGCAAACAGAATACAGAACACCAGCAGGGCTCTGTGAATAGCAAGAGTACAACGGTTGCTATAGCTGCATCCACCTACACCACAACCACAGAAGGCAATCCTTTGATACAGCATTCAGAAACTGCAGAATTGAAGTCTACACGTATAGGCCTTGCCAGCCCCAATCCTAACATTGTTCTAGAAAGCAGCAATGTGAGTTCACTTGTAAATGGAAAAACAAATGAATCGCTTGTTTTCGTGAGGGAATCAGAAAGAGGAAGTTACATGTATTCGAAAATAAGAAAAATTACACAAGAGGTACTTAGAGATTGTTTTTTATTGAAAGGAAAGTTGTGATGTTTGGTAGCGTTGTATTCCTTATTCTTTATGAGCACTTTTTCAACCACCCCCTGCTGCATATTTTCTACATTGCTTTTCCACTTCATAGAATTGCTCTATAAGGGTCTAGAGCTATGAAATTGAAAAAAGGAGGCAGCTTTTGGATTTTAGTATAACTTCTGTTCAAGTCTAAGATTTGACTTTGTCTCAAAGAACTTTGGAAGGGGCATTTGGGTTGGGGCCGCTGAAAACCTTGGGGACAGGGCACTTCTAAGTTAACATTTTTTATTATCTACAGATTTATCTCCCCCTTCAGAACAGCAGAAAATGTTCTTCCCCTCCTGTTTTTAACCTTATAGCAATCTTGTGAGGTAGCTTAGTTAAGAGACATTGACAGGATCCAGCTTTGTGGTTGATGGGTCCATTTGTTCCTAGCGTTTTGCTATGCTACAGTATAGTGGCTTTCAATAAAGTAGAATACATTTCTAAACATGCATTCTATTATTTAAGTGTATTTGCCATAAGTGCATTTCTATTAGCGTACAAGAAATCAGGGATATCATGGGTGTGCTGGCAGTATGCTAATACCATATTCAAGTGGGCCAGGGCATACAGTATCTACTTTTGTGGCATCCGTTTTTTGGAAAAAGGAGTAGGCAAGCTGTCTAATCGTTCAGACAGGATGGAAGGGTAGTGAATTTGATTGTAGCCTTGCAAATAACTAAACACGTTTTTCCAGGCCTCAACATTTTATTTGTCCAAAGTTAGTTTTAAAAGTAATTTTTGACATATCTGCCACAAGGGGGGGAAAGAACTTACCCTCTTCTACAATACTCTCCTCCACCTGGTTGTATTGAAATAATTTTTGTTCACTATCTGGTAAGTAGCTATTTAAAAGCTTAGTTTAACTATATGCTCCTTTTTTCAACCAATGTGGTTACCTTTAGTTGACATTAAATTTCAAGCCATATTTTTTGAATTCCAATGATTTTAATTTTTGTCTTCATCATTAAAAACATTTTTGAATGACTGTCCACCGCTTATAAAAATTCCCTTCAGTAATCAAGTTGTCTGGATAATTTCTTAATTGGAATGCTATCAAATAAACCTATGTTATGAAACCCTTTGGCCTCTCTGTAGCTGGCCAATCAAAATAATTTCTACCTAACTTGTTCCTTTGTACCCAGTTCTTTAGTAGTTTTTGTATAAAAATGTCAAACTTACATCTCCTTAGGTTGTGCTATATTGTGCATTTTTTTTAAAATCCACCTGTTTCAACAGCAGATTGCTGTGTGTTTTGGGTTTTTAAGTGGTGGCTATGGGGAAATCAAATCAGAGAATTAGTTGCACATTTCTTTTGAATTTTTGCTTTTAAATAGATTTGTTACTACCCTATATATATGACAAATTTTGTTCAGTTTTGCCTGTTTGTGATTTTTTGCTTTTTTGTATAGCACTTGAATCTTTCCAGTTAAGTTGAAAGGAGAGATCGTTTATAATTAATCTCCCAGTGTTTATGTATGCATTTTCCTGAAATGTGCTTGTCTCTTTTATAGTGCTTCAATGCTTCAAAACTGATGCTTTCTCATGGAATAAGTACAAGAGTTCCATTGACAGCCACAGAATTTAGCTATATTTGCCCTGCTATCGTTAACCAGATTGATGGCAGATATTGTGTAATTCATGCAACAAGTGAAAAGACAGAAACTGCTCCCAAAACTTATTCATTGCAAGTAGGTACGTTTGTTGGTGAAGTCAAACATTTCCTATTTAATCTCTTCTTTGATGCTGTACTTAAAGCAAAATATTGAACAATAATTTGTTTTGGGTGATTCTGTTATCTTAAAGTCTTTGTGGTTTTGTTCTGAAGGGCAAGAAACCTCAAGCAAGGGGTGTAATACCTGTTTTTATTTAGGCGAACTAGTGTTTACAATGCAGCATGCAATCTTTTGTGTTACATAGAAATTATTCCTCCCATTGAGTGCTTAAGGAAATAAAACTTCCCTCCCTGACATAAGGTGGAAGAAATTTATTATTCAAGAAAGCAAGCTGTTTTTTCTTCTTCTTTTCAGCTTGGATTGGTGGATTTATATCCATTTCTGTCATCAGTTTCCTTTCGTTACTGGGTGTTATACTGGTCCCTCTTATGAATCGTGTATTTTTCAAGTTCCTTCTAAGTTTCCTTGTAGCATTAGCAGTTGGTACCCTAAGTGGAGATGCTCTTTTACATCTACTTCCACATGTAAGTATCTTCTTTTTCATTGTATTTACTGGGCATGAGTCACTTTGGGACATAGTGCTACAGTGGTACCTCTGGTTACGAATGCTTCTGGTTACGAGCTCCGCTAACCTGGAAGTAGCTGCTCCTGGTTGTGAACTTTACTCCAGGATGTGAACGGAAATTGTGCACCAGAGGCACACGCAGCGAGAAACCTCATTAGCGAAAGCCTCAGGATAGGAATGGTTTCAGCTTAAGAATGGACCTCCGGAATGAATTAAGTTCGTAACCAGAAGTACCACTGTACTGTAAATATGATGAGGAAATGTCTGTAATTGCACCATAATAATCCTACTTGTGGCACACCTCAGTACAATAAAGTTTTTAATTTAACAACTCAGTTTCCACATCAAACAGCTCTGTGGTGTGCTTTTCCTCACAATCTTAGGGCTAAAACAAACATTACATTGATTTCATAAATGCATGCAATTTATGCATTTTCTAAAATGTAAATAACTAGGGATTGAAAGGGAGCAGCACTGGGGGACCTGAGAAAGTAGAAAGGAGGAGTTTAACCACAGCCACCCAATTGTGGTTCTGGTGAAAAGCCATCATTCCCTACCAATGCAAATTAACAGCTTGGGGTGGGAAAGAATAATCACTGGGGTCATGGCAGGTGATGAGAAGGGGAAACTTGCCCATTGTCCCAATACTGTTCAACATTGCCTAATGCTGCCTCTGCTCTAGCTTTGCTATTAAGTACATATGCTATTAGGTTAATTAGAGTAATTAATAAGTGCCATGCTGAATCAGACTGAAAGCAAATCTAGTTCAGTATCCTGAACTAGGATGCTTTTGGGAATGCCACAGGTAGGATTTGGTAATCCAATTTGTGCCCAGCTGTAAATGTTTGCTTGCTACTATAGCAGTTAATAGGATCCAACTATAAATCTGCCAAAACAAATCCTTTTGTGCCATAGCTGTGCTACTGTAGTTGAAATTCTTCCTTGTTTCAACCGAGTATAAAATCTTTAGAACCCAAGGCCATCACTGCAATCTGAAGATCTGGCATTGCTAACATAAGAAGAGACACTGGTAGCACAGTGCTTTGGTATTATACAGATAGAATGCTCAGTGCAGCACAGCAGCTAAGACAAGTTTTGTCTTAACCTGGGGTCATCGTTAAGAAGCTAAACAACAAGCTCCTTGGGAGTCTGCATGTTTGCACTAAGCCACGAGTTCGCTTAGTGTTGCATGCAAACACGGCTATAATACCATGAGATGGTATGATATGGAAAATAGGACGTTGCCTTATACTGAGTCAGACCATTAGTCCAACTAGCTCGGTACTGTTTACACTGCCTTGCAGTGGCTCTCTGGGGTTTCAGACAAGGCTTCTCTCTCATCTCTACCTAGAGATGCCAGGGATTGCTGCTGGGACCTTCTGCATTCAGAGCACATGCTCTGTTACTGAGCTGTGACCCTTCCTCATACCATTTCAGACTAATACCATTTTTTAATGCTCTATGTGAACATTCCATGCCAATAAAACTAATAAATGAGCCTAGAACCTCTGATGTGCAATTATTATTTGCAGGGAGCTGTTTTTACAGGAGGAAGCATTTGAAACTGGTGCTCTTCTTTTAGTCTGAAGTGGTATGCTCCACTTGGCCCCTTTGAGATCCAAGCTTTCTGCATGTGTAACCCAGGCTTTAATCAGTGTCACTTTTCATCAAATCAGACTTAGGTTCAACTGTTCTTCTTTTCCCCAGATCATTGTTAGAAACTGAGATATGAAAGCTAGGAGCTAAATGCCACCTTAAACCAAGGTTATGGGCTCAACAACAGAATGTCTAGGCGCACTTTTCAATAACAAGAATACAAAGCTGAAAATGAATGAACCGCAGCTAAAATCTTAAGTTCATTTTTCAAATGGTCTAGTCCTCATCTGAAGACTGCAAAAAACAAAGCCATGCTTCCCCTGTCCGCCCCCTAATATTCTTAAGAGGGTCTCTTCTCCAGTCTTCAAAGAATGGCTGAAAGTGGGGAGGCAGAAAAAGGTCCTCTTTTCCTTCCACTATGCAGTTTTAATCTGAATGTTTAGGCTCAGAGCTCAGAAACTGCTCGCACTAATTAAATTCCCTGTTGCAAAATGCGCCTGTAACAATGGGAGTTTTGAACACTGTCCCAGATACTCCTCCCAGACTTTGAAATAAACTGATGCTGGCAGACTCTTCCACTCCCCACATCTTGTTGTTGTGTATGGAAAGGTGTCTGAAGTAATTTCCCCCTCTTCTTTCCCCCCAACTTTTAGTCTCATGGAAGTCATCATCATCATGAGAAACCATTATTGGAACACAATAAAGACCCCACTTTTAAGCATCTTGTTTTTCAAAGTGCAGAAGACAGTGCTAACTTGGATTCTACGTGGAAAGGCCTCACAGCCCTTGGTGGATTATATATTATGTTTCTTGTTGAACACCTGATCACACTAATTAAACAGTTTAAAGACAAGAAGAAAAAGGTAGAGAAATTGTGTATTGAAAAGTGCTTTTAAGTTTTTCTGTGTCCAAATCTTAAGGGATGGTTTACACAAAGCCTGAACAGTATAAGCTGTCCTCGGTGAGGGACCAGGAAGCACCTAGATGAATTGCAGCACTGTGGAGAGAGAGTTTAAAAAAATAAAATTGTGTTGAAAGGGTTTAAAAGTTGATGGGATAAATGGTGAATCAGAATCAGAATTGGTTGAAATGTTTCATTTAGACTTTTAATAGTGAGCAAAATGACTTGGGTTGCTTATTGTGAATTTTATCACTTATGTACAGTTTCTTTCCTGTACAGTGGATGCTTGGGTTGCGAACGCGATCCGTGCGGGAGGCGCGTTCGCAACCCGCAGTATCCGTCACCCACAGTGCCGCACCTGCACATGCGTGGGTTGCGATTCGCTGCTTCTGCACATGCAGTTCCAGTACTTCTGGGTTCGGCGCATTTGTATCCCGCAGCGAACGCAACCTGCAGCAAGCACAACCCGAGGTATGACTGTATTTCAACTTCTGATTTTTTTATCCATTTCATGTTTTTTATTGATAATAGTCTGCGAGATATATAGTGTTCAAGATGTGTACCTAAAATGTTAATAACTTAGTGTATTTCTTCAGAAAAAAAATGAAGACGATGAAGCAGAAATTAAGAAGCAACTATCTAAATATGACTCTCAGCTTTCAACAAATGAAGAAAAAATAGACACAGATGATAGTAAGTTTTAATAAATGTACAGTATTGTTATTCAAAATGTTATGGGTTCTTCTTTGTGGTTTCCATGCAACCAAACTTGGTATCTGTGCCTCTGCAGAGCAATATCCACAACTCAACTAGTAGATGCTAGAAATAATGAATGGGCTTGTGATTTTTGTAGTTTGCATCAGTATGTGACATAGCTATTCAGATGCCCCCTTGCAGCAAATAAATATTGGGGCATAACAGTAATATCTCATTGAATACAAATTTCCTAGCCCACTATCAAAAAGATTCAGAAAGTTACTTCTGTTGACTTGGTGGTGTTTGCTAGAACAGAGATCCTGCCAGAAATGGTTGTAAAAGCTAAAGGACTTCAAGGACTGGAAAACAAGAATCCAAGATCTTTGGCTTAACAGAGTTGTGGATATGACTAAATATATATTTATTACATTTATAACCCTCTTTTTCTCCAAGGCGCTCAAGGTAACATACATGGTTCTCTCCCCTTTTTACTCCCAAGAATCATGTGGGGTAAGTTGGACTGAGAGATATTGAGTGGTGCAAGATCACCAAGTGAGATTCATGGTTGAGTGACGGTTTGAACCTGGGTTTCCCAGTCCTTGACTTGAAACCTGAAGCATCGGCCTGATGTCCTCCAGATGTTTAAGACTGCAGTTCCCATCATTCTTGACAATTTTCCATGCTGGTTAGAGTCGATTGAAGTTGTAGTTCTAAATATTTGGAGGGCATCAGGTTGGAGATGGTAGGGCTGGGCACTATAACCACACAATGTTCTGTTACTTAAATAACGCACAAGCTCCCCATATAAACTTATGTGAAGTAAAAAAACAAAACAAAAACCAGAGATAGACTAAATGTTGCTTCACTTTAGTCTTGTGCCATTTTCTACTCCAATGTGATGATATTCTATGGGTTGAAACCAATGAAGTCATATACCCCTACTGAGTGTATCCATTGAAATCAATGGATATGACTAACTTAAGTTCATTGGCATCAGTGGGTCTACTCCGAATATGACTTCATTGAATACAGTCCTTTGTTCTATGGAAAGATTGAAACTGAGCATACAGCTGAAAAGTTATAGGCATTACTAGTACTGTACTCTTCAGGTGCCAGAATACACATGCTTTCTCTCAGTTTTCAGACTTTATTGAATAGTGGAGGTCAGAAAGCAGACCTGTTGAATTAGAGCAATTCTCAAAATTTGCTTATACTGTTTGGTCATCTAAGTGTATTGTGCATTTTTCTGCACATATAGCTAAAAGGTGATTATTGTTTCTGGTATGATGAACCACTCTTTTTTGCTACTTCTGATACTTCAGCATATTCATATAATCTAAGATGCTCTGGAAATGACTACAAAAGTTGACACTAACCTATAGCTTATATCAGCAGTATAAATAAAAACAAAATAAAAAATTCTTTCCAGTAGCACCTTAGAGACCAACTAAGTTTGTTCTTGGTATGAGCTTTCGTGTGCATGCACACTTCTTCAGATACACTGAAAGAAGTGTGCATGCACACGAAAGCTCATACCAAGAACAAACTTAGTTGGTCTCTAAGGTGCTACTGGAAAGAATTTTTTATTTTGTTTTGACTATGGCAGACCAACACGGCTACCCACCTGTAACTAGCAGTATAAATATGCATTCTTAGAAGGTGCCTATCTAGTAGGGTTCACTGTATGGAAGAGATCTTATTATCCAAGAACAATTTCTCATCGATACAAGATGATGTTTATACTGTATCTTGTACTACAGTGGTACCTTGGGTTAAGAACTTAATTCGTTCTGGAGATCCGTTCTTAACCTGAAACTGTTCTTAACCTGAGGTACCACTTTAGCTAATGGGGCCTCCTGCTGCCGCTGTGCCGCCGCTGTGTTCTCATCCTGAAGCAAAGTTCTTAACCTGAGGTACTATTTCTGGGTTAGCAGAGTCTAACCTGAAGCATCTGTAACCCGAGGTACCACTGTAATCCATTATTCCATTGCATAGAATCATAATACTTCACTTTATCTGCTTTTCAAAGCAGGAAAGAATAACAATTCACTTCTGACATGTAGCTGCTGCTTAAGGTTTGAACAGTTTGTGGAATTGCTTTTTTAAGTTACCTATTAAAGCTGTTTCTAACTGCCCAGTTTTCAAATGCTGTTATGCTTGGTTTTCTGCAAGAGAGCACTTTCATACTGCCTTACCAGCATAATTTGCTATTTATTTCTTAATTATACATTTTATTTTTGTGCAAGTCGGAAATTTAGGAACCACTTTTTTGTGTGGTTAATAGTGCGGCACTGAGTATTGTACCAGTTGACTCTTTAAATAGGAGCCTGGAATGGGGTGGGGGCGGAAGCAAATGGGTAAGCACTGGTTTCAAGTTTAAATGCATTTTTCATAGTGATAATTTTCCTAGTACAGTATTCGTATAAGACCAAGAGCTTATTTTCACTTGTCTAATTATGTTATGAATTCTGTTGTCAATGTAAAATGTGGCTAGCCCAGCATAAGCCCGCAATATTATCTTGTTCAGCACTTCCTCTCCAGTAGAGAAAAATACTTCATTGGGCTCCAAATAGGGAAGGTAATTTGAAGATGGAAAGTGTCTTGGCTCAGGGTTGTATGGAGAAATTTCTCACCTGGCCCATTTATGGATTCATCCCATAGTAACTGAAATCCATTTCTGCAGTCATAAGCAGCACACCTTCCAGCCTTCAGATCTGTAGAAAAGGCAAGGTGGCAGGTTGTACATTATGGTTGCACATTTCTTTGAATTTCTTAATACAATCCTATATACGTGAAGTATTGCAATAAGAAAATGCAGCTGGCAGAAGATGCTTGTAAAAATAGATCTGAAATTAATGTGTTTCACCAAGTGCATTACACATCTCTCCCGAGACCCATGGTAATAGAAGTATCTAAAACTTGAATGGGTAATATGTGGCACTCCAGATATTTATGGATTCTCATCACCTATTAGTCCCAGCCTTCGTGACAAATGACCAGGAGAGAGAAGGCAGGTGAGAGATTTCCCATTTCTGACATAAAATATTTTATGAGTAAGATATTCAAGTACCGAAGATGTTGCAGTTGGCAAAAGTGTTCTGAATGCTCTGTTGCGCCTTTTTGTTTTGAGAATGTAATCTGCTTTTTCCTGTGTTTCACAAAGGGCCAGAAGCTTACTTGGGGGCACATTCACAAGAGCCTTCAAACTTCATCTCCCAGAAGCCAGTAGTACAAGAAGAAGAAGAAGTTATGATAGCTCACCATGAGCCTGCTGACCATGAATATGCATCCAGGGGGTGTAGAAATAAATGCCATTCACATTTACATGACACCCTAGGACAGTCGGATCATCTCACTCATCATCACCATGATTACCATCATATTTTGCATCACCATCACCATCAGAACCATCATCCACATAGCCATAGCCAGCGCTACTCACGTGAAGAACTGAAAGATGCTGGTATAGCTACTCTAGCCTGGATGGTAATTATGGGTGATGGACTACATAACTTCAGTGATGGCCTTGCAATTGGTTAGTGTATCTTGATGTTTTTTCTTGATTAGTTCCATACATATTGGTGGCTGATCCAACTCTTTTCTGTGCTGTTACCTCTTCATTTCTTGTATTAGTATAAAAGCAAAAAGGCAGAAGCCTTGTTGTCTGTTGTTGCAGAAGGCAGGACTTCTTTTAATGGGCTTAAAATGAGGGTTGATAATGGTGGGACATTAGGAGAAACTTCTTAACAGGAAGAGCAGTTTGATAATGGGGATCAATTACCTAGAGGTGTTGTGAACTATCCAATACTAGAGGTCTTAGGCCAGGCTTCCTCAACCTCGGCCCTCCACATGTTTTGAGAGTACAATTCCCATCATCCCTGACCACTGGTCCTGCTAGCTAGGGATCATGGGAGTTGTAGTCCCAAAACATCTGGAGGGCCAAGGTTGAGGAAGCCTGTCTTAGGCAGTGACATTGAATCCTAGGGGGTTGGACCAGATCACTTAGAAGGCTCTTCTCATCTGGTTGTCTTGACTAGTCTCCTCAAAATCCTCAGATTACAGTAAATTCCCTAGCCAGTGGTGGATATACTGCAGATCCAAAGTGAGTTAAGGTTTATAGTGAACCTCTTTAATCAAATGGGTTTAAAAGTACATACCATTTTCTGATGATAGATTCTATAACAGTCATAGTTGAAAACTTTTTCAGTTTGAGGGCTGCATGCCAACAGTGGATGGAGCCAGGGGCAAAGTGAATAGAGCAACAGATGCTACTCTTAACTTAGTACCAGTGTTCAAAACTCCCATTGTTCTAGGCACTTTTTATGACAGGGAATTTCATTAGAGCAAGCGGTTTTTGAGCTCTAGGCGCAGTACTGCACCTAAGATTTCAGATTAAAACTGCAGAGTGGAAAGAGAGGAGGACCTTTTTTGCCTTCCCACTGCCAACAACTCTCTGAAGACTGGAGAAGAGACCCTCTTAAGAATATTAGAGGGGTGGGCAGGGGAAGTAACTAGACCATGTGAAAAATGAATATAGGGTTTTAGCTGCAGTTCATTCATTTTCAGCTTTGTATTCTTGTTATAAAAAAGTGCACCTAGACATTCCATTGTTGCACCCATAACCTAGGTTTAAGGTGCCATTTAGCTCCTAGCTTTCATATCTCAGTTTCTAACACTGCCTTGTACAGTGGGCTACATTCCTGCTACACGAAAGGTACAGGCTTATACATACACATCTACATCCAGGCAGGCAAGCAGCCTTATCACAGTTTAAGGATGCATTCCAGTCAGGCAAAAACACTCAAGGGGACATGGCCTGAGGCAAGTCCAAAGGGTGAGATAGAGGTGCTTAGAGGGAGCATGGGAGGAAAAATCACAGCTGATTTACTCCTCTCCCAGTTCTGCTGTTGCTATGCTACCCAGAGCTAAGTCATGGTTTGGCTTAGCAGTAGCACAAACTAGGTCATCATATATTTATATGTGGATGTAACTGCATTCTTCAAGTGAGATTGCTTCTCTTTAATTTTCTTTGTCTTCTCCTAGGGGCTGCTTTTACTGAAGGTTTATCTAGTGGCTTAAGTACTTCAGTTGCAGTCTTTTGTCATGAGTTACCACATGAACTGGGTAAGAGGGAACCAATTTTAGTTACTGGCAGGGTATTGTTTCTATACATTTACATTTGGTTGATTGATTGATCACCGTCACAGTTAAATTGAGGTATTTCATAGTATGTGTGAATAACAGTAATATCCCATCCTCTTGGGCTCCTGTAGAATAGACTGCTCAAGGGAAAGTGTGCTTTTTTAAAAGCACGACAATCAAATAAAACGGGGCTATCTAATATTGCTACGTTTCAAGCAAATGAGTTCTATCTTGCTTCCAGACCAACAAAGGAAACAAAATGGTTTGAATGATGCAATTGCTTACTTTACACACTGTTGTCAGTGCACTTAATACGGCAATATGCATTGCTGAATGGGAGGTTTTCGGCAATGTATTGTCAATTTAATGCAAATTAGCTCAGCCTTTCTTGATGTTGTTTAACCAATAACATTAAGTTGTATTGAAGCATAGTGAAATGATACGAGTTTTCCACTGATTTCAAACACAGTAAATTCTAACTATAAAGAGCCATTGTGAGGACTCTTAAATAGTACTATTTCAGTTTAATGTAAACTTTATGAGCGTGTCCCAATCCATTTCCAGTAGAGTGGTGGAAAAAACAAATACATTTTAAGTGTGTATACATATGCAGGATATTCATTGTGGCTCTTCTGTCCTCCAAAAGTTTTGACCACATTAAAAAACAAAAGCAAATGAGATTTTAAGGCATAAAAATATTTCTTGGGAATCAGGGGAAATGAAGCAGTATGGCGGACTTTTAGTATGCTGACAAATGACCAAAAATATTTTGTGTCTCTTGGCAGGAGATTTTGCTGTACTTCTCAAAGCTGGCATGACTGTCAAACAAGCTGTTCTTTATAACGCGCTTTCAGCTATGCTGGCCTATTTTGGAATGGCTACTGGGATACTCATTGGCCACTATGCAGACAATGTATCTATGTGGATCTTTGCACTTACGGCTGGGCTGTTTATGTATGTGGCCCTTGTTGATATGGTAAGTATATAAGTATCATTGGATATTGGTAGCACTCTGGTTGCAACAACAGAACTTTAATCAAAGAAGATGCCAGCATCTGAATTGCTGTACATAAGAGCCTTTCCTCATCAGGCAAAGGGTACATTTAGTTCAGCATCCTAGCAGTGGCTACTTAAATTCAGCCACAGAGAGCTACAAGTGCGACATGAAGGAACATAGTCTGCTTGCTTCTATAGCTGACATAGCAGTCTTCTCTCAATGCCCCTAATAGCAAGCTTAAAACAGGTCCACTGAGAAACAAAAGGAAAACTATCAGCATGCTTGGGGAATCCCACACTTTGCAGAAATACAACAGCTCCCCCATTCAAACAGCCCATTGGGGACTCGGCATGCTCAATGGACACCAGGAGCCATGGCATGTTGAAGGACAGGGTGGATTGGGGTAAAATGGCTTGTTTGAGCTTCATAGGATAGCATGGTTGTCTGGCTGGAACCCTGCACAAGAGCACTTAGGTTAGAAATTGGGGATACACTGCAGTATTTTATAGCTGCTCTCATCTTCACAGAAGGGGAATTATTGCCAACTTGGAACAACTTAATGTCTCAGCATCAACATGTTCTTTCTGTAGTATTCAGATTAATTTTGTTTATCTCTCTCCTTTTTAAATTCAGGTGCCTGAAATGCTCCACAATGACGCTAGTGATCATGGATGTAGTCGCTGGGGGTATTTCTTGTTACAGAATGCTGGGATTTTGTTAGGTTTTGGTATTATGCTACTTATCTCTGTGTTTGAACATAAAATTGTGTTCAGCATAAACTTGTAATTTTTATTTCTTTTTTTTACATTCCTGATACTGGCATGGTATTGAAAACTAACTGTGGGCACTTTTTACCTCTTAATTGCCTCCTGATTCGGCCTTTTTAGTAGTGTTAACTGCTTGCATACATGACAAGAATATAGTATGTAAAAAGGGTTAAAAAAATTAAGGTACCTTTACCAATATAGTATGTAGCACTATGGGGAAACTGGCATATTAAATAGCACACTTTGCCAAACTTAGTCAAAGCTAAAACTGTAAGGGAAGGTTTTTTTTAAAAAAGTTATTTAATATTGTAAGGATACTTAATAGCATGCAATGTGAGGTTTTGTCTTAGTCTTGTATATGTTAACAAAGTGATCCCAACATGAAGTTGTATTGCTTTTGATATAATTTGATACAGAAAACCCTAAAGCTGTCATTTTCATTCCTGCTATTGGGGACGACGACAAGCACTCGTAGCATTCTTGAACAGTTATGCTACTGTAAACAAGTTTTCTAATGAAGAGATTAAATATTTGGCTTACCATTAAAATTACATGCTCACTTGTGTTTATGTTCACAAAATTATTAACACTACAGTAAAAAGTTGTGAAATGTCCCACTTCAAGGCCTCAAATCTACATCGAGTCAAGATTCTACAACAAACAAATGCATGTAGTTTTAAAAATTGGAATGTGGCAATATTTTCAAAAAGAGCCACGCAGTGTATTTAAGTGAAAGTGTTGGCAGAAATATAAAACCAGTGGGGGGGGGGGGACAATTACCAGAGGTGGGTGCCTCACAATATTGGGAAGGTTATAAGGAATGAACCATAGACAAAAGAGCACAAGAAGTAGGGGGAGACAAGAATTCTGTTCTGAACTGTGTTGTGTGCACACTTAACACTTCTAAGTTTAGTAGTGCATGGGGCAGAGTGAATAGTTGAATCGGAACTGTTTTTTCACACCATACGTATGCTTAAAATAGAAACTGGTGATGGAAAGAACATCTTTCACTTCCTAGAGAACTGGATTCTTAAGAGCTTGGTGGTATGAAAAGCATGTGTGCAACAGAGGATTGTCACAGGTCTAAATCAGTTGCTAAGACGCATGTCACAGTTTGGATAGAGTATCCTAATTCTATCATACTAACTATTGCTATATATTTTACCAGGATAGCTAACCTTTATTTGCGCTTCAGACGAGGAGCTCCTTAAAATGTATTTTGTTGCTGGCCCAACCTTGCCCATAAAGTTCCATATGATCTAGGTTGATAGGGCATATCAACTTAGGTTGATAGCTCAGTCAGTAGAGCATGAGACTCTTAATCTCAGGTTCATGGGTTTGAGCCCCACATTGGGCAAAATATTGCTGCATTGGAGGGGGTTGGACTAAATGACCCTTTTGGTTCCTGCCAACTCTATGATTAAATTAAATATACTTTTTGCTGATCTCAATTTTCAGAGAATTCTAGAGTAGGACTAGATGATCTTTTCCACCTCTTTGCTCAGTGCAGAATGCAGTTGAGGCATCCCTGGCATATAGAATAGAATAATAATTTATTGGCCAAGTACATTTTTCAATATACTTGGAATTGGCTTTGGCTACATTACAATGTAAAATACATTATACAAATAATAGTAATTTACAGAGCAAGAGCCGAGGCTGCTCTTCTCGGCGCCTCTTAAGCTGTGTTGGTGAGTGTAGGCCCACCTCCTAGGCCCGATGGAGTTGGCCAGAGGAGGGAGCGGTCTTCCCAGACACTCACAGCAGCAGCAACAGCAATATTCAACCTGTGCTTAAACAACTGGCAAAACAGAGCTCATCACCTCCTGAGGCAGCCTATTCCATTGTTAAATTACTCTTATGGACATGTTTCTCCTAAAGATAAGGCGAAAACAGCTTCTCACCAGTTTCCAGGCATTGGTTTCAGACCTGGAGCAGCAGTTTCAGAAGATGTAGATTTCATTGGTATTATAGAACAGGCCTGTTACTTCTGCAGAGCACTGTTACTTTCAGGCTTTCTCTGCAGGCAGAGCAGTTAGATTGATAAAGCAGGGAGGTGCCAAGGACATATTCAATATAGATGCTGTTATAGTCTTCAGTCTCTCTTAAAAAGTTACAGCTATTGAGCATTAGTCTCAAATATTTCAATATTTTAGCACTTTCTCTTGTAAAAATTAGTTCACAGTGATTTATCCATCTCAAAAAAGCCTTTGCTGCACAAAACACTGATTTTATGTGTGTATGTAAGGCTGATAAAAACATTTTTGAGATATTTGTGGATTTAGATACAGGAATTCTTTGTTCACGTTCAGTACAATCCTTTCTACTGAACTGGATACCATCTAAAATTAAATTGATTGAAGCATTTATTTGAAGAAATAAGCACAATAATAGCTTTTGCAATAACAGCACATCCAAAATTGGGAACATCATAAAGAAGGGGTATGATGGATTTGAGGAAGGGAATTTGTCCTAACTGGCAGACTCCTTTTGCATAAGAATCTCCTTCCTGCCTCTTTATTTTGTCTGGTAACATCCTGAGTTCTACCAGTTACACAACCTTTCAGAACAGCTCTTGGGCAGGGAGAGAAACCTAAGAGGATATTTTGATTTAATTTCCCAAAGCAAAAAGGGGACACAGAACTTTGAAAACCTTGTGAAAGAGTTGATTGCACAAGAATGTAGCTCAACCATGTCCTACCCATGGAGATTTTAGGACAAAATTCCAGGGAAATGCCTTTTAAAGCCAAATGTCAAAGTAGAAATAATTTTATTGGGGAGGGGGAAGTCATCTAACTTGGCTAGTAACATGTTGCCTGCTTGAGAAAAGATGGGTTTCAGTTTCTTGCAGAAGAGCTGTGCTGAGACACTACATCTTTGTAAGGTTTTTAGAAAAGAAAATACATAACTGCCTAGTGTTGTGTGATTATAATTCACACTCAGTATGCATACCGCTAAAATACACAAGCATTTTCCTTATGCATGCCTACATATTTTATTGCTTAGAGTCATATTTTGCCACACCCAGAAGCCTATCCTCAGAACTGGAATTTTGACAGCACTGATTCAGAAGAGAAGTAAGCTTCAAACAAGAAGTGTCATTAACTCCAATATACCATACTTTCAGGCACAAATGCTTCATGTAGATTCGCCCCACTGAGGTAAGTAATAAGTTAATAATGCCATGCTGGATGCTTCTGCCATCACCACCCTGCTTTGTCAGGAAAGGGCTCTTCCATGTTCTAGAATTACTTAATATTAGAAGCTGGTGAATATTTTACTTACTGAGGCTGAATGTTAAGTAGTTGGTCTGAGCTTTTAATTCCATGGTAGATTTTTTTTAAAAAAAATAGTTTTAACTATCTGCTCCTTATTTTTAAGCATGAATTCCCATTCTAGAGCCACAGAACATCTGTGCTCAGAGATTTGCAACTTGCCCATGAATCAGGAAAGTGTGTAGAAAAGCCTCCCAGAAGCTGCTGCTTTCATAAATTTTTTGGAACTACAATTCCCATAATCACTGAAAAGTCCATGGGACAACTGATGAGACTTGTAGTCAGAATATCTGGAGGACACCAGCTTGGGGAAGGATACAGAATATCCTTGCACATTCTTAGCAGGGGCACTTCAGTGAGAAACCCAGACTAATAACATTTGCTGACTTTTAAAGCGGACGATACCATGCAGCAGACTTTAAAATTAAAGGAAAGTTAAATTAAAATTAAATCTTGGTCATAGGATTGTTGAGTTGGAAGTGATATTGAGCGTCATTTCAATATCCTGCAATACAAGAATCTCCAATAAAGCATACATGATAGGTGGCCATCCAACCTCTGCATGTGATAATACTTTGTGGAAAGTTACTTTGTTGTTGTTCAGTCGTTCAGTCATGTACGACTCTTCGTGAACCCATGGACCAGAGCATGCCAGGCACGCCTATCTTTCGCTGCCTCCCGCAGTTTGGCCAAACTCATGCTAGTCACTTCGAGAACACTGTGTAGAATGTGGTAAATTTTTTGGTTAAACCAGTGGCGGACCTACATTTTGGAGCCTTGAAGCTTGAACTGTCATGGGAGCCCCAACACAAGCAGCAATGAGGTCTAGGTAACCACAGTTACCTTCTTCAATGGGGTTATGTTCCAGAACAGATCACCATGCCTTTGCAACATCTGTGCTACTGACTCAAGCGTTGGGATTGTTGAAATATATACAGTACAACATAGATAAAATTGAGTTGTGCAACTCAAATTGAGTCTACTAGACCCAAAACGTTTAAGCAATGTGGACTAAAGCAGTGTTTTTCAACCTTTTTTGGGCAAAGGCACACTTGTTTCATGAAAAAAATCACGAGGCACACCACCATTAGAAAATGTTAAAAAAATTAACTCTGTGCCTATATTGACTATATATAAAGTAATTTTCCCACGGCACACCAGGCAACATCTCGCGGCACACTAGTGTGCCGCGGAACAGTGGTTGAAAAACACTGGACTAAAGTCACTTCTGGGGGTTCCCCCGTTGCGATTAGAGGCCCTGAAATTTAAGCTTCATTAGTTTCATAGTGGATCCACCCCTGGTTTAAACACTTGACAGAATGGAGGCAACGCGACATCCCTCTGTCTTTTGGTTGGTTAGGTTGATCGATGGGAGGTGGCGGGGAGTGATGGAAGATAGAGATGTGAATTTTAAATATTTAACTAAAAGTCAAGCGGCCAGTGAACCCAGCCAGTGTTAGCTGTGATTTTCGGCAGCAACCCCAATCCTCCCGCAAAGGACGCAGCAAAGGCAGGAGTTTTAGCTCACAAGCCTCGATTCTTATTTCGTGATTTTTTGCGTTTTCGAGCACTTAAAAAATGCAGCGCGCCTGTATGCCAGCCAGTCAACGGAGAGCAATACAGTTTTGGACGCACGCAACTGAATTCTGAACCTGGGAGGGATCAGAGCTAGGAGTTTCTTTGCTGCATTTCCAAACCAGAAACGCAAACTAACCTCAGCGCCTTCACCTGTCAACCTGCAATACGGATAACGGACTGCACTGCAAGGCTGTTGGTAAGCTATTTATTTCCCGGCCACAACTCAGAACGGTCTGCGTTTGGCGTTTAAAATGTAGCATTGCCGGAGGCTTATTATTTCCCCTCCCACGAACATTTCGCGCGAAATATAGGGCTAGGAAAAGCGAGCACCAGCTTGGGTCTGGACTTGCTTCTGCTTGACCGCAGCGACGCTAAAATCCCGATTTATTATTATTTTTTAAATAAACCATGGGGAAATCTGACAGGTGGGAACCCGGAAGCTCCTTGTCCAGGAAAAAAAAATGGATGCACTGAGCTATACTTTTTTCCTATCTCTGCCGAAGGATGCCTGGGCGCGAGGCGGTTCCGGGTTACCGCCCTTGGCTCCGCCCCCTCCGCTCCCGCCTCTGCGCGCGACGTCCGCGCGGTCCTAAAGGTGACCTATGAGTCGCCTCCGCGGGTTCGGCACGGGCTCGTTTCCCTTGCGCTCTTGTCAATGGCGGCGGCGGCGGCGCCCGGCGTGACGGAGCGCTACTTCACCCGCTGGTACAAACCCGGTAAAGTTGCAACAGCAGAAGCGCCGCGGAAGCTCTGTCTCGGGACGGTGGCTCCCCGAGCGGCCTTTTCTCCGGGCTGCAAGTCCAGCCCAAAGCAGAATTTGCAACTATAGATGGGGGATTTGCAGCCATGGTTGGGGGGATGGGGAGATTTTTATTTGAAATTTATTAAACCCCGCTTGATTGCAAAAAAATAGCAACAACCAACCAAAGCTCAAAGCGGTTTGCAAAAAGATAAACTATGGAGGGTTAGCAACAGAGATGGGGGTTGGAGGTCGAATTTGCAGACATGATAAGGGCTGCTGGTGGGGGTTTATTTAAAATTTATGAATTGATTTGGGGGGGGGGGAAGCCCTTCCAAAGTAAAAAGATGAAACAATAAAATCGAGGACAAAATTGTAAGCCCTGCTTTAAAGCATGGAAAAGTTAAAATACAGAAATGGATTAAAACTGCCTCGGTTGAAGCATCTAGGCTGGGTAGGCTTGCCTAAACAGGGATTTTTCTAAGCAGGCGCGGCAGGGTACAGTGAATGTTCCCGCTTGAGCTCAATAGGCAGGGAGTTCCAAAAGTGTAGGTGCTGCCAGGCTAAACGACCGAGCTCTTGCAAATGTGGAACAGGGGCCACTGGTGGTAGGTTGTTTGTTTCATAAAATGTACATGCCACTTGATTGTTAAAAAAAAAAAAAAACCCCAACAACCTCAAAGCAGTTTACAGAAAGAAAAGAGCAATGAAACCAGGGGAAACCCACAGCCCTACTTTAAGACATGGCAAAAGTTAAACGGGATGAAGATTGTCCCAGTTTTCTAAGCACCTGGATAGGATTGCCTTAAAGGGGGATATTTTTAAGCAGGCACCAAAAAGGCTATGCAGCAAAAATGCCTGGCTCCATCTCAATAGGCAGGGAGTTCCAAAATTCAGGCACCACATGATAGAGTTGCACTCCCAACATCTGGAGGACTGTAAGTCCCACACATGCACAGTAGTAACTGACTCAATCTCTTATTTTCTTCATCATTTTGGGTTGCCTCGGGCAAGAGAAAGGGTCTAACAAATTTAGTGAATAGGATAGAATAGTAATTTATGTAATTGGAACTGTAGCAGCACATAGCCTTGGGCTAGCCTCATCCAGACCCACCTCTTCCAAGAAGGCCAATCCCTTTTACCCTGAAATGGAAGACTTACATTGTGATGCCATGCTTCCTATATTACTGATTGATTATGCACCCTTCAGCCCATGGTCCCAGGGCAGGTTGCAGCATTAAAAACAATGTAAGACAACTTACACCACATGTGCCCACTCGGCCTTTTCAATCAGTGGAATTGGTACTAATACTTGCCGATCAGAAGGTCGGCGGTTCGAATCCCCATGACGGGGTGAGCTCCTGTTGATCGGTCCCTGCTCCTGCCAACATAGCAGTTCGAAAGCACACCAAAAAGTGCAAGTAGATAAATAGGTACCGCTCTGGAGGGAAGGTAAACGGTGTTTCCATACGCTGCTCTGCTTCGCCAGAAGCGGCTTAGTCATGCTAGCCACATGACCCAGAAGCTGTCTACGGACAAACGCCGGCTCCCTTGGCCAGTAAAGCGAGATGAGCGCCGCAACCCCAGAGTTGTCCGTGACTGGACTTAACGGTCAGGGGTCCCTTTAAGAGCATTCCTTTTTGGGCCTACCCAGATGCTTACGAGGTTGCGGTAATTTTAATGCTTTAGTGTTTTAGGTTTTCTATGTTTTAAAGTAGGGTTGTGAAATTTTCTTGATTTTACTGTTTTACCTTTGGTAAATCGCTTTGAGGTTGTTGTTTTTTTTAACAATTTTTTAAATATATGAATTATACATTTTATGAAATTAAAAACAAAAACAAAATTTAAGTTGAGTTCCATTACATGAAAGGATTGTAGCTGAACCTGTTGCTATTAATCCCCTCACCCAGACTTTAGCCTCTCCACACTTTTTTTTTTTGCCTCCCCTGCTATAGAAACAGAAATGGTCAGCTTCTTTACATAATTACATAATTTCAACTAATTTCACTCAACCTCATCTCTGCATGGTTTTGTTTTTGTTTTTTGGTCTGGAAAGTTATTTATTTGATGGTTAATTCCCTCCCCCACAGATGTCAAAGGTAATCCATGTGAGGACCACTGCATATTGCAGCATTCTAACAGGTGAGCCTTTTCGCATCCCATTTGTTTGCATGTTAACTTGGAACTGCTTTTGTGTTCAGTGGGGGTGACTCCAAGTAAGTGAGCACAGGATTTGCTCAATAGATGTCTTACTTATTAAGAGATTCTTGCCCCAACATTGAGGCAGCTGAGATTTGTACACCTCTTGTTGCAGTCAGGCACACATCTAAGGGATGGTGCAATTGATCTATGCTGTATTGTTTTAAATAAGATGTGCATAAACTTATTTATTTGCAACCAGCGCTGGACTGAGGCGTCTTAGGAGGGCAAAAAATTGCTCTTATGAACAGAAGTGATAGGTTTACCACATGTAAGACTCATGCAACTCGAATTTTTGCAGCTTAATTTAGCTGGATACACCCGGTAACTTTAAAATATTTCCCTACGTAATTTTTGTACTGGTTATTTTTTGTACTTTTGAAAAACTGTTTTGAGAAGGCTTCTGGCTTCGTCAAAGTAACTCATCCATAAGAAAGTGGGACTTCCCAAAGTGACATAATTTACTGTATTCAGCAATTTCCCTAGCGGTACAAGGTTGTTGGCTCTAGAGGAGAAGTCCAGGCAGTTCATTGTTCTAACCTCTTTTTCTTGTAGAATCTGTGTTGTCACTCTAGCAGAGGCTCATCCTCTTCTTCAAAAAGGAAAATCCATTGAGAGGATTAGTTACCAGATCAGTGCCAACTGCAGCAGGCTGCAAAATAAAGTTTCTGGGAAGTCTAAACGGGTATGTCTCGTTCCGTTTTTTAACTTGGCTTTAGTGTGATTGTCTAGTAAGAATTCTTTTTTCAGAAAACACCAATTCTGCTGGACTTTAAAACAATATTTTATAATATTGTTATCTGTAAGGGGGCTATCGGTACTTACAGGGAGGGGTCAACATTGTATAGACTAAAATAGTATGTGCCTATTGTTGGCAAATGTATTTATGAAGCTCTTTTGTGTGAAAGAAGTCCATCTCCCCCCCCCCCTTTCCTAGTGACCTGTGCTCATAGCTGTCAACTTTTCCCTTTTCTTAAGGGAAATTCCCTTATTCCGAATAGGATTCCTCGCAAGAAAAGGGAAAAGTTGACACCTATGCTGCGCTGCTTGCTTCCTCTTGTGACTTAGGGGAGATTAGATTGCAGTAAGAAGAGGGTCTCTGCATGTCGGTATGATCCATCATACTTGAATTGCCTCCCACATTCTTGCTAGAAGGAGAGTAAGAATATTCTGAGGCATTTCCTTACCGCTAAGGAGGGAGACCAGGCTGCCAGTTGCTAAATGCCAGTTCAGGTTTACTGAAACAAAGTCAGGGCCTAGACTGAGCCTCAGGACGGGGTGGCAGGCACTCTCTAAACTGGGGGTCATCAACCTTTTCCAGCCGTGGGCCTGTCCACTGTCCCTCAGACCTTGTGGGGCGCCGGACTATATTTTGAAAAAAATAATAATGAAAAAATTCCTGTGCCCATAAATAACCCAGAGGTGCATTTTAAATAAAAGCACACATTCTACTCATGTAAAAACACCAGGCAGGCCCCACAAATAACCCAGAGATGCATTTTAAAGAAAAGGACACATTCTACTCCTGTAAAAACACGCCGAATCCTGGACCATCCACGGGCCGGATTGAGAAGGCCCATGGGCCGCATCCAGCCCCCAGACCTTAGGTTGCCTACCCTTGCTCTAAACCTCTCTATCTTCTCACAAACCCCTCTCCAAACCACATCCTCCACCAGTCCTGTGGTTTCAACTTCAGTTGTTTTGGCCTGGCTAGACTTTGTCCTTGAAGTGTGATGATGTCTTCTGCTTATCTTAAGGGGTAGGGGTGTGTGTGTGTGTAAACATCTGAATCTTTGGAGCCAGAATGCAGCATACTGTACGAGGAATGAGACACACTCATTGTTGTTTTGTCTTCTGTCTCCATGACCCACAAGTGACTTGCAGAGACCACAGAAGACCTCTTATACACACACACACACGTTCTAATCCTGGTGTCAGTTGACTTGGGCACTACAGTAAGCATTTCTCTGAAGAAGGGTGTCATCAGCAAAAATCATGTTATCATTCCTCCCCACCCCAAAGGCTTAACATCAGGTTAACAATAGATGTAAGTTTATACTGGCAGCCTAATGCGTTTCATAAATGAGCCTAGATCTGAACATGGGTTTCCTTGCATTCAAAATCTAATGCCTATCAGTTTTGTCCACATTAAGGAAGGAAATGGCATCTTGCTTAATTTAGAAGTTTTTGTTCAGAACAATAAAACAAGGGCTTTCACTGCTGGCAATGAAAGCTGTCAGGCTCTTGCAGAGTTTCCTTTTCTCAGTGTCTTAATTTGTATAACCTCCGTTTCTCCCTAGGGTGCTCAGTTCCTAACAGAACTTGCCCCTTTGTGCCGAATTTTCTGCTCAGATGGAGAAGAGTATACCATATATAGGTAAGCAGGGGAGTTTTGTTTGCTTTGTGTTGCTTTTACCATTTGAGAGTTTACTAAACTTGAAATTCTTTGCAGCTGTATAAGAGGGAGATTGATAGAGGTGAATGAAAACATTCTGGACAGTCCACCTCTGCTGCAAGCAAAGGTCAGAATTTTAAACTAGCTCTTAGCCCTGCTCTTCCTTCTGCATTCTCTCTCTTACTTTTTGTCTCACTTCTCATGTTTTCCCCTCTAGCCTTCCACAGATGGTTACATAGCAGTTGTGTTACCAAAGTTTGAAGAAAGCAAAAGCATAACTCAGGGACTTTTGACGCGGAAAGAATACGAAGATGTTTTGTCAAAACGCTTTAATTCCATTTCTTGAGAAGATGCACAGAATGAGAACTCAGCATTTTATTAGCAGGCGCATGAACTGAGTGAGACTGCTTCCAGTATACCCCACAATAAAGTGACTTCTCAGCTTTCGTACTTAACGTGGAATGGAGAACTGAATAAAAATGCTTTGAAATTCAAATAGCAACAGGTCTGAGAATTTGTTCCTTTTCAGAGCAAGCAATTTTTAAAAAAAGCACTTTGAAGGTTCTTTTATTAATAAACTGTCAAGTTAGTACTTAAATCTCCAGTGATATCAGTGGAACTTCAAGAGAGCTTAACTTTGAATGTGGCATTTAAAGGGGGAATGTCAAAATACAACCGTGTTTCCAATATCAACAGGAAGTTTTGTTTAACTATAGTTTATCAGTTCACCCTCTACTTTATTAAGTGAAGACTAAATCTTGACAGAGTGGCATCTATCTACCATTAACAAGTTTGTTATTTGGAAGAGTTTAATGTTGAAATGTACACCTGAGCGAGATATTGTGGATCGTAGCTAATGCGGTGACTAGACACTCACTAGCTAATATGGCCTTTTCAGTCACATGATACCTTTCTCCTCGCTTGAACCTCTTCTACACAACCAGCTTTTTGCCTCCGTTGAGAGTTTGGGATAGGACTGGCGTTGCAGAAGAAAAGAGGCAAGCAGGTGATAAGGGCAGAAAATAAATGGCAGGGGAACCCCTTATTCCATACTTTGCACATCAGGGTAAAATGAGATTGGGAATTCTTTTTTTGCCATTAAATGTCTAATTTTTATCCTAAGGTAAGAGAATAAAAAGGAGCAATTAACCACAGCCACATCAGTCATTGCCTAAGTTTCTCAGGTCTGCAGGACTCTAAATAGGGGTTGAATAACAGCGAGATTTCAGACCAGAGCACTTCAGTAACTACAGCAAACAATCACCCATTCCCACCACCCTTCTGAGTAATACCCCTCCTCACTCTCTCACTATATATAAGGGTCTGGTGACTTCTGTTTCAGTGTATCTGAAGAAGTGTGCACGCACACGAAAGCTCATACCAAGAACAAACTTAGTTGGTCTCTAAGGTGCTACTGGAAGGATTTTTTTATTTTTTATTTTGTTTTGACTATGGCAGACCAACACGGCTACCTACCTGTAACTGACTACAGCAAACATACATACATCTCAAACAAGAATGAAGAATGTTTATAGTTTCTACAAAAAAAGTAATGTCGTCTTTGTAGTGACTGGTTTTAACAGCTACAACTTATTTCCAAGTGGAATTATATAACCTTTGTTAGCTACCTAAAACTGAAGGATCAAATTTTACACTTAAAGCTGCAGTCCTAAGCTCACTCACTAGGGAGGGAAGTGTCCCTAAACTCCGTAATTTCTGATAAAAGAGCATACTACACAAATTTTACTGACTCTGTGTGAGCGTACTATAAAAACGAGCAAGACAAACACAAGCTCTTAACTAGTTGGCTTCATCAGCACTAACGAAAACCTTTATTTTTAGCCTTGTAAGTTGGTAAATTTGGTGGTGTTGTGGTGTTTTGTTTCGTTTTTTTTTTTTTTAAAAGTGAGGTTTTCAGAAGGCTTTTATCCTTAAAGCTTTTTTGTAACTAACAAATGCTTTCAGAAGAAATCAGCAGCTTGGAGACCTTGGGACCAAATCTTGCTCCTAAAGAGTGTATGCCTGCCTTGTTCCCTTCCTCCTCTCAAGGTAAAAGTGGTACCTGTGGCAACAGAACCTGTTGGCAGGTTACTTTAGGAGGGAGGGGGATAGATTCTAGTCCCACCCGTTACTCTCTTTTCAAAAACATTCTCCCACAATACCTATTTTCAGACCAGGGTCCTTAGTGGTGACTATTAAACAAACAACGAAATACCAGTAGTTCCCCCCCCCCAATGTAGCATATCAAAAGACTATCCAGTTCATGTGCATAAAGATCTATAGCAGCATCTTTGGGGTTGTAGAGTAAGACATTCATAAATGTACGTGATTACAAAAATAGCGGTACATATTAATTCATTTTACAAAAATATGCAGCCATTAAAGCTGTGTGTTGCTTTTGTTAACTGCCAAGTACCATGACATCTATTAGATGTGAAAAGGTTACAACAGCTTTTTTTCTATCCTGGTTTCACCTTTCTCAAAAGAAAGCAATTAGGAGAGGCTTAGTGTACAAACTCTCATATGGAAATCTTTTTGTTCCCAAAAAGCGCCTTAGAACGGTTTGTTCTCCAAAACACTGAGGTATGCTATGTGTTGTTCCAAGGATTTCATCCCAAAGGAGTCTGTTCTCCCAGCCAGGCCACCACTTTCTCTTGCTACTGAATGCAGGCCATTTTCTCTCCAAGGATGGTGTGCTTCAAGATAGTCGTTTCCTCCTTTGTGCTGCAATAAACGTAATTTATAAAAACAAAGTTGTTTCTCCATCCAGAAATGGGTTCATTTTGCTACATTTAGATGGTGTGTGCGTGCCAACTCACCTTTCTTAGTAACCTGCAGCTAAGTGGAAGAACTTGGGCCAGCAGATCGAGAATATACTTTGCTTTGTGAATACACTCATCCACCTAAACACAGAGTAAATCGGGGCATCACAAAAGAGTTCATGAAACGCCGCCTGTGAAAATTGCTTTCGCATTTTTATCAAACACATTTATTAGTGGCTCAAACTCCCACTACGATTTCTTCCCTCCACCATCACCTTTTAAGAATAATGAGCACAATCCAGTAGGAAGATCTCCTGCACAAGCCTTAATTAAAGGAACAAGAATTGCATGAAGACTCCCAACTCTCTTAAACTGCTCTCTTGCAGGCTCTCTGCTGGATTGAAAGGCTTTAAACAAAGAACTTAGCTGCCTGACTTTCAAGCAATGAACCTGTTATATTTTTTCAATGCCTTAAAGGTGATTTTTGTTTTGCTTTTGGGAGAGTCCTTAAAAAGGTAACCTCTCTCTTTTTAAAAATTCACAAATTTAAGACAGCCCACCATTTGTTATTACTTTTGAGAAAAGAAAACGAGCATCTTTTGTTTTCTTTACGGTTGGGAAGAAAGCAATATGCTGAATACTTTGTAGTGAGCTTAAAAAGAAGACAATTCATGGTATCTGTTACGTTAGACATGCTTTTAAAACAGGCCTGAGCATACATTCTGCAAGGTGCTGATGGCATAACAAGATTTGTGCTTGCCTTTTAAAAACCCGGGACTCCTATTTCTTTGTTGGAACAAGGAAACTTTTTGGAGCACCACATTTGTTTCCAGAAGGCGGTGACTTGTTTGGCTACGATTTGTTTTTAAGCGTCACCGTATAATTGTAAAGTGGCCTCCCAAGTTGAGACCTGGTTAATTTTAGCGACATAAATAGCACCATACAACCTCTGCCTGCTCTATTCAGCACACTCAACTAAATAATATGGGTGATACTCAATGTTAGTCATACTCAAAGAGGGCTTACTGATTTCACCGAGACTACTCTCGGCATGACTAACACTAGGTTTTCTTCCTTCGACTACAAAAAAAGAGAAGACTGAAAGAGCAAGTTCATTTGGCAAAACTCTGTTTAAAAATTTATTAAGAAGCTTACCTTTGTGAAAGTTGCAGTTTTACCCTGAACAGGGGTTTTGGCAGTTACCTGAAGCTGCTGATAAGCAGGGACCATTTTGTCAATCTCCTGTAGAACCAATGACTTGTCATCGTCTTCCAGCTGAAATGAATACATGGATGCCTCTAAGATAGGTGAGCTAAACATGATGGAATTTATATAAGGGGAAAAGGCTAGAAACCAGGCATGGAAGCATCAAGAACAGACATTTTTAAACACAGCTTTTTTCCCCCAAATTTGGAATTTGTACGGTACCTGATTAGAAAACGCAAGGAGAGCCGAGGCGAGCTTAAGTCCTTCTGCAGCAAAGGCCTAAGACAGAAGGGAGGGAGGAGTTAAATGCAAACGTAAAGAACAGTCAACACAAGAGAAGAGGGGAGATCTTAGTCCTCTCAACAACAGGCCTCGAAACCTGTTGGTCAAATGCAGTAAAATACTGTTGTTTAAGAGAGACAGCTCACTTAAAATAAATACATTGGTGTAAGTTACAGGTAGGTAGCCGTGTTGGTCTGCCATAGTCAAAACAAAATAAAAAATAAAAAAATTCCTTCCAGTAGCACCTTAGAGACCAACTAAGTTTGAAAGCTCATACCAAGAACAAACTTAGTTGGGTCTCTAAGGTGCTACTGGAAGGAATTTTTTTTATATTGTACATTGGTGTAAGTGTGAGTGTGTGTATTTAATAATTTTCCCCACATCCACTGGCTGCCTGCAGTCCCCTCCCTTGTCCTTGTAGCCTACCCTGACCTGCAGACTCGAAAAGACCTGCTCCGAGAGAGGAATGGAGGCACGGGTATATCCAGGATCACATATCCATAGTTTGAATGATATATATGGGAGGCAACACAGCAATATTCTTACTGTCTCCCACCAGAATACAACTGGGAGGAAAGATTAAAAGTCAACTTGGGGGTTCTCTTCTCTTCTCCGCTCCAAAAAATACAATCAACACACAGCTCACATATACAGAAATCCTTTAAAAAACAACAACCAAAAAACCCCCAAGATACATACAAATGTACTTATTACCGTGTTTCTCCTAAAATAAGACACCGTCTTATATTTTTTTTTGCTCAAAAAAACACAGTATGGCTTATTTTCAGGGGATGTCTTATTTTAACCGCGTTGCATCGGTACGCTGCATAGCCACGCCTCCCCAGGCTGTTTTAATGGGAGGTACCACGTCACTATGGCTTATTTTCAGTGTATGGCTTATTTTTGGGGAACGGCTTATATTTCGCAAATGCATAGAAATCCTGCTATGGCTTATTTTATGGCCATGTCTTATTTTAGGAGAAACAGGGTAGATTCCCCCCACCTCTAAATGATACCTAAGAGGAATAAGTTTTAGGGAAAATATTAACCTAGACAAAAAGTGCTGTATTCATTAGGCAACCCAAAGCCCCCATGATTTAATTGCTCGATGTTTTTGCTAATAGAACCTCACGTTGTTCCAGGAATTAATTAAAACATTTTGCTGACAGCATCTCGAAAGTAGTTTGCGAACTCCCTTTTGATAGTTCATTACCTCTGACTGCTGAAATAAATCCTGAGTGGTTTTCAGCAGCCCTTCCCCTCTAAACAAAAGAGAGAGAGAGAAAAATAATGATAACAACAATTCCAACACACTAAGGACAGTTTAATATACAAACCCTGTGATTAGGGCTCTGGAGCGCTGGGGCAGAGAAGTTGAAGTTTTTGTGCAGAGGTGGGGGACTTGTGTTCCTCCAGGTGTTGGATTGCAACTCTCACTATTCCTAGCTGGGACTGATTGGAGTTGCAAGTCCGACCACTTCTGCAGTTTCCCTATCTGTGCTCGAGTGGCCCAGAAAAGGCTCTGCTAAGGAGAGAACAGCTCAATCTCTCGGTTCTGCTCCAGACTTGGGCATCGCTTTGGCTGAAGATAAAGGAACACAGTGATTTATTTTTTTTAATCAAAACGTCGCTCACGACATGAGAACGAGCTGTCTTTGCTGTAACTTCATCAAGGTTACTTAACTTGAAGGTGCAAAGTAAGATTTCAACTAAGGATGAAACATGGAAGGCCAGTGTAATGAGTTGTGGGTTTTTTTAAATAAGTTTTTCCTGTCTTGCTAGAAGAGGAAAGAGCAGTGACCTTAAAATGCCAGCCAGATACTTCTCAGACTTTGCTAGTGGCTGTCTTCCCCAGGATACAAAACCAAGTACACACAAGTGGGGGTGAGCAAGACAAGCTTTCTGGGATCTCGTTCAATGCTGCAGAGGGCGGTGGGGGGCAACTCTTAGATGCAACTCAGCAGTCCTACAACATTGCAAGAGATCCTAGGACCCACCTGACAAAACTGCGTGGTATTTCATTAATGCCCCTAAAGAGCTTCTGTCCTAGGCAGCCGTTTCTGCAGCCAGATGGCTCATGCTACATACCTCAACACCAAAAAGCTGTAATGGATATATATATATATTTTTACACAGCATAATCACTGCACACGATGGCGCTTTTCAGGGCACTATGCTGAATATGCATCTGCTGCAAAAGGCACCGCCTGTGCATTTAGCTCCCTTTGTCCCTTTATAGCATCAAAGTAGGGCTTGTGAAATATTATGACGTCCGCCATCCCCTTTCCCTGCCTGCCAGCCAGAGAAAAACAACATTATAATCTGAGTCAAGTTCTAGGAGCTTTCACTCAATGATACAAGGGGAAGAGGGGAAGGGAATACAGTGGCCATTTTCACGTTCTGCCGCATGTTTAGTGTAATTTCTTGTTTAGCCTTCAAATTTAACATCAGCAAAGAGAGGTCCCAACCCCAAGGAAAATACAGTGTCAAGTTTGGCAAGGGGAGGGCAGAAAGACGAAGGCTAACAAGAACAGCTTCCTCAAACTGTTTCTCTTGATAATATTCCTTCAAACCATGGTTTCCTCTTCAAACCATTCTCTCCTTAATATTCCCCCCTCCCTCCCTCCCTCCCTGACCCTTTTGTTTTTACCTTGTAAATAAGAATATAGAGTAGGCCATGCTGGAAAGGCCTTGCCCATGCCGTACAATCTCGTTTTCAGGATCATCCCACTTCTCCATCTCAGAGTCGACGCGTGTTGTCAGTTTATGCAGTTCTAAGCCTAGCTTCCCAAGTATCATTTGCTCCTGCAAGCGATAGAAGTTACTTCCTTTTTGCTTAATACACTATTCAGCTTCACAACTACTGTACAGAAAAATTGTACTAGTGGATTAAGAAGTACCGGTAGTATCTTACCTCACTATCAAGCCGGACCGGCTTCAAGGCTTTCATATTTGCATTATGCTTCTGTTAAAAAAAAAGAAAAGAAATGTTTATCGAATGGAATTTGCTTCCAGTGTTACTATTAATCCATCAAAAGGATGAGGATTGGGGTCAACAGGTGAATTCCCAAGAATGTGTGCTGTTTTTCAATAAAGCTCTTCCCTCCAACCCCGGACTCAAAATGATTGAATTCATTGAAGGATTATGTTGTTGGGTCAGTGCTGGAATGAACCAACTGCTGTTCTCCTTTCATGGACTTCCTGCTTTTTAAAACCCCTTCCTTATGGGCTCACTGAACACAATAGAAGTGACCCATGGCTGGTGCTAAAATTTCATGTTTTTAAATATGTGAGTAAATCAGGCATCTAGCACAAAACTGTCAACTCTGATCGGCAGCGGTTCTCCAAGTTATGAAGCAGAGTCTCCTATATCATCTGCGATTAAATACTGACTTCTGTAGGCAATGTCATGAACTGAACTACGGGGGTCTTAGGCAAAGCACTGCAGTTGAGAAGGCGGGGGAAAGGATTACCCAACTTTCTTTTTTGTTTAGTTACTGCTGCTTCTGAAGGGGTTAATTAGCTAACCTGTATATATTTACCTGAATGTACTGTTAGTCCAGAAGTATAAAAGAACTCTTTCTTATGGAGGCTTTTGCTGTGAACTTTGATCTGCATTGCACTCCTTACTGTGTAAGCTATGACTAAGAGTCTGGAGATAACAGTAGAAGATCAACCTTGCACAGAGAGGAACTTTCTACCGTGTTTCTCCTAAAATAAGACACCGTCTTATATTTTTTTTTGCTCAAAAAAACACAGTATGGCTTATTTTCAGGGGATGTCTTATTTTAACCGCGTTGCATCGGTACGCTGCATAGCCACGCCTCCCCAGGCTGTTTTAATGGGAGGTACCACGTCACTATGGCTTATTTTCAGTGTATGGCTTATTTTTGGGGAACGGCTTATATTTCGCAAATGCATAGAAATCCTGCTATGGCTTATTTTATGGCCATGTCTTATTTTAGGAGAAACAGGGTAGGTCAGAGACAGATAGGATGGCCTTGCTGAAGTGCGCATGAACCAACTCAGGGCTAAATGTCCTTTTGCTTTATATGTACAACAGGAAATGTTCCTTATATGGGCAAGGATGGGCAAGGACAAGATTCCTGGGGTGGGAAGATGAGCCAGAGAACTGTCTATAAGAACTGTCTGAAAATTGACTAGTTTTGTACTTGCTTGGATGTCTGAACACCGCAAGTGCCTGTGCATGCAGAAAATAAATCTTTCTCTCTCTGAAACCAGCAGCCTCAGGTGTCTTTTCTGCTTCCATGTTTTCTCACCGGGCGCAACCGTAGGAGCCCGTAGGGGCAAATAAGGCTTCACTTCCTCAAAGAAAACTACCTTCTATGGCAATATGAGGTTTTCATTAACCCTCTGAAAGGGGGAGAAAGAAAACTAGATTTTTAAAAATTAGAGTATGGTGGCAAAGGAAGAGGTATGTGGAATGAAGCAAATAAATTTTTAGTGTATGGGAAAAAAGTAAACACAGCAGCAACCCCACAAAAGTGAACTTACCCCCGGCCTGGGCAATGACAGGTACACACGCTTTTCTCCTAAGAACAACACATTAAAATTTGTCATGTAGCTTTCACACACACCTCGGACTTATTCTTTCATTTCTTTAGGCTTAAATTTTTTATTTTTTTTAAGAAAAGAGCTACCTACCTCTAACAATTTCTCTTCGTGGATTCTGCCATGGCTTTCAGTATATAAAAGGGAAATTCTGCTACTGCTTAAATTTGATTCTTTGAAGACCTGGCACGTTGAGTAGGCACCCTTTCTTTTCAACGACCGTCTTTCTAAAATCTTCTAATACCTTTCTGAATGCCCAAGGGGAGGGAGGGAAGGAACTATTTCGTGGGGCAAAGAACGCCTACATCACACAAGCAAGTGCAGAAATGAGTTGGGAGTCTGCATTTCTCCTGGTAATTTCTGATATACCATCTCAGCTAGTTGTCCTTCCTGCCCTACATCGGTGGTTTTCAAGGAGGGGTGAGGTGGTTGTATGTTCACGTGGGCATTATTCAGAGGATTCTGATAGCACCTGGGTGGCTCAAAAGGGCTTGGCGTTCAAACCAGAAATGTTTAAACACACATCTAATTCACATCTGACCTGCTGTGAGTGTCACAGAATGGAGAGATCTGCTAGCAAAACCAACAGAATGTCACCCCCCAAGATGATTAAAAAAATAGTATATGGAGTGGCATTATTTGGAGAGTCACAATCAGTGTTAGCATGCTAGCAAAATAACTAGTTGAAGCTTTATACTGTGATCCAGAAATGCTGTACAGTCATACCTTGGTTCTCGAACACCTTGTGACTCGAACGTTTTGGCTCACGAACGCTGTAAACCCAGAAGGAAGTGTTCCGGTTTGCGAACGTTCTTTGGAAGCCGAACGTCCGACGTGGCTTCTGATTGAGTGCAGGAAGCTCCTGTAGCCAATCGGAAGCTGCGCCTTCATTTTCGAACGTCAAATGGACTTCCGGAATGAATTCCATTTGAGAACCAAGGTACGACTGTACTACTTAAAAGTTTAGCCAACAATGTGGCTGAGACATGCTTACCAGGAGGTGCTGTATTAGAGAGGAAGGGTTGGCAAACTCATGGTACAGATAATCTCGTGTGCCACAAGCCCTTTGCACAAAGCCCATTCATGCCCACAAAAAAAGGAGAGGATCTGTAAGATGTGTGACATGATCTATCATCATCTGTGCAACAGAACGGAGGGCAGGCAATGGAGCAAGTAAAGAAATTTGGTCTGCTGGACCAACCCATGTACAGAAGACTGGAGAGAATATCCCAGGCCATGCAATTCAGGCGTTGCTCTACTAGGTGGTAGATAAAATAAGTGAGGCATGGCCGCTGTGGCTGAGTCCAAAGATCAGTCCAGCTCAGTGTTCCAAGTACCTTCACTCACCCCTGGCTATTGTCAATCAAAGGATGAGAGTCCCTCAACATGGTATGAGGAAAGGGCAAAATGTCTGGCAAAGGGAAAGCAGAGTGGAAAGATGGAAGTGGTTGAGACAGAGGAGGAAGCTGAGAAACATTTCAACAGGGGTGGCGGCAGCCGAGAGAGTTGCGGAGTCGCTGCTGAAATAGAGCCCACGGCACTCTGGCTTCTCCCACGAAGGAAAGAAAACACAAATCAGATTGGAGCCGAGCAGTTCGTTGTAAAAATACACTTGGTTTATTAGAAAGTGTCCAGCACATTTTGATTGCTCTTCAGTCTTTAACCATCACCAAAAAGCAGACAGCGTTTGCCTCGCAGACATCAAAAAACATACCTTTCCCATCACATCCCACAAGTTGTAAAGTGACAGCTTAAAAAATTACATTACCGTAAAAAATATAAAGTTTGTAAATTAAGGGGCAGGTGGAGGGGACTAGCCCGCTAAACTTTCAGTCCACTTTTAGTATATAGGCTTAGCCATCTTCCTGACAAGAACAAACTGAAGTGTTAATTGCAACTTTAATTATTACCAAAGAAATTAAGGGATGCTCCCCCCTGTTATCTAGAATGCCACTATTGGGTTGTTGTTGTTGTTGTTGTTGTTGTTGTTGTTGTTGTTGTTGTTATCTAGCAATGGCGAAGGCATGCTCAATTTTGTGATAAGAGAATTCAGAAAACACCCAGGAAGTTTATGTTGTATAAATCCATAGGGTGAAATATTTTGCTCTGTCACTGACCATAAATTTGTTCTTTAAAAAAAAACAACCAAGCCACAACAACCCAATTTAATATGCTCAATTGGAAACTAATGCCAGCTGCTACTTTCAAGATAAAAGCCACATTGACCTGGTTAAACATTCAATCCCATTAATCTGAATGGGAGAATTAAGACATGTGCTGAAAACCACCCCTAAGAAGTCAATGGAACTTAAAAGCGTTTCACCTTGGCAGTGCTGTGTCCCCTGCTGTGTTTGAATCCAGCTTTTTCCTAGTGCTGACTCGCTGCAGCTTCGAACAAGGCCAGCTAACGTTATTCATACATTAAACTAAGAATCAGAGCTACGTAGTAGGTCCTAGCCACAACATAGAAGAAGAAGAAGAGTTTGGATTTGATATCCCGCTTTTCACTACCCGAAGGAGTCTCAAAGCGGCTAACATTCTCCTTTCCCTTCCTCCCCCACAACAAACACTCTGTGAGGTGAGTGGGGCTGAGAGACTTCAAAGAAGTGTTGAGTAGCCCAAGGTCACCCAGCAGCTGCATGTGGAGGAGAGGGGAAACGAACCCGGTTCACCAGATTATGAGTCCACCGCTCTTAACTACTACACCACACTGGCTGCACAGGCCAGCAGGCTGGAGGGGCTTCATACATTAAACCAAGAATCAGAGCTACGTAGTAGGTCCTAGCCACAACATAATTTGGCTGATAAACAAATACATGAAACAAGCAATTCAGAAGGAGGGAGAGGAAGGGTGGTTCATCGCATACTTTCAAGACAAATTTGCTATGCAAGCCTTATTAATTCCGCCGTATGATATATAATTGGCAAGCCAAGTAAGAGGCTCGATTCAGAGCATCATCTAAATCAGGGTTGGGTAGCAATGTTGTTGAGCAACAACTCCAACCAGCAATGGGTTTTGGCCATGCTGGTGGGACTACAACATCATCTAGAGGACCACGGATCTAAACAATTTTTAAGATGACTGTGGCCAAGGCCTGTGTGAGCCTCAGATACAATCCCTCCTTTCCTAGGAGAAGGAAGAGGAGAGAGAGGGGGAGATTCCATTTTCACTTAAGAGAAAAGCGTAGTTGCCTGTTGCTTTCAAACTCAGGAGGCTGTGCTATGGTTTAACTACAGTTAAGTTATAACAAACCAGGACCAGTTGTGGTTTTAGAAAGCAGTTTGTATGCATTAACTGGCTATGACAAACCATACACATACACATGTATGTCCCCCATACACATCAAAGGACTGTAAGGTAAAGGTAAAGGGACCCCTGACCATCAGGTCCAGTTGTGTCCGACTCTGGGGTTGCGGCGCTCATCTTGCTCTATAGGCCAAGGGAGCCGGCGTTTATCCACAGACAGCTTCCGGGTCATGTGGCCAGCATGACAAAGCCGCTTCTGGCAAACCAGAGCAGCGCATAGAAACGCCGTTTACCTTCCCGCCGGAGCGGTCCCTATTTATCTACTTGCACTTTGATGTGCTTTTGAACTGCTAGGTGGGCAGGAGCTGGGACCGAGCAACGGGAGCTCACCCCGTGGCAGGGATTCGAACCGCCGACCTTCTGATCAGCAAGCCCTAGACTCTGTGGTTTAACCCACAGCGCCACCTGGGACTGTGGTTTGCCCTAAAGTGGGAACAGAAGCTTTCTCTTTCCATCTCTTGGATTTTATGTGGGGAGTGGGAATGAGCAAGACAAAGTCTCATGCAGCTCATTCACAATAATCTGTGATTGTCTGAACCAGGTCCCTGTAGAATTTGTGAGATGGAAGTGCTGCAGGCTAATTTTCCTCCCTCAATATTTACATAATAAATTGGTTGTGTGGATTTTCTTTTAAGCATGTGACAATTTGTGGATGTTGCCAAATGGGGACATGTACACACAACTCTATATTACCCTCCAAATACAGAGGGGAAGGGCATAAATCACCCCCAGGTTCAAGTTTTGCATTGAAATTTTCCTTGAACGCCAAGTAATCACTTTGCTCTGATAGGAAAAGTCAAAATATTGCAAATTGGTTTAGATTTCTATCCCTCTCTCCCATTCTCCTTGAGGGCAAAATTTAGGCCATTTCATAAGTGCACAAAAATATATATAACTGCATAGTATGTAATATTTTCTAAGTTTGCTATGAAATTATAGCAAACATTCCATTGGCAATTTCATACAATATAATTTAAAGTGCAACAACATTGTACCAATATGGAAAGTTTAAGGGCATTTAGGCATTACTCACTCCTAAACTAGAGAGGTGTGCTTTGGGTTTAGAAAGGAAACTGATATTCTCTTCTACTAGGACAGGCATGGCCAAACTCCAGATGTTTTGGGACTACAACTCCCACCATCCCTAGCTAACAGGACCAGTAGTCAAGGATGATGGGAACTGTAGTCCCAAAACAGCTGGAGGGCCAAGTTTGGCCATGCCTGCTCTAGGGCAATGTGCATCTGAGTCAGCTGGGACAAATCAAATGCTTAGACCTGCTTCAAATTTTAAGCAAAAATTGTGCTTGTTACTGTTTCTGCCCACAGAAAACACATAAAGTATGAAATAGTCCCTATAGTTATGGGAAGCAGGATTTGACCGGTCACATTTTTCTTGTGTGTGCTCACTGTAGAGTTAGGAGACACAACATCTTGCCCTTTACACTTTGAGCCTCAGTCCAGAGAAGGTTAGTTGCATTAAGATTCAGACCGAAATGAATGAAACTTAAATATGAATATATTAACCTTCCCCACTGATTTCAGTGGAACCTCAACAAGAACAATTCTCTCTCTGGATTGCAGCCATTGCGTTAGGCATGGGAAAACACTACCCTGGATTTGACAAAGAGTCCATAATTCCAACAGAAATCTGATTCTGTGAGTTGGAAATAGTCCCTTCCATCTAAAGACACAGATCATCAGGGGTGTTAAGTATCTAGCAGTGCCTCTGCAGACTATGATTAGTCTCCTTGAGGTGACTTTCAACAGTTTCAGGACTACAGTGTTAAGATCCCATCAGATGGAACCAAGGCAGCAAAGGGACAAAATAGAAGCTTGTCTCGAATGTGCTTCTGGTTCTTTTAAAAAAATACACTTCAGGAACAGAAATGAGGGGAAAAGCAGGTGAAATAGGAAAACAATCTCCTGTTCACTGTGCCATATCCAAAGAGCACTCACTCATATTCCTCAAGCCACATTTCTTTTCCTTTTGTGAATATCTATTTGATCCAATGGCCCACCACGGCACAAACAGGAATAGACACCGATTTAAGAAGGATTGGGGGGAAACTGCTCCCACTGTTAACAAGCAAAGCATGCATAATGACAAATGGCTGTTTTGCAGCTTCCAAGCAGGACATCGAAGTGTACTCCTGCCTGGACAGGATCAATCATTCTGCTAAGGATGCAAGGGAGCTCTGCTACGGAGAACTTCACTGGGAGCTTCGGAACAGGGCTCTTTGCGCAAAGGGAATAATTTTGGCAGGTTGCGACTGCTTGTCCTGCAGCTGCAGCGCTGCAGAAAAGCTGTGCTTGCTGAAACTCTACAAAACTGCTAAGGCATCCTGCCCTACAGCAACCTAGGAGGAAGCCTACTTGTATATGTCACTATGGGTGAAGGCTGATGTAGTATTGAAGCAGAAGCTACAATGGGATCTTTCTCCCCTGCTGTGAACTCTTGTTTCCAGATGGCTTTTGCTTCCAGCAACACTTCACAGTTCCTATACCTTCACAGGTATAGAAGACCCAAGATAGTCAGAACCAGTGCTTTTAAAATATATATATGTTCTATGGGTACTCTCATTTTGACTCAAGAAAATCACAATTTTATAGTTCAAATCGGGGGAAATAAATACAGTAAATGGACAAAAGTACGAAGATTCACAAAATGTTTAGGGGTATGCACACACACACACCCCGAAAAAAGCACTGGTTAGGACACTTGTAGATCTTGGCCCTCCTAGCAGAAATGCAATAGGAAACTGGAGAGGCTAAAAGACTATACACAGACTTCCCCTTTGGCACTCTGCAGCAAAAGCTACCATTGTTATGTCGGGTTTTGCTCTAATATCAAACCTAATTTCTTTGCCCTGAGTTTTCCATAAAACACACAACTGAACCAATACATCAAATGCTACATTTCTTTAAAATCAAGTGTGGCACAATTCAATGGGGTGGTGGCGAAACCCTCCATGAAACTGAAAAGCTGGAATTAAACTTTATCTGAAGAAAATTAAAATTATGCTTAGAAATGAGAAGTCTCTTGATAAATAACACTGCACAATGCCTCGGGCAAGACATTAAGAGAGAGATTTGCTCTTTCACAGTTTCTTTTCTACATGCCATACAAGTACCAGGTGACTTACCCACCACAGAAAAGAGGCCAAAAGTTGCGTAGAGTCATCAGAGAGATCCCATCCAAGCAGAAAGGATAGCAGTTTAAAAATCAAATAGCTACATTCACTACATTGTGGAGTGAGCAGAATGAGAGCAGACAGCACAGAAATAAAAGGGTGTTTGTTTTGCAAGAACACTGGACAGTTTAGGTCAGACAGAAAGAAATAAAGGCATATTTACAACCCCCTTGCAAAAAAAACAACAACAAAAACGTTTCCATTGTTTTGTATTACTAAGCATTTCCTGAAATTAATGCTTGGAAGTTTATTGCTGCATCTCCATAAAAAGCAAAACCTATAAAGTACCCTCACTGTATAACACTTATCCCTCTAAAATAGTGGTTTTCCAACTATACCACCCGGGAGCTCTTTCAAAGGTTTATCAGGGCTCCTCAGTGTTGGACAAGCTACTTTAAAAAGCCTCCCTTCGGGAGAAACTACAGGGCACATCATACAATATACCCCAAATTAACATGGAGCAACTGCTAGGCCCAAGAAATGAAAATGCACCCAGGAACATCCCCCAGAATCCTATGCAACGTGCAGGAGTTCCAAGGCTGACAAGCAGGGGCTCCTCAGTTGTCCAATCAAAAGAGAAAGGATTCCTTGGGGTACCAAGCTTGAACTCACTTCTTTTAAAGCATTAACTGTGAGCACGATCACACCAGACTTATGAAATGCTCCTTGTCAGATTCAAGGAACCCCAAATTTACAAAAGGTTCCATCTCAAAATCATACTCGTTAGCCTGGTTTGCACATGAACAAACCATGGCTAGAATTATGAGCATGAGCTGCAGTGAGCCTAATATTTGTGTGCTAACCGCTCCCTGTTGGCGCAGCTGCAAGGAGGAGGCCAAAAGTTTCCACTTCTGTCCAAACCGTAAATTTTGTTAACTATGTTTAGTGAAAGCAAGTCAGCTTTATAAGCTATGGGTTCGGAGCTGGCTTGCTTACACTAACCGTTACGGATCTTTTGGTGCCAGGCAAAAATGTTTCTCTACAACCAGGTCTTTGGAGAGGGGTTGTTGGTCTGTTTTTTATATATTTTGTGTTCTCATTTTGTATATTTATGTTGTGAAGCACCCTGTGATCTTCAGATGAACATACAAATTTATATACCAACATCATAATCATCATCAACATAGCTAAAACTAAATGCAGTTTTCCCACGTATGGACATCATAAAAAGCTCTAAAGCAGATATGAAAAGCTTTGAAGCTGCTCCTTCCAGCCACACAAGGGGAGCAGGGAGCATGTTGAGACCATGGCTCCCTGCAACTTGTCCTCCTAAGACTAAACCATGGCTTAGCGCTACATGCCAACACAGCCAATATTTCCCTGAAAAGGGGAAACCAGACTGATTCAGAGCTATTATTTAGCTACTTCAGACCAGCAGAGCATCATGGGTACTCCAAGGTTTGCTGGGCTAATAAATGCAATATTAAATTACGTGTTTCTAAACTCTCAGTGGGCATAGGCCAAGAAGCTTTGCCAACTGGGCCTCCATGTCATGCTTCTGGAGCTGCGTATTTGCTCTGCAGGCTTTACAATTTGCAAGGTAGCAAATACTAGGGCACCTACGGAGCTGCGTAAAACGTCAAGTGACTCCAAGTTGTCATTTGTTGACCTTATAAAGGATACAACTTAGATCCTCAAAACCCATCTTGCACAACAGTCAAGAGTACTCAGAATACGCGTGTGCTGTAAATTGGTAGCTTGTATTTAAGGACAGTAGGTTGTCTGCATCTAAGAACAGCTCTCTCACCTCGTCTTCCTTCAAACACATCACTGATTTCTCTTAAGAGCAAGGACATGTCAGTCAGCTGTGACTCCCAGGCTTCGCAGAACACATCCAGATTTTCTTTTGCAATCTTGCTGGAAGGATGCAGCGTCAGGGTTTCTGCAGCAGAAATTATCTGAAGGAAACAAAGCAGATCTTGCCATGTAACCAGAAATTGCTAATCAGCATCCACCCCCAGAGGCAAAGAATAAACAGCCTCTCATTTGTATTTAAAAAGGGCCGCTGTAGCATTTGCTTGGCTAAGCTTTGCAAACACTAAGGGCATTCATCGGGAGCACACTGTGTAAAACTGTTCTGAACAAACAGTTTTCTTAAATTGAGTGAACTGAGAAAAACCACTTAATATAATTAATCATGATAATTTCACAGATTATTATTAATTTACATAATACATTCATATTAAAGGCAAAAAAAGGTTCACTGAAATAGGCAGAACGTCTGTAAGAAGCGCTTTATCACATCACAGATGTGCAGTATTGCAGATGTGAGCCCAGGTGTTGTTCCACGTAAACTATACTGCACCTGTGGAACACTGGTAACTAAAAAATGATCCTAAAACTAACATTCCCTTTTGTCCCAAAGCAATTTTGCTACTTAGGTGTTCATGAAATCCATCTACAGTAATATGAAATTCACACAGAATTTAGCAGGAGGATTTGCAGCAAAGACAACTCGCCAACGCTTTGGATAGAAAGCAGTATCATTGGATAGATACATGAGCCAGTGGTCTGATTGGTGTAAAGTAGCCTATCCATTCTTAAAGAAATCAGCCCTGAGTGCTCACTAGAAGGACAGATCCTGTAGTTAGGCTCCAGTACTTTGGCCACCTCATGAGAAGAGAAGACTCCCTAGAAAAGACCCTGATGTTGGGAAAGATGGAGGGCACAAGGAGAAGGGGACGACAGAGGATGAGATGGTTGGACAGTGTTCTCGAAGCTACTAACATGAGTTTGGCCAAACTGCGAGAGGCAGTGAAGGATAGGCGTGCCTGGCGTGCTCTGGTCCATGTGGTCACGAAGAGTCGGACACGACTGAACGACTGAACAACAACAACAACAACAAGCCTCATTTGTTCAGAGCAAATCTAAATTCTGGCCTTCCACTATGGCATAGCTGTCAACTTTTCCCTTTTCTTGCGAGGAATCCTATTCGGAATAAGGGAATTTCCCTTAAAAAAAGGGAAAAGTTGACAGCTATGCTATGGTCCAGTACAGATACTAACAATAAACTACAGACTGTGAATCAGGAACTAGCCTTGGGTATGTATTCTTTTTCCTCTCTGTGGAGAGAATTCCCTGTGGGTGTTAACTGCAAAATTACTATAACATTGAAGAAAATCATTCCAAGGGTTTATTCCACTGGTATTTGACCCCAGCAAAATCAAATTAGATTAATAAAAATGGGATTGGGTCAGTGCTGAAAGTGTTATGCTTTGCAAAGGATGTTGTGTGTTCATAGTGGTGATGTGAGGTGAGAATATTCTCCAGAGAATATTCTCCACAAACTGTAAATTCTAATGTAACAACCAGTTTTACAACCCACATTTAAAAAATCTTAGGAAATTCTTTCCAGTAGCACCTTAGAGACCAACTGAGTTTGTTCTTGGTATGAGCTTTCGTGTGCATGCACACTTCTTAGCTCATACCAAGAACAAACTCAGTTGGTCTCTAAGGTGCTACTGGAAAGAATTTCCTATTTTGTTTCGACTATGGCAGACCAACACGGCTACCCACCTGTAACTTAAAAAATCTTGTGAACAGTAAGTCAAGTTGTGATACTGCCAGTTTAAGTAATGAATAACCATTTTTTTTTTAAATCCAGTTACATTACTGGGCGTTGTGTCATTCACCATTGGCAGTTCTGGAATGTGATCTACAGAAAACATTTTATTACTTTTTTAGTTTTAAAACTGCTATTCGTTTAAATTGATGAACATTTGAATTCGTATGTATTTCAACTATATGCAATAGCCTTTTTTTCTATTTTGGTGTGACCTTATTCTTAGCAATTCTATACCCTTGGCCTTACAGTGTGATTATTTTTGTAATTATTTTTTTTACAGAAAATAGCTTTAATGCTTTATACACTTAAAATACCTAGGCCTATATAATTATGTGTAACAGCATGTGAGGTGGCCTTGATTTAAACAGCTGACATCTCTATATTTTTATTTAGTGCCAGTAACTGGTTTTTGCAGTGCCATTCAATGGTACAATGTGCCATTTACCAGAGACTGACATACTGAAATATATTAATATTTCATATTAATGTTAATGGCTTCTTTTTTATATGTATGCAAATAGTTTTGTTTATTAAGCTGTGTTTTAGTCACCAAAACAGCTATTAAGTGTTAGAGCTATTAGAAGCACAAGATAGCCTATTACTGTATTTACTGGTATCAAACCTTAACATGCCAATGGTATTTTTTGACTTGTCCTATAACATGTACATGTTCTAATGGAAGAATAAAATATGATTTAGCTACTGAGTTTCCTTACACCAAACCTTGGCAAGACAATTACTGGTGCCATCACCTTAGAATGGTTTAAAGTTCATTAAAATTATATCATTTTCAATGCATTAAAATGAATATTCTCCTATTTTAAATGAAATTTCTCTAATATTCTCATTAATCAAGAATATTCTTCAAAGGATTATTCCTTGAGAATTTAACATCACAACAGCTGGTACGGAATCTGTTCACAGCTGCAAAAGTGCTCACTGCTAGGCTCCTTCACAAAAGATGCCTCTTAAAAATATGGCATACTATACGAAAAGAACTAAGAGATAAGTGAAATAGAAGAAGAGATATTAAATTGGTCTCCGTTTGTAAAGTCCATGTAGACTGGAGTAATACTGATGCACATTAATATAAATCCATTAAATTTCATCTGTTAGATGAAGGAAATCAGCTTGAATGTGTAATGACTGATGAGCAGGTGGACTGATTAAAAGTTAACATCAGAACTTGTCAATTTGATACAGGGAAAAACAAATCCGTAGCAGCGATAGAGGCTAAGCTGTTGCTAGTGGTCATCACCCAAAAGCTTATGGCACAGCAGTTCAATGCCTCCTAGCTGTGCTGTTTCTAAAGCTGGATGTGTCCAAAATGAGATACCGCAAGCACACGTCTGCCTTGAAAGCATCCCTTTCAACACCGCAAGGTAAAAATGACACCTACCTGAGGCCCCGTCACGTGAAAAGTGTCTTCTGCATGTAGACAAGTAATCTCGAGTGGTTCTGTTCCGGAGACATGCCTCAATAAATGACATATCTAGGAAACGAAGCAGGAGAACCCACCAACCAATTATGGGATTGTTATGGAAAGACAACGTAAAATTATATTGGTGCCAAATGAAAGCTTTTAGAACTCAGAAACTGCTGGTGGAAACCTGGATCTCTGCTGAATGGCTAAAAAGCTAAGGGGAGAGAAGCAATGATTGACTTCCCTCCCCCTCCATCACTTGTCTCCTGAACTCTGGTCCCCAGCGTAGACCTTTCTCTTTGCCTCAGCTGGTGCAAATGTGCAGCTTGGTAGCCAGGCAAAGGGCTAATCTTATCTGTCTCCTCCAGTTCTCTCCCTCCTCCTCCTGCTTGTTAGACGTTTGACAGAGATCCAACATGCGATTCCAGCTTGGCCCCTGAACATGCCTTCCAGCTCCACAATTCTGTGATGCTCCCACCGAAATCAATAGCACTGGAAGCTTAGCTGGAGTGGTCCCACACTCATTTTGCACAGTGTTGATTCTAGAACCATAATAAACTAAGGTCAGAAACTAGTTTCACTACAGCACCACTTTGTAGAAAAAGGCAGAGAGGCAGCATATATTAAAAAAAAACACTCCCCAACTAAGGTGACCCACCTACAAGGTCTGTTGCCCCACACGAGATTTCCCCTTTCAACTCTAAGGGTGGTAACAGGGGTGGTACCTCCTGGGGAGCCACATCTGGACCAGAAGCATACCTTAAGAACATGATTTGCAACTCTGGATATGCACCACAAGAGGCACGAACAGGTACCAGCATAGTGCGTTCTACCTCCACTGTCAGAATGTGTAAAGGACCCCTGGACAGTTAAGTCCAGTCAAAGGAGACTATGGGGTTGCGGAGCTCACCTCACTTTCAGGCCAAGGGAGCCAGTGTTTGTCCACAGACAGCTTCCTGGGTCATGTGGCCACTGTGAGACCAGAATAGTGGACTAGGCGAGCCATTGGCCTAATGCTGTGGCCCAAAGAAAAAAGCTGGGGAGAACCACTGGCCTAATATATTGAGAGCCAATGTGGTGTAGTGGTTAAGAGCGGTAGAGTCGTAATCTGGTGAACTGGGTTTGCGTCTCCCCTCCTCCACATGCAGCTGCTGGGTGACCTTGGGCTAGTCACACTTCTTTGAAGTCTCTCAGCCCCACTCACCTCACAGAGTGTTTGTTGTGGGGGAGGAAGGGAAAGAAGAATGTTAACTGCTTTGAGACTCCTTCAGGTAGTGATAAAGCGGGATATCAAATCCAAACTCCTCCTCCTCTTCTTCTTCTTCATCTTCTTCTTCTTCTTCTACAACAAGGCCCCTCTTACTTTTTTTAATGCTGTGCTATGTTATGTTATGTTAACATGCCCCCCATCCCTGAGTCCAGCCAAAGCACAGAACAAGCAAACTTGAGAACCAAGGTTCTGCAAGGCCTAACAGCCTAGTCAACTGACGCCCCAACCCTGGGGTGTGAGCATGGGCATGTGTGTGGAGTCGGAACCTGCACAAATTTCACAGGTGTGCCCCCAAGCCGACAAAAACCCAAGACCGCTTTAAATCTTAATATTAAAGCATTTTTGAACATGTTCAAGAACATGACCCCAACTTACTTCAATCAACTGTTCTTTCTGTTCAGAGAGCTTACAGCTGTGTTCTGCAACTGCCTCTATGTTTCCTTCTGTCCCGCAGATTTTCAGAGCTTTCAAAACAAGGTGGTCAGAATGGTATTTTATCACGTCTGCTGCGACAGATGTTGCTGCACTGTGAAGCTTTTGATATATATTTTGGGGATGGGGGGGAGAACAAACAAACAGAAACACAAACCAGTAGGTTACAACACCAGATTGCCTGTGGTGGACAATTCAGAGCAAGTAAGAGTGGGCGAGATGGACAAAGCTTCCATCATTACGCATCATTCTTTTTCCAATTCCTCATCACAAAAGAAGAATTGAAGAATTGCAATCAGTCTCACAGAGCATGGTGGGGAAGAAGTGTTTGTCTGACCACCTGGAGTTGTTGCTAACTACCGAGAAGCTGAGGGGTGAGGCAGCAGTGCATTGGGGCAGCATATGCCACCACAAAAACAGGAACACTGGATTGGCTCCACCAGAGCACTTGTGCTGAGCTGCCTTCCCAAACAAATCATCCCTCCCAGTAAGCAGCAGCAAATCACCTCCCAGGTCACTTAAGCATCTCCAACCCAACCTTCCCTCCATTACTGGTAGAGATAAAGGGACCCCTGACCGTTAGGTCCAGTCGCGGACGACTCTGGGGTTGCGGCGCTCATCTCGCTTTACTGGCCGAGGGAGCCGGCGTACAGCTTCCGGGTCATGTGGCCAGCATGACTAAGCCGCTTCTGGCGAACCAGAGCAGCACACGGAAATGCCATTTACCTTCCCACGGGAGCAGTACCTATTTATCTACTTGCACTTTGACATGCTTTTGAACTGCTAGGTTGGCAGGAGCAGGGACAGAGCGATAGGAGCTCATCCAATTGTGGAGATCCGGGCAGACGAAAATGGCTGAATATGCAGAACTTGCGAAACTGACCGGTAGGGTCAGAAACCAGGATGACTCAAGGTTTCGGAGAGACTGGAGTAAATTTGTGGAATACTTAAGATTGAATCGTGGAAGTTTAAAAACACTAGTAGGATTGGAATAAACCTTCAACATAGTTTAATAAGAGCAATAATAACTGTGTGTTGAGAATGGACTAGAAAACCTGCTGACGTGATGGAGGGGAGTCATAGCTCGGCAGAGCAATAGTTAATGTTTTTTTATATTAGATGTTAAATTGGCTGTAATTTGATGTATTTTGAAAAATAATAAAAATTTATTTAAAAAAATAAACAATTGTGGAGATCCGAACCACCGACCTTCTGATCGGCAAGCCCTAGGCTCTGTGGTTTAACCCACAGTGCCACCCATGTCCCACCATTACTGGTGGTTGTGTTTAACTGTAAACAACTGATGTGTCTTATTTTTCCATATGTATGTCTAGCTGTCCTTCCTAAAGTGGACTCAGAGCAGGTTACCTGGGGCTCCCGGAAACACCCTGACCTGCACTTAGGTTCAATAATGCCGCAGCCCAAGGTGCTACCACAGCATCCACTGGGCAATAAACTACGTAAGAAGAATGAACCCGAGCCATGCTAGGCTGAATTCTAAAATATTACTTAGCAATGTGTGTTCTTGTATTCAGGTCATGCCAGCAGGCTTCTATGCAGGTAATTACTTCAAGATAACCTTGAAATATTAAAATAAAAGTCTCAAGTGGCAGATTCAATTATTTGGGAGTATCATCACATGATGAGCCAAGGATTTATTTTTCAGAAAGTTACACATATCAAAACCCAAGAAGCTCCCGAAATTTACTGCAGGTTGCACTGAATTGCACTTACTTCTCTCTGAAGCTCGGTCATACATTGACACATTTTTAAGATCGCTACTTCCAGGTCTTCCGTGACATCTTTTTTCCTCTGGCTTTGCTGGAGAGAAACAATCCCCAATCCCGCAGGATGGGTTTTTAGGCAATTTGGTTGTTCAAAGAATTCATCGTCATAATTATAATTCAAACATGGTTTTGCAAGTAAAAGGTGCAGCCCTATGCATACTGATTTGGAAGTTAAGCTCCCTGAACAAAGTGAGACTTTTCTTTGGAGCAAGCAGGGATAGGGATTCCTGCATTGCAAAGGTTGGACGAGATGACCCTCAGGATCTCTTCTAACTCTACAATGCTAGGGTTCGGCTACATACGTTCTGCTTTTTCCGGCATGCTTCTCCGTTACAGAATTAAAGATACAGAACAATCCACTTTGCTTCTGTTAGACAAGAATTTGTTAGCCCGTCCTGACCAAGTGACTTGTTTGTTGTGTAAAAAAAAAAAGGTAAAAGGACTCCTGGATGGTTAAGTCCAGTCAAAGGCAACTATGGGGTTGCGGCGCTCATCTCGCTTCCAGGCCGAGGGAGCAGGCGTTTGTCCACAGACAGCTTTCTGGGTCATGTGGTCAACATAGCTAAACCGCTTCTGGCGGAATGGAATACCATGCCAGAAACCAGAGCACACGGAAATGCAGTTTACCTCCCGCTGCAGAGGTACCTGTTTATCTACTTGCACTGGCGTGCTTTCGAACTGCTAAGTTGGCAGGAACTGGGACAGAGCAACGGGAGCTCACACTGTCGTGGGGATTCGAACAGCCGACCTTCTGATCGGCAAGCCCAAGAGGCTCAGTGGTTTAGACCACAGCGCCACCCGCGTCCCTTCTGTTTGTTGTGTAGGTCAGTGCAGCATAAAAGGTAAGCGTCCCGAAAACTCATGACATTATGTGCATCAGTGACCTTGGGCTACTTGCTCTCTTATCCAAACCTTCCCAGCAGGGTTTCTGTAAAATGGCAGATTGGGGAAGAAACAGACCATGTGTACTTACTGGAGGTGTGGCCCACAGTCCATTGGTAAAATAGTAAAAAGTAAACAAAAACCATTTATAAAATGAAAGATCACTCTACGTTCCACAGTCCCCGCTCCCAGTCCAATGAGGAATCAACTCCCTGTGCAAACTAGCCTAGGGGTAAGCTCAATTCAAACATGATTTTACAAGTTGGATTTACAGATCTAAAACAAACAACCAGCAGGTCAGATTAAGACTGGGGATGGCGGTGGGTGGTCAGAAAAATAATGGTCCTTTATAGTACGAATATGTATCACTCTGGTTAAAGGAGCCAAAATTTGTTGCCTATGATGCAAGCACTAATACCCATTGTGCTGCCATTTTACATCTTTTGTGTCTTCACAACAGACAGGTGAAGCAGGTTAGGCTGAGAGTTGGATATTGGGCCAAGTGAGCAAAACAATGAGTTATGTGAATTTAGATGCAAAACTGTACATGCTCACAGTATTATTATTTTTTAGTTCATGAAGGTTTGTACCATAAACCTGAAGATAAAAATTTTGTTTGTCTTCAAGATACCATAAGTCTTATTTTGTGGTACATTATTCTATGTTTCCTTTTGGGGTAAAGTGGCCCTATTTTGGGAACTGCCCCAAAGCCCCCAACCATCTTAATCCAGCCTCCATCCAAGGGGCCAGATTCACACCTATTTAGCATTAGCCATGCTGCAACATCTGGTGCTCCCAAACCATATGTTGGGCCTACCAAGCCAATGTTAATGGAAAGGATAATCAGACTCCAGAGGACAAATAAATATGTCCAACACAAGTGCATTTTTCTATATTAGCCTACAGTGAGAGGTGGTGTGTGTGTGTGTGTGTGTGTGTGTGTGTGTATCTCCAATTATTAGTGTGTGTTTATATCTAGTTTCAGTTATGGTTTTGTAAATGATCGCAAAACACAACTACAGTAAACAAAACGACGTTTTAAAAAACCAATGGCAAGGATTATAATTAACTTATGATGTTTGCATTATTGTAATGGGATGCTATTAGGGTTATCAAATAAGCTGTTCTCTGCAAATTGCCCTAGAAGTGTATTTCTTTCCAAGTAAACGTAAATGAATCAGCAATGCTGGGGGGGGGGGGAAGAAAAAATCTTACAGCATACATCCACGCTGACACCAGCTGCTCCAGTTCCATCTTTGCTTGCTTGGACAGCTCCAAGATGCGCTCTCTGTTCTCATGGCTAGTATAAGCAGAATCAGTAAAATCCTCTGTGTGCTCGAGGACAACATGGAGCATTGCCCGAAGATTTTCCTTTGACAGAAGATAAAGATTCTCCCGCAATCCTTCCACCTTATTCTGAGAAACAGGGTGGGGAGAACCATGAAGACACCTCAAAAAATCATAGAAGACTAACAAGTGTACCATAATGGTTAAGAGACCAAGCTGTGAATCAAGTAGTCTATAATTCAGATATAATTCAGATAAGACTTAACCTCCTTTCGCCAGGCCTGTAAGACAGAGTTATTCCGCCTGGCCTTTAATTTGAACTCAGCTTGATCTTTTATTTCCCTTCTCTCCCCCCTCCCCTTTTTATGAAGATGACCCGCTCTGGGACCCCACAGCTAATTCTCCCCTGGCCTCCTTGATGGCCCAAGTAGGATTAATTTAGCCAGCTAGCCCTGGTGACTATCTAATGTTTATTAGATGGATTTCCCCAATTGATTTTTGAACTTAGAATTTTATTGTTATTCATGTTTTTATACTGTATTTTATGCTGCTTTTATGTGGTATTACAATTAAGTGTTTTAAATTTGTTGTTAACCGCCCTGAGCCTGGGTTTCTGAACCGGGAAGGGCGGGGTATAAAAAAAAATAAAAATATTTATTTATTTATTATTATTATTAAAATCACTGTTGCCTTGGGCCGGGGAAAGGAGTCACTGGCCCATCATGGCTTTTGGATTCCAACTATTACTAGCATGACTCAGCCTAGCCAATGGCCAGAGACATGGGAGTTAACCCCAACAACATCCTGAGGGGGCTACAGCCCCCCACCCCTGCCCTAAGCTTCTTATTATTTCCACATTGCTGGGGGGAGGGCAAACATTGACCAGGCTTACAGGCTGTTTTAAGGAAACGAAATTACCATGAAAATCAGGGCAACGCACTTTGCAAGCTCTAAATGCCCAGAATAATATATTTCATCCCTGTCTTAAGCTAGTGCTTGGGATCTTTCGTTAAAGAATCTATAGGTGGCATCCAGGATCTTTGCATTGATTATTAATCTCCAACAATGTAATTTTATATACATGTACATGAACCGACCTGGATCAACCTTCCTTTACTGGGCAGGGTGCCATTTTTATGTATGAATGGGCTTTTAGGTTTTTATTCTGTTGTAGCTTTGGACTCCTAGGGACCGAGGAACTTTGCCCTCCCACCCAATGTCTCCGCCCCTGGCACCTCGCAATATCATGGGCACGGCATCAGGATGTTGCGTTGTGCCCATTTTATGGGTACTGCTTTTCATCTTTGTACTACTTTGTAAGTTGCCTTGGGTTACTTTTTGAAAAGAAAAGAAAAAGAGGGAAATGACAAAATGCAAATAATAATAATTATATACATGACTCATTTACTTCAACTGTAATCAGTGCAGCAGGATGAAAATACACTTTTCTAAGAAGATATACAAAAGAAATGCAAGTCACAGATGAGGAATGAATGGCTATACAGTGGTGCCTCGCTAGACGAAAATAATTCGTTCTGCGAGTGCTGTCGTATAGCGAATTTTTCGTCTTGCGAAGCACCAACGAGAGAATAGCGGTTTGACGAAAAAAAGAAAAAAAAATCGGAAATTTTTTCGTCTTGCGAGGCAAGCCCATAGAAAAATTCGTCTTGCGAGACAGCCTTCCGCTAGCGAATGCCTTTCGTCTAGCGAGTTTTTCGTCTAGCGAGGCATTCGTCTAGCGGGGTACCACTGTATTACATCCAATCCCCGTGGGGATATGAATTTCAAAGGGTGGCAGAGTTTAGTGGGATAATAAGAACATGGGTGAGGAACATGTGGCCATCCAGATGTTGTTGAGCTACAACCTCCATCATACCTAACCATTGGTAGCTGTGGCTGATGGGAGCTGGAGTCCAAGAATATCTGGACTCCACATGCAACACTAATAGAACACATGCAACATTCAACATTAACAGCTGTGCATAACACTGGCATGTGAACCATGTGCCACTCCACAAGTACCACTGGCTATCCATCCATCCCAACAAAGGAAAAAAAATGGGGTGAATGGTGGAAATTGGCCAAACCACAGCAACACCTGCTCCATACAGTGACCGTGTGGGGCAGCAGCAACAACGTCATATTTTAAAGGAGCATAGTATGATGCTCTCTCTCATTCCCCCTATACAGAAGCCTCTCACATTGTATTTGTCTTTATATTAACTTAGAACACCTTCAGTAATACCATTCACAGCAGAAACTAATAATAATAATAATAATAATAATAATAATAATAATAATAATAATAATACAGTGGTACCCCACAAGACGAATGCCTCGCACAATGAAAAACTCGCAAAACGAAAGGGTTTTGCGAGTTTTTAGTTGACTCGCGAGACGAATTCGTCTATGGCTCTTTTTCGCAAGACGAATTTGTCTGGCGAGGTACCACTGTAAGCACCGGAGCCTCGCCGCACCGCGTTTTAAAGCAGCAGCGAGCGAACAGCAGCACTGCTGTTCGCTCGTTGCAGCCTTAAAATGCGGCGCGGCAAGGCTCCGGTGGGGAGAGGCGGCGTCAGATCTCCAGACATGCACAGTCGATCCAAGATGGACGCGATCCATCTTGGATCGACTGTGCATGTCTGCAATCTCCAGACATGCACAGTCGATCCAAGATGGACGCGATGGACAACACCCCTCCCGACCGGAGCCAAAAGGTAAGCCTTTACAGCTCCCTGTATGGCGCGGCGCCGCGTTTTAAGGCTGCAACGAGCGAACAGCAGTGCTGCTGTTCGCTCGCTGCAGCTTTAAAACACGGCACGGCGAGGCTCCGGTGCCGGTCGGAAGGGGCCCCCAGACTTTTCCCCCCATAGGAACGCATTAATTAAATTCCTATGGGAAACGGTGCCTCGCAAGACGAATTAATTTCGTCTTGCGAGGCACCATTGTAATAATAATAATAATAATAATTTTTATTTATACCCCGCCCTCCCCGGCCAAAACAGGGCTCAGAGCGGCTAATATCAAATGTATAACACATTAACATAAAATCAGGCAATCAATTAAAATACATCCTAAAATCAGATCAGGATCAGAATAAAATCCAATCAGACGGCAACCCGCAGATTAGGGTTGGGGATCGTAAATACTCACCAGTGTTCTTGGGTTCATTTTTTTGAATTTTTTTTGCACGAAAGGCAGACAAAACTCTGGCACCTACTGCCAGTTATCTGGTATTTGAAATTGAACAGCATTCATTTTACTTCTACATGCAGAGTTCCTTAATATATAAAGGGCCCTTAGTACCACTGTGGTTCCATGAAATAATGCCTCCTGTTTTCCCTTTGAGAAAAAGGAAACTCCTATCGCCCTTAAATCCAACTTCTATCGCCCTTAAATTCCAGTATACAGAAGGTGGTTTTCTGCATGTGTATCCATCTAGGGATTTAAGCCACACTCCCGAAACAAAAACAAAAACCCCCACTATTTTGTCCTTACCTTGAATTCCTTGATGCCAGTATAGATGCTCACTGGGCCTGGTTCATTCTCTCCACTGGGTCGAGAGTCTGTTACAATCTCTATTACCTGCTCCAAAGCTAGTCTCATCCTGTGGAACACGGCTCCTTTGTTTACACGTGCTGATTCACAGTCAGGATGCCTTAAACACGTCTTGGAAATAAAGGTTGAAAAAGTGTTATCCAGGCAGTTTTGTGCAGTCTGCAGGCAGGGGCAGATTTTGCCCTTTCAAATTTCAGCAGCGCCCCGTGCAAGGCCAAAATCCTGCGCCTTCCAGCCTCTCGCCTTCAATTCTGCGCGTGCACTACAGCTTTAAGATTTGGGTCGCCCTGTGCCCCCTGCTGCCCCGGCTCAGCTCCCGGTACAGGGGAACCAGACACACTGCCCTAAATCAGCTTCTGCTGCAGGGAAGAATCTCTCTATGCTCTGCCTCCTTCCTTCAAGCAAAACAGCCAATGCTGCTTATCAATCCCATCAATTAGTCAGCTATTGCCATTTGTCAACACTGCCTTTTGGAAAACCCTCTGGCCTCCCTATGTGTTGGCTGGTGTTGCTTCCGTCAATTTCTCCTCTGTGTACTGCTGTAGTAAAAAGGCTCCCAAAATCTTTGCTAATGAGAGTTACCTTGGAAGCAGTGAGAAGCATCATGGTACACTTCTCGAGGATAGCCCTTGCCGCTGCCATCTTGGCCTTTTTCTTTTCATCTTTCAGATCCTAAGGAAAGAAAATGAAAACGCTCTTGGTGGATAGCCAATCAAAGAGCTTAGCTACTTCCTTAACTAACTTTTATTGAAGAGGACATGACGAGGTATTTGGACAGCTTTTCTGTAAAATTTGGGTGGAATTAAGCATTATCTGTTTGCAGGCTTCAGATAGATCTACACTACCAACCTACATAGTTTTTAGTATAGATTAACTGTTGCGGCTCTCCAGCCCAGCACCCTAAGAACTGTAGTTTGATGAAGTGTTAATTCTGTATTAGAGATCCCCAGCCCTCTCACAGAACTAGTTTCCTAGGCTATCTGTGGAGAGAGGATAACTGTTAAACCAGCTTAATTCTGTAGTGTAGATAGACCCCAATATCTCAGACACCTGAAAGCATTCAATAGATTAAGGTACCGTATTTTCCGGCCTATAAGACGACTGGGCGTATAAAACGACCCCCAACTTTTCCAGTTAAAATATAGAGTTTGAGATATACTCGACCGCAGATTCTCCACCCGGCGTATAAGACGACCCCCGACTTTTGAGAAGATTTTCCTGGATTAAAAAGTAGTTTTATATGCCAGAATATACAGTAATACTCAAAAGGTCCTCCTACAATACAACGGACTCTACTGAGAAATAATCCAAAAGACTCAAAATGTAAAATGTGCTCTAATAAGGCAAACATGTTACTGACACCTTTGGACTTCTGGGTCATCGCTGTTTTAAGATTTATTGACTGATGCAGTTCAACTGTCTTGTCTGTGAAGCTGTATCGGTTTGAGCACGTGTGCCTTTGCCATATAAACCTCCAAGCTACCATGAGATGCGCAATCTCCATTGAATCATAAATGTTCTTTCACGCAGGAAATGTATCAAACACCACATATTTGTCTGCCTTGTTTTGCATTCCAAGAGATCTCTCTGGAAGCAACCACAGCCACACGACCCTGTTTAAGCAAGGCTGCAGGGGTGGGGCAACCTTTTGGTTTTGCCTCAGGTGGCAAAAATGAGATGGGCTGCCCTTGACCCAAAGGAAGGAGTAAGTGTCTTGCAGAAAATGGGGCAAGGAAAAGACACAAGAAGGGGAAAATCATACAGAAGAGACCAATCAAAATTCACGAACCTTGGGGTCAGGAGAAGATATATGCTATGGGGTTTGAGAGTAGGGAATAGGAGTACTAGGGAATTTGATCAAGAGGCAGTGTGGCTGAAGTAAAATGGCTGCTAGGCCTATACCGTGAAAGAGGAATCCTGCCAAGTTGCGGCTTCCACTGTTTATTGTGAACTAGCAATCCATGTGGGTTCTATTACCAGCAATCAAAGACAAATATGGAATCCAGATAATGGAAACAAACCCACATGGGTCTTTGATTATGTAAAGTCACCCTCCGTAATTGGAGCACAAATAGTTTGATTTCCTTATTAAGGTCGCCCAGAGTACGCTGCAGCTGTTTTCATTCATGTCTATTTGATCTGGGCGATTCACACCTCTCGTTCCATTTCAAAGCTCGTTCACCAGCTTGTCTCATTCTAAAGAAGTCTACTTCATACACAGATATCCCCTGCCAAAAATGGTGGTAGGAATGTAGGAACCCCCTTGCTAGATCAGATCAAAGGTCCATCCAGGCCAAATCCTGTTTCTAAATATATCAAGCCAGATGCCTCTAGGATATACGTATGCAGGACACGGAAGCAGAAACTACCTTCCTCAACTATTTGTCTCGGCCACGTGCCATTCAGAGGTATACTGCCTATGAACCTGACAGTTCCGTTCAGCAGGCTTCACCAACCTGGCGCCCACCAAATATTTTGAACTGCAACTCCCATCAGCCCCAGATGGAGGGCACCATTAGTGAAGGCTGCATTTAGCTCTCGGCCAATGACAGCCAAATGAAATCTCAATGTTCCTAAAGAGCTTTATGCCTTAAGATACCCAATAAGCTGCCCATCTGTGCAAAGTAGCCTACACTCAATGGCCGTGTTCAGATGATGAAATCTTCACTTAGTAAGCTAAGGTATGGATGAACTTGCTGGACCCCCCACTGCTACTTCGCTCCTCCCTTCAGGTGAGTGGGGAAGCAAGCCAGGAAGCTGCAGTCAACTATAGCCTCTCATTACATCTGGCTCAGCAAACTATGGTTAATGGCTTTCAGGCATGATGGCAGCTTGGACCTAACAGGAAGCTATGGTTGACTGCAGCTTCCTGGCTTGTTGTCCCTCCAGCATGAAGGGAACAGTGAAACAGCTGTGTGTAGGTACATGAAGCTCATATGCTGAGAAATGGATGTTCAAATGCAGCCACTAAGATATTAAATAGCAAGTGTGAGTTTTGAATGTCGCAGTACAGAAGACTGTTTCTCTCCTATGGAAGCAGGCAGGGGGAAAACCCAGTACTTTGCTTAAATACACTTCATTTATTTACTGTTTTTAAAGCACAGGGCAACAAAACTTTCTCGCAATACTCACGTTTTGTCGGTCTCCAGTTAGATGGGCAAACTCCACCATTTCATTTCCAAACTGACTGAATATTTGCACGAATTCCTGAAAACTACTCACTCTCTCTAGCTGTTCCATTGTTACAAGGACCTACCAAACATATTGAATAAAGCTATCAATGACATTTCTATAATATCACTGGTAAAGGGGGGGAAAAAAACCTCTAAAACATTTAGTTTTGCATTTTAGACGCAAGAATTTTTTTCTTACATTATTTGGCCACCCAACTCAAGTCAGTTATTCCTATTGCAAGTCTTTTCTCACCTTTTGATTCCAACATGTAACTTAATTCGCAACCCATCTGGCCATTTATGTTCATTTATTCCCATTGCAGTACCAAGAAATCCAATTCTGTGGTTTGCTGTGTAGCAGTTTCATATTAAGTGGGTGGTTTTTATTGCTCAAAAAATTGCTAATACATGATTGATACAATCTAGTATGAGTTAAATAGAGTACAGGCATAAAGCACACTTTGCTGACACACGAGGGAACCAGGAACGGAACCCCTGCGCAAAACGGTCACTGTCTGTACATCTGGGTCCAATTTATTTTAACTAGCTCCCATTGAAATCAATGGAATTTAAAAGCATTTAGCTTTGACAAATCTATAAAATGGAACGCTATCAGTCCTATACAAAACCTCATTCTCACTCAACTCATTCAGTCATGCAAGCATGAAGTGCCCGTATTCAGAAAACCTTGGATACCTTGTTTCTAGAAGTTATAATTTGCTTAATAACTATTCTGTCGGCCAACACCAACACTTTAGTCACTGAAGAAAGCAACAGTCTTGCAGCTTTTACCACTCCTGTTTTGTCCGTGAAAATTGTTATCTGGCCATCAGATTCTGGATGGTCCATGGTAGCTACATCTGTAAGCTGTGCTATCGTCTCACCTACAAATTAAGCAAAGTACAGCAATTAAAACAGATTCAGAGCTATTTTGAGTACAGTCGAAGCTTGGAAGTCAAACGGAATCTGTTCCGGAAGTCCGTTCGACTTCCAAAGTGTTTGCATTCCAAAGTGCGGCTTCTGGTTGGCTGCAGGAAGCTCCTGCAGCCAATCAGAAGCCATGGAAGCCCCATTGAACGTTTGGCTACCAAAAGAACGTTCGATCACTGGAACAGTCACTTCCGGGTTTCGATCATTCGGGAGCCAAAATGTTTGAGAACTAGGCTGTTTGAAAACCAAGGTAGACTGTATTGAGGAGTGTACGCCATCTTAAATCAACAGTGCTAAAGGTCTAGGGACAAATATCTGCCAAAGGAAATGCAAATCTCCCCATCCCTTACGATTCCCAGCCCACTCCCAAATCACTCCAATGCTCAAATGATGATAATTGAGCCGTCGCAGAGAGCTCCCCTGAAATTTGTCTTTGCATTCTTATTCAGATACTGCAGTATAGTCTCTCAGACAGTACAACCCCTTGTTTTCCAAAGCATATATTTACAATGCCTGTTTGGATGGGGGGGGGGGGATCTGGGTGAAAAGCAAGGGGTTTAAAAGGTGAAACAAACAGCGACATATTTTTTTCTTTTCTCATTCTCCACACTTTGACCAGGGGATAGATGAATCCTTTTAAGTCATTGGAATTGTTCTTAGTTTTTGCTTCCACAATGCAAGCATGTATATTGGGATACCGGGTATTTCTGTGTTTTCTCATTCAACCCATCATTCATTTTCATCTTTCAAGACTAGGTTTTCTGCCTCCTACAGTTGATATTTTATTACTTGCTTCTCTCTTTTCAATTTTTTGACAGTACTGTCAGGTGCCAACTCTACTTCTAACACCACTTTTGCAATATCTTCAGTCCCAAGTGCCGATGCTTGTTAAAAAAAAAAAAATCTTCTTAGAGCTGAACTAGTTGTTTCCAAGTTTCCATCAATTCTGTTTTAAAACTCTGGAACTTTAGCAGCTAGTTCTTTTGCAAAGTTTCATTCTGCATTGGTTTGAAAATACCTGGGCTTCTTTGGAAAAGTCAGGTACTGTTTCGCCTTCATTATTGATGAAGTGAGGCACAATAATGCCTCCTTCTTTTTCTACTGTTTTAAAGTATAAAACTAGGGTTTCCTCCATTATTTTCTCAGGTCCTGGAAGCATGCCAGGCAAAAACTTTCCCCTATAGCCTGGCCTTGGCCTTGTAACTATCTGTGGGCTTTTAGAAATGGGCAGGATGTTTTAAATGTATTTCTTTTTCCTCTTGGTTTTAATTTATCTATGTGGAGCTTCGTTTTCTGTCTGCTTATTTGTTTGGTTGTAAGTCGCTTTGGGTTGCCGTGGGCAAGATCAAGTGACTAACAAATTCATAAGAATAAGAATAATACCACAAAATGCTCAATTTCTATCTTTTTAATCATTGGAAAGGGTATTTATTGCAAGGCTGCTGTGTGAGCAGAGGTCTCAAGTGATCATTTTATAGCCACACTCCTGGGGCAAGATTTTTTTTGGGGGGGAGGGAGAATTGTTGGCAAACATTTTTTATTCTCTAGCTTTTCACTCTCTGACTGGCCATCGTTCTACATCATCATTTAGAGAGTACAAAATGTAGTCACCCCCAATTTAGTTGCCTAGACACCTGGGACTTCCTTCCAGAAGCCGCAGGATTCTCCAATGAGCCAACACAATCATTACCACAGTCTCTATTTTACATAATCACATAAGGGTTATCCCTGAGGAGCTGGGTCATTCCACAATTTCTCCAGGTGAATGCTTCACTTTACCCAACTGGCTATATGCCAGTAATCAACAGAAGGGGTTAGTACAATTTCAGCAAAAAAGTAGACATCCTAGCTAGAAGAAATCCCAGGAGGAAGATATGAGCGCTGCTCCAAATACTAAAAAGATTTAAATTGCAACTCTTCCTTGCAGGCCAAATCAACACCCAATGGCTTTAATCACCACCCCTCAAGCTATCTTTAGCAGCTGGAAGAAGGAAGCGTTTTCTGGGGTTCTCACAGCAGAGATGATGGCAAGCTCTGTAAATACCGACTTACCTGCTTGCTTTGCCTCAGTGCAGGCAACCTTCATTTCCTCTTTCAACTCTTGGTTTTCATTGGCTATAGCTTCGCCTACCATGACAAATCTCCCAACAGCCAGTTTTACGGCTTGGCCCACTTGCTGGACCGCTCTCAAAGTCTTGTCTGACTTCTTTGGCTTATCCTTATGGTTAATGAGGGTGGTTATCTGAAAGCAAAAACATGTATCAGTTAAAATTACACATTAAACAGTATGTCGGCATGTCTTGAGAAGCTCAACTCAAAACAACAATAGAAAGTGGGGGGAAAGGAACATAAAAACTATATTTACCTGAGAGATTTTTTTTTTAGGTCGCACCCTAGCTGTGTGACTGTGAAGTTTTAAATTGTTTTTAAATATTGTATTGTTAAAATCACTGCAATCCATCCTAGGACGTTACGGTTTCAGACTGTGCCACAACAAATGTTTTGGGAACTTAGAAAGTGGCCTTATACTGACTGGCAGCAGCTCTTCAGGGAGCCCACAGATTTTCACTAAACCACAAGTTGGCTTAGCATCACCAGGGGCACACCTAGGGGTTGCCAAGGGAACAAGCACAGGGGCACTCAAGAATCGCGAAGGAAGACAAGAGAGAGCCAGCAATTGCCAAGGGAACAAGGAACAGGTGCGTGTGCTGATACAGCTCCTTGCCAAGGGTGCAAGGGAGCCTAGGTGTGCCTCTAGAACACAAGTCATATAATTCATGATGTCGATGGTCCATATGGAGGCCCAATTCAGATTATGTCTCCCCACTCCACCCCACAAAAATCAGGCATACATGCACACAGTTTTCACGGCCTAGACTTGACGTTTTACATTAGGTGTATGTCAGAGGGAGACCACACACTTATTCCTCCTTGTGAAGGGAGCCGTTGGCCCAGGAAATGTATGAACTGGGCCTAAGGTAGCTATTCTTCCAGAATGTACATGATGTGTCTTTCAAGCACAGGAAGCCCTCAATCTACGCAGGGGTTACGTTGCAGGGATCACACCTAAATTGTGTATGGTCAAAACACATTAGGTGCAACAGCAAGTGGGATTGCCAAAGTCTTTTCTCCCAGGTGGCCGCTTCCCTTTCTGCCTCCCTTTCAATTTTTAAAAAATATTTTTTTGCCAAGCATGCAAAGCTGAATACGCACAAGTTAAATGTGCGTGAGCTTACTGTACCGCGATTAAAGCACTTCAGTGGCTTTTGACACCTGAAAACTAAGGGCTACCACTCTCCCCTATTAAAATAATGTGTAAACATTTTGTGTGCAAGTGACACAAATTCTGGGGAGTTGTAGGCAATCGTGGCTTCCCAAGGCAGTGAAAGAGAGGGCTGCACAACTCTTGTATGCTACAGTCTGCATGTAGGTATCACACATTTTCCTAGACAGAAAGCCCTTGCATGAACTGCATTCCTGGGATTAAAACTATACTGTAACTGAAACCCTTCTAACACAATATTTTAGCTTAATGCAACAAGAATAACATCTGATCTCTGTTTATATTTGCACCCATGGGTTATGTTTATTACCTGAAAGCTAAAATAACTTTATCTGTTAGAAACCAACAGTATATAAACGTACCTGTATAAGCAAAGCATTTATAGGTGCAAACCAAAGAAAGTTCACACAATTCCAGATGAATATTCATCATGAATTAACGGCTTCTAATAATCTCTATCTCAATGTTTCAGTGTCATGTTTTTGTTTTGTTTCCAGTAGCTTCTTTATTACGCATGCTATCATTAATGGGCAAAAGTTTCTCCTAAATAAATCTCCTCCTCCTTTGGCAGGAGACAACAGAGTGGTAGAACTGCATATGATGTTTACGTGATCAGCTATCCTTGGATAACCACTAGTCTCCTGAAGCTCACATCAACCTCAACTTCACATTCCTATCTTTCATCGTGTAAAGCAGGGGGGGGACACTTCTGGCTCTCCAGAAGTTGCAGGACCCCCATTAGGTTCAGCCAGCATGGCCAAGAGTCAGGGAAGATAGGAATGCCACTGTATAAAATAGAGTGTGTTCTGAAACGATGAAATCTGCTCTCTCAAGAGGCATTGGTGGCCAACAACTTGGATGTCTTTGAAAGAGGATTAGGCAAATTCATGGAGGACAAGGCTATCAATGGCTGCTATCCCCAGACGGATATGTTCTTTCTCCACTCTTCTTATGTTCTCAAGGCACACGGTACTGAGGCAACTCAGTCAGATGGGTCAGGCTGAAGCAAAGCAGGATTCTGCATATTTAAGCTGCTCAAATTTCCTTGAAGGAAGAGCAGGTATAAGATTGGCAACCTGTGAATGATCCATTAGGCCAGGGGTCAGCAAACTTTTTCAGCAGGGGGCCGGTCCACTGTCCCTCAGACCATGTGGTGGGCCGGACTATATTTTGAAAAAAAAACAAAAAACCAAAACGAATTCCTATGCCCCACAAATAACCCAGAGATGCATTTTAAATAAAAGCACATATTCTACTCATGTAAAAACACCAGGCAGGCACCACAAATAACCCAGAGATGCATTTTAAAGAAAAGGACACATTCTACTCATGTAAAAACACCAGGCAGACCCACAAATAACCTAGAGAAAAGGACACATTCTACTCATGTAAAAACATTATTCCCGGGCCGTCCGCTGGCCAGATTGAGAAGGCAATTTGGCCGCATCCGGCCCCTGGGCCTTAGTTTGGGGACCCCTGCATTAGGCCGTTTCTTACTGAGGTGGAAAACTTTGCCTGAAAGTGAGATGAGCGCTGCAACCCCATAGTTGCCTTTGACTGGACTTAACCGTCCAGGGGTGCTTTACCTTTACAGCATGAGACTCTTAATCTCATGGTTCAAGCCCCATTGGACAAAAAGATTCATGCATTGCAGATTAGATGTCCGTCACGGTCCTTTCCAACTCTACAATTCTATGATTCTGTAAGTTCCCAGCCCCGGTCACTTGAAGGGCTATTTCAAAATGAGCAGATAACTGAGACTTCTGCAAATCTCTGAGAAGATCCTTGAAGATCAGGCAATATATTCAGAAAGCTAAGGACCCTCAAATACAGAAGCAGCAGTTATAAACTCTAGTCCAGGGGTTGTCAACCTGGTCCCTATGGCCCACTAGTGGGCGTTTCAGGATTCTAGGTGGGCAGTAGGGGGTTCTACGGCACAAGCTGAATCCTCCTTCCATCAAGCACTGGTGGGTGGTAAGGAAATTTTACCACCATGAAAGATGGATTAGTGGGCGGTAGGTATAAAAAGGTTGACTACCCCTGCTGTAGATGGAAACTGAGTGGTATGAATCACACCACAAAGCTTAGTGAAGAGCAGATTGCATGGGCAGTATAAGGGAGATATAACCTGTATACATGTTGTGAACCACCCTGACATCTATGGAGGAAGGGCGGCATACAAATTTGACTAATAATAATAATAATAATAGCATACCAGTTTACATAGACTGTCCTGGAAAAAACACAACTTCTTAATACCCCATCTGCATAATCAAATGCTGAATCCAAGCTTGAAGTGAGTTAAAAATAAGTAAAACAACCCCTTAAAAATCACAGGCTTTTGCTTCATCTCAGTTTCATACCAGGACGTCACAGGTAAACAGAATTATATCAAATTACACCATGTTGGCGAGACTTCACAATTCACTTGCAAGCACATGTTTAGCTTGGAGTATCTTTCAACAGAAAACATTTCACCTGGGATTCCTTACCTACAGAAGGAAACCTGCAGTAAGTCCTGAATTCACAACTTCACAAAGCATCTCAGAAGAGGGAAGAAGTTCAAAGGAGAGTAAATGAACAGGATAAACATTAGGAATTCAGGGCCCAGGTCATGACATGTGGTTACCTCCAACAGGCAGCGCTACTCTCACTTCCCAATCATGGCAAAAATATTCATTGCATTGTCAGAAGAATGCAAATCTGAAATGTATATTAATTGTAAATTAGATTTCATTGCTGTATGGGTGCATTGTAGTGGGGTGCCTTGTACCCAATCAGTTGTTGTGCAAATGAATGCCGCTTTTTTACGTTAATGCTGGGGCTTGCATGAATACAGAGACGTTCAAAACTTGCTTACAGTAAAACAGGGGGTGCCAACAGAGCATCCTTTTGCCCAGGCATCATTTTGCCCACTAGTAACTATAGGTTGGTATGGGTCTGTCTCAGGAGACAATGGAAGAGTGCACCTTTGAGGGGCAAAGTAATTTTTTTTGGATAATTGCAGCTCCTGCTGTGGTTGTAGAGACCGATATGGGAGAGACATGTTTCGTTGCAGCTGGGGCAGAGGAAGGCATCCGGTTTTGCTGCTGCAGGCGCAGCATGGTGTTTCTTCTCTCTGCATTCCTCCCAGCAGTCACTCCTCCTCTGGTCACTGCGATGCAAACACGACTTGACTGCCTGTCTCCAGGCACTGCAATTGTCTGCAAGGGATTCCCATACAGCAAAGTTGATGTTGCCAGCCTTCATGTCATGTATGCGGACATCTTTGTAACACGGAGTTGGTCTGCCAGCAGGCCTGGCGCCAGAAGCCTGCTTTCCCTTGGGAATCCTGCCATCTTCCATTCTGTGGACATGACTGAGACAAGCGTGTGAACACGCTGGGAATGTGAGTTTCGGAGATGTTCCTTCAAAAATCCACAATCCCTGTAGTAAAATGTAGCTGGCTTTATTTTACACACGCGCAAGCTGGTTGAAATCACAACTGAAGTAAATTGTGGGAAGCCTAATTCCTTTCTGGAAATAAGGAAAGAGAGGAGACTGTGGTCTTCAGAGTGCAATCCCTGGAATGCTCTCCTGTACAGACACTACTAAAATGTACGGAGGCAGTCCAAGAATTCAGTGCTGCTCTGTTCCCATTGATTTCAATGGCGTTGCTTTCCAATGAAGAGCTTCCCAATGGATTGTGCTCTTGGTTTACTCTTAATGAGAGTAAGTCTCATTGAACTCAGTGGGGCTGACCTCTGAGTAAACATGCTGAGGAATGGCACTGCTAATAGGCCAAATGTTGACAAGCGCTGGTGGCTGGTGTTCACATTACAGAAAGAGAAGAGAGAGGAGCAACCAAACATTTATGACATTGTACGGGAGAGTGGACATGGGGATACAGAACTGTGTGTCCTTCCGTCACCACAGGAAGCATGAAACCATAAAGATGAACTGAAGGCTTTAAGAAATTCAGGAAGGTGTCAGATACAACAGCAGCTGCCCTGAGATATCTTGTCCGTGGTATGGTTTAATGAACCTTTCCAAAATCAAGCAAGAATAATTAGGCTGCCTCTCAAGCGTGGGCAAGTCTGCGCAGGCACAAATTAACTTAACTTCACGTTATTCAATACCCCTGCCCCAGAACACAGGGACAAGGCGGAAATTCTCTTTGGCAATAAGCCAAAGACCAATAAAATAAAATAAAATAAAAATCTACTGAACTTTATGGGTTTTATTTTTTTTAAAAAGCGCTTTTTCCTTGCAACAAATAACTAATTAGGCCATGTTAACATTTGTTCCAGAGCAAGTAGGCAAGCTATTAAAATTCGTTACAGACCAATTCAGGGTTGTTGTTGTTTTGCAACGATCTTTACGCCTCCTGTGTCCTGTGCATGATCTTATAGAGCTGAGGCAGCATGCGGTTTATGGAGTCCAACATTTCTAAGAATGTAAACATCGTTGTTGTTTTCTAATAAATACTGAAGTTTCTAGTCCACAAGCTATTCTTGTGTCCTGGAGAATGGTTAGAAGGCAGTTAAACAAGTCTGGCCTTAAGATCTTCCTAGATGGAAGGCCATACTAGCCCATTGCAAGGTCCTTGGAGGAAGAACTATAATAAACAAAATGTTCGTGACAGTGACAGCGACAGCACAGCTTATTCATTTTATGCGGCTAAAAAGTAGCGCATTGTTGTGGTTCTACCCAGGATACATTTCTGACAGGACTCTTGGACTGCAATCCTATGCCCACTTATCTGTGGGAGTAAAGGTAAAGGACCCCTGGACAGTTAAGTCCAGTCAAAGGCAACTATGGGGTTGAGGTGCTCATCTCGCTTTCAGGCCGAGGGAGCCGGCGTTTGTCCACAGACAGCTTTCCAAGTCATGTGGCCAGCATGACTAAACCACTTCTGGTTCAACAGAACACCGTGACAGAAACCAGAGAGCACAGAAACACCATTTACCTTCCCACCGCAGTGGTACCTATTTATCTACTTGCACTGGCATGCTTTCGAACTGCTAGGTGGGCAGAAGCTGGGATAGAGCAACGGGAGCTCACCCCGTCGTGGGGTTTCGAACTGCTGACCTTCTGATCGGCAAGCCCAAGAAGCTCAGTGGTTTAGACCACAGCCCCACTGAATTAAATGTGACTTACTTCTGAGTACAGGAGTATATAGGATTGCACTGCCAGTGTTGCTCAAGTTGCCCCATCCTGATTTCAAACATTTCACCTTCAGCTCTAAACACTTCAACCCTAATTAGAAATTCTTCTAATTCTCTTTTGAGATGAATGGAACTTGCTAATCAGTATTTTTAGTTATTAAAACCATTAGCAACGATTCTGCTGTACGGGAACATCATTGTACCAGCCAGATGAGAGCACATTCAAGGAGTGACTCTTCAGTTGTTCTGCCGCTGCTCACACAATTAAGAACCGCCAACAGAGCGAAATTAGCAAGACTCTGGGAAGCCCATAGGAAACATTCAAACTGACAAGTGTGTTAAACAGTCTGTTGCCAGCCAAAGCCTTGAGCTGCAGAGCTAATGGGGAAAGACAACGACAAAATTAAACTCAGGAGGCAAGAGGATAATTAGGAGCAGAAACTCTCCCCCCGCCCCGGTCCCCCTGATCCAGCCACTGCAGCACACAACAAAAGCATATGTAAAGATGGAGGCCTTCATCCTAAAAGAAACCCAGAATTATGCATTTTCTTGAAGAGTCCTGGTGCGCCCAAAACTTCGCAAAGGGAAAACAAAGCAATTGGCTATTTTAAGCTCTGGGATTTACCGCCCACTGAATGTCCACAGTGTAGTTTCTTCACTTCCACCTGCGGTTCACAGAATCATAGAGTTGGAAGGGAGCACGAGGGTCATTTAGTCCAACCCCCTGCAATGCAGGAATCTTTTGCCCAGTGTGTGGCTCGAACCCACAACCCTGAGATTAAGAGTCTCACGCTCTACCGACATGTAAATAAAAGTGTCATGTTTGTTTGTTTAGATGCCCTCCTGGTAACTGATACTAAATTTCTGGCCTCTTATTCAGCCATTGTGTGTTTGTTTGTGCCGTGAGGCAAAAGTCGCTTCTCAAAATCACCCAAATCCTTCGAAAATCACCTACTAGCCAAAGTTGAGGAAGCAGAGCAATACACTCAAGAGAAAGGGGGTGGAAATGTTTCTTTCACACAGGGCAGGCAGAATAAACCATCTGCTCCACATTCTCACACCCAGGCCTCCAGCTACTCACCAGGGAATAATAAAATCAACTTTAAGGTAGTTTACAGAATTAAATCTCACATATGCAGACCACTCATTGCCCCTCCAGGCACTCAGCCAAAATTATGACACAGAACATAGCTCTTTCCATTTCTGGAACAGCAGACAAGGGCTTATCACACGCGCCCAGGAGGAAATGATACCAAACCAGAATGCCTGTTTTCTGACCAACTGCTAAATAACCCAGGCTTTGCTAGGAACAAAACGTTTTTAACAGCTGAGAATAGATCAGTGATATCTCTAAATCATGTAATGTCTTCAAAAAGGGGGCATTTCGGAACAACCAGATCTCAGATACTGGTTTACACATGAAGATGCTTTATATCCCCTTTTTAAAAACAACAGCAACAGTGTCTAAATCATAACACAGCTGCACATGAAGTGAAGCTAAAACTATTCTAATGACATATTTATTTCAGAGCTGTGACAAAATTTTGTTCATTTCATGAAAAATACAAGGCCAGGGAGAAAAAAAGATTTTTCTTTTCTTTTTATAAGGCAAAATATATTTATACACGGACACCTGCTTATAAATGGCCTTTATTACATTATTTATTATGGTACACATGGTCACCTCTTTTATTCTCACAATTATTCTGAGATTAGGCTGAGAGAGTTTGATCTGGCAAAGGCAGCCTACAGGAACCTGGTACCCTTCAGACATTTTGGACTGTAGCTCCTGTACAATGGGTGCGCTGGGGCTGATGGGAGTTGTAGTTCAAAATATCTGGAGGGCAGCAGGTTGGGGTAGGCTGGGCTGAGGTCACCCACAAACATGATAGAGGAGCGGAAATTTAAATCCAGCCAAAGACACACCACACCATACCATATTAACTCTCCAATCCCCTTGCTCAGCCAGTGCCTCATACCCGATCCAAACATGCAACCCCAATTTACAGGCTCCTGTGAGGGGTCAGAACTCCCATAAAACGTACTCAGACTGCATCAGGTTCTGAACAGTTTTATTTGCAAAATGCAGAGAAACTCCTGGCAACCGCTCGTGTTTTGCTGCTAATCAAAGGTATTCAACACTAAGGGAAAAGGTAAAGGACCCCTGGATGGTTAAGTTCAGTCAAAGGCGACTATGGGGTTGCGGCGCTCATCTCGCTTCCAGGCTGAGGGATCCGGTGTTTGTCCACAGAGAGCTTTCCAGGTCATTTGGCCAGCATGACTAAACCGCTTCTGGTGCAATGGGACACTGTGATGGAAGCCAGAGCGCAAGGAAACGCCGTTTACCTCTTCGCCACAGCAGTACCTATTTATCTACTTGCACTGACGTGCTTTTGAAATGCTAGGCTGGCAGAAGCTGGGACAGAACAATGGGAGCACACTACGTCGTGGGGATTCAAACCGCCGACCTTCCGATTGGCAAGCCCAAGAGGCTCAGTGGTTTAGACCACAGCTCCACCCACTCAGCACTATCCTGCAGTTGCACACTATTACATAAAGAGTTTCAAAGCTGTAATGCAGAAAGTTTGTCCGCCATTACTAATCCTCCAACTGAGGAAAGGCCTCCCCACCCCCAACAAAATGATTTCACCTTTTCCTACATTGCATTGGAAAATCACCACTCCATTTAAACAAATAAGCAGCTCACACAATGGCATCATTATAATTATAGCACATGTAAATTTCCAATTCTACGTCTAACAGATCATTTATAGTCTAACATAAATTGTCTTTCTTTCTCCCTCATGCGTGCGCGCGCACACAGAAATAAACTTCATACTTTGTCATGATTTAGCCTGAATCTTGGCAGCAGGGGAAAGGGCATTCACTTTAATGAATAATGCCCTGAATATATAATGCTGATTTTGAATGCTTCTTTTTTAACCGTACCTTAGTATACTGACCCTTGACATTCTATTACCAAGTGTCTCTTTCCTCATACAGCCTCACGCATCTAGAGTTCTTCAAGTGGTATTAATATTACCAAGAGTTAAATCTGTTACTTAGCTGCATACCTGATAGATTAAGTCTATGTTAAAAATCGAGGAGGCGCTCCGTTAATCTAAGTGCAGTGCACAGCGAGGGAAACGTCGAACAGCTCAAGATACAGAGCTGTTTGCTGTTACCCAGATTATCAAAAGTGAGAGAAAATGTCCGGGATGAGTTGAAAGATAGAGCCATCTGTGGGAATTGATTTACGATGGCCGCTCATACACATCGTAACACAACGTGGCATTTATCAAATGATGTCTATGGGTGGTGGGCTCATATCATTTGACTCAAAAACAACAGCAGGACCAATACTTCAAATCTTTCAAGTTTAATTTCAGTTAGGGGAGGGAGCTCTGAGGGTGTCAGGGAAGGAAGGCCTCTGTGGGCACTATGTGTCTGTAGGCACCAAGCTGGCAACCCCTAGAATACATGCAATATCTTCTTATTTCTTTGTAGGCGAGTAAGATTGTCTTCCATAAACATGGTTTTAAAAGTGAGTCCGTAAGTGGCTGTGGAGGCCAATTCTGGATCCACACGTCCTTCTGCAGTGGGGACATAGCTTTCCAGGTACCTTCCTCTTAGCACATTTCTCCCTTTCGTCCTGAGTTCAAGCGTCTTCAAAACCCACCACACCTTTGGTAAAGGCTGTTCTCCAATTGGAGTGCTCACAGGCCAGTGTTTCCCAGTTGTCGGTCTTTATACTACATTTTTTAAAGATTTGCCTTGAGAGAGTCTTTGAACCTCATTTGTTGACCACCAGCATTACGCTTTCCATTCTCAAGTTCGGAATAGAGTAGTTGCATTGGAAGACGATAATCAGGCATCTGCACAACATAACCAGTCCAACGAAGTTGATGTTGAAGAACCATTGCTTAGACACTGGGGATCTTTGCTTCTATAACATCCCCTAGTCAAACAGACACAAAGCACTCTTCCTTACTGAGAGCGAGGGTATGCACACTCCCCATCCGCTTTCAAACTTCATTTTACACAATCACTATCAGCTGTGAGAAGCAGCCTCCTTTTCTGTACCCAGTTTGGCTGTGTCTCCAGGTGGCCTTGTTCTGCAGACCTCCTTTCTCCCCCCTCCCCACCTCCCACCCGCCCCCGCTTTGCAAGAAGCACGCTGCCAGCATTTAACCTCATGACCTGTTGAGTTTCTGTAGCAGCTTTGTTTTACCGAACTCATGATTAATGCTACTTATAACTACTGGTTCATCTAATGACACCATTCAGACAAAAGAATGATTCAGGTATGGTTCTTTAACAATAAAGCAATTATTGCTAGGTCCATTTGCTAAATTCCTCTACTGTATCATACCAGGGGGGGAAAAGAAACCTGAACAAAACCCTTACCTGCCTGACAAGCTAACCTCGCCTCCACAATCCCAGTAAAATCTCCTGTTTCTCCTACATTCCTCTTTACAGATGCAAAGGGTGGGACAATGCATACCTAGAAAGAGTAACTGATACTTTGGAATGTTCTTTGTAAAAACCCCCAGGGACAGGGATTGTTTCTCCATCAACAAGAGGATTCCTGTGGTTGCAATAAGGTAGGAATCTAAGGTGAACAGAAGCTTCACACCTTGAAAGAATGCTTTCTTTTCCAGGGGATAAAACCCCATCCTAGGCAATTGCAGCTGCAAGGCTCAACTGCAAACAACTTGCACACACGGAAGGAAGGAACATGGGAGCTTTATTTCACTGCATTTTTATTCGAACTACCTTTCCTGCAAAGGGACATGGGTGGTGCTGTGGGTTAAACCACAGAGCCTAGGGCTTGCCGATCAGAAGGTCGGTGGTTTGGATCTCCGCGATGGAGTGAGCTCCCGTTGCTCGGTCCCTGCTCCTGCCAACCTAGCAGTTCGAAAGCACGCCAGAGCAAGTAGATAAATAGGTACCGCTCTGGCAGGAAGGTAAACGGCGTTTTCGTGCACTGTTCTGGTTCACCAGAAGGGGCGTAGTCATGCTGGCCACATGACCCGGAAGCTGTACGCTAGTTCCCTCAGCCAGTAAAGCAAGATGAGCGTCGCAACCCCAGAGTCATTCACAACTGGACCTAACGGTCAGGGGTCCCTTTACCTTTTTTACCTTTCCTGCAAGAAGCCCAAGGTTATACATGGCTCTTCCTCCTTGTGGTACTGGGAGTTAGTGACTGCTTCAGGTCTAAGAAGGGATTTGAACCCTGAACTCCTAGATCCTAATGCAACACTGAACCGTATTATGCCAAATACCAGATATGATAACAATTGTCATGGTGATAGCTGGAATATCTAAGGGCATGTCTACTGGTGCACCATTTAAGGGGAGGGTGAGGGGGATTGTTTCAAAAGAATAATGCAAGGCATGTGAACTGATGGACCTCTCCGCCTTTAGCACATACAGAAGAGAGGGGTGCCGTATTTGTATGGTTGGTTTCAAATACTGACAACCCCAGGAATGCAATGGGGCGTGCCTTCACATAAGTCCACATTCACCACCACACATAGGAAATAAAATGTGACTTAAGTGTATGCATAGTTATGCATTTTGCCTAATTTCCACAGACCTTCCATCTCCTGAAAGGGGAGGAGGGAAGGTCAAAATCAAACAAATCAGAAATCATCTGCATGTATGTATCTTGGGTCACATTTAACTTCCTATGCATGGTGGGAATACATGATTCTGAGTCCCAGTGATGTAGGGTTGTTGTCGTTTTTTGGAAATTTTTAAATCTTAACATTTCTGAATGCCCTATATAACTGTGATCCAGTATAGCATGTTTCTGTAATGCATGTGGTAAGAAAACATGTAAAAGTACACTGTATTGAGGTACAGTATATGGATCTCCAAAGTCCTTCTACCTATCAAAAGTAGTTAAACTGAAATATCTGATTATAGGGAGGAAATTCATAAAGTGCACTTCGTGTAGTTTAATTCAATGCTTTACTTGAAAATTATTACTTGGAAGTTATTATCTGAATATGTTCAAACAAATTCAATTCTTTGCTTGGAATTTTTTTATTGGAATATTTATGCATGACAGCTCAATAGCATATACTTCCTTTGCAATGTTTGAATTTGGAGGTGGGGGAATAACATTAAGGCACTGAAAGCTATTAACGTAATAATTTTAGCACACCCAAAGAGCTATGCATAATTGCTTCCTAGGGATAGTGACCTGAAACAAAGTACAACTTTGAAACGGCCCAATCTTACTGGTACTGTATCCAATTATATTCCAATAAACACTGTAAAACAATGCAGCTTTAGAAATGAGATTTTTCTTTCCACTGAAAAATACATTAGTGGAAATGTTTCCGCCTAGCGTATCTGACCTTTCAACCTCTCATGCCCAAACTGGTAGATTTCTTGAAAAATCAGCACTGTAGCCCTGATTTTGATTCTAGCTTGTAAGAAATAATCACCACAGCAAAGGAGTCAAGTCGTGTTAATGTACCCATGGCGGCCGATATTGCCAAGATCATATTCTACCATATTCTAAACTAGAAGGAGATTCCACAGTTATGTCATTTGTAGAGGAAATATCTTGGAATAAGGGGGAGATGGGAGAAGAGATCTAGCCTACTAATGGAAATTCTTAAAGGTAAGGCTAGAAACTTGAAGCTGATGCAGCCAAAGATTGAAAGCCAGCAACAAGAGTCAAAGCATGAGATAGGATCACAGCAACAGAAGGAGGGGAAGTAATGTGACAACAGTGATATTGTGAAAAGATCTAGGAGCAGATATAACAGGCAGGAAGGCTGGCATAGTAACTTAGACAAAAGAGGACCAGGAAGCACAAAAGGTCTTTAACAACATATTCTGTAAGAAAATGGTAGATTGTGAACGTATTGAGGAGCACCTGGATGTGGAGGGAGAAAAAATATTCTACACATGGGAGATCATTGTGGTGAGAGCCAGTGTGGTGTAGTGGTTAAGAGCGGCAGACTCGTAATCTGGGGAACCGGGTTCGTGTCTCCGCTCCTCCACATGCAGCTGCTGCGTGACCTTGGGCTAGTCACACTTCTTTGAAGTCTCTCAGCCCTACTCACCTCACAGAGTGTTTGTTGTGGGGGAGGAAGGGAAAGGAGAATGTTAGCCACTTTGAGACTCCTTCGGGTAGTGAAAAGCGGGATATCAAATCCAAACTCTTCATCATTATGTATCTAACAGTGACAAGTAAGTGGGGAAAAGATTTCGAGCAGAAAGCAGTCAGCCTTGCCACTTCAATCAAACACAGCTAGGCATCTGGGAGACACTGGGCCCAGCTAAGTGTTTGAGCCCATGCTTCACATGCAGAAAGCCTCAGGTTCAATCATCAGTTTTCAAAAAGGACCCGGTAGCAGGTCATGGAAAATCTTCTCTCTTCCTGGGACCCTGCGGAGCTGCAATCAGTCAGGACAGACAATACTAGGCTAAATGGACAATGTTTGGTATGAGGTAGCTCCCTAAATTGCACGGTCTCATTAGATTTCAAGCTATTCCTGATGCCACAACACTACCCTAAGTAAGAAAGGTGGAAGAAAATATTCCTGTGGGCAACTACGAATGACTCACTATGGCAAGTGCTTGACTCAAGTCACGTGGACCAACAAGAGTTCAGCACAGGGATGATAGAAAGTTGATTCTGCATTTCAGCTACAGGTCATCTCTCTTGGCTATTCTTGGCCCAGTCACTAAGCATATTTCTGTGGGTTCTTCTAGAGTAAGTGATTTGGGGATGCCACAACTGCACCACAACCCACAACTCATTTAAGACATCCTACCTGCATTTAGACAGCCCCCCCCCCACAAGAGGAATGAATGTGACCAAGCCAGTTTAAACAGGACACTAACCAAAATCAATAGCAACAGCAGGAGAAATCTCATATAAATATTATTCATCACTACCATATAAAGCTCAGCAAGAACCACCTGATCCTGCACATGTTCCCTCAGAAGTGAATCCAACTACAGGTAAGTTCAACGGAACTAACTCCCGGGTATGTGCTTCATCTGCTTTGCCACTTATGTACTAATGCAAACTAGTGTCGTCTTGTGCTTATGTTTATGTAGCCAAACTGAACTACCAATACACAAGAGAAATACTGAGAGACTCAAGGTAGCCCATAATTACTCAATGGCACGAAATGCTAAGTGAGTGAGAGGAGACAAAAACATGACAACTAGTTGAACAGAACGGAGTAGCTGGAACAGGAGGACAGAGAAACATTATCTGATAGAGCTTTAAAAATATTTACATTGATTAGTGTGGTTTAGTTGTGTCTGTTTTCATTCAGCCCAGAGTGGCTGGGGAGACCCGGCCAAATGGGCGGGGTATAAATAATAAATTATTATTATTATTATTATTATTCATGCTGTGAGCCCTCTTAGGTCCTGTACTAGGAGAAAAGAGGGCTATACACAATAATGACGATAAATTCATAGACCCACAAGAGTTTGCTCTACTGCTCCACCAAAGTGCCTGACCTCTAAGTAGGGCCGAGTCAGAAATTCCCAGGTCAACTTTCCAAACATTAATGAAGCTTCAAAACTTCCCAATCATCTTTTGTTACTGCCACCTTCATTTGCTGCCCTCATCGAGGAAGTGGTCTTGTGTCCATGAAAACTAATGCCATAATACATTTGTTAGTCTTTAGGGTGCCACAAGACTAATTTTGTTCATAGGCTTGGTGTCTCGCGCTGTCACAAGACACCATTTCCTCCCCACGAGATAGCAAACTATGTGCAAGAAGCATTGACCTCGCTCCGATTTGGCTTCGTGGTGACAAAAAAGAAGATAGGCGCATTTGCGAAAGAGGGAGCATTTAAGTTCAGCCCAAACTCGAGCTGCCAGCAAGCATGGCGTACAAGCTTTCCACAGGGAGGTTGTCGCATATCAATTGGATGCGCCTGAACAATTGGCCACCACCTGTATATGCTACTCATTTAATCTTGGCTAAGTATTCCAAAGTTTTCAGAACAAAAAGTTTTGGTCCAATGCATGGTAAAAGATCTGTTTGGCCCATTATTGGGTCTGGAATTCTGTGAGTGTGCATCAACACACATCTAACTAGTGTATACTTTAAGCCAGGGATGGCGAAGAGAGTTGCTGAACTGCATTCTCATCGCCCCTGATCATTAGCCATGATGGTTGGGGCTGAGGGAAGTAGGAGCCCAACAACTTCCAGAGGGTCGCAAGTTTACCACCCCAATTTAAACTATTTTTAACTTTATGGGAATTACGGGGAAAGGTTCGCATGTAACTCAATCCTGTGCTTATTTACTCAGAAATACTTAGAATTACAGCTTCCAGCTGTTTACAACTTACAAACTAAGGTAATACCTAGAAACAAGACTAAATGGATTCTTTCCTAAAGTTGGGTTTTCCATATACTTTGTTTCTGTTATTTTCAGCTGTCCTACCTTTTTTTTTTTTAGGCCAACCTCAAAACTATTGGATATTTTTCCTCCATTCTCACCAACCTGCAACTTCACACTGCAGACCACATTGCACAATGTAAATTGTTTCAATGGATGGTATCCAACTGACTTGTTCTGTCAGCGCAAGGATTTCTGCTTCCACAGGGGAACTCCCCCGCCCCCCATCTGTTCTGGTTTTCTGCCACCCACCCCCTCCAGAGCAAAATTGGGTAGGATTTAAGGTGCGTGTAGGAAGAGGACACAGGGAAATGCCATTGTGCAAGCAGAAATATTTGCACTAAAGGGCTGGCTGGATAGCACCCAATATTCTTGCCGCATGGTTGCCTATGGAAATTGAGACTCACCATCAGATGATCAAGCAAAGTAGCTTTTCAAAGCAAGTTGGTACGGTAATTCTCGTGGTAATGAGCCACAAATTACTAATGGGCAGAGAGGACAGTTAAAAAAATATATCGGCTAGTAATTTTGTGGGCTTAGTGGGCTTCTTTTCTAAACAATAAACCTGTATTTACCAAACTGGTTTCCCCGCAGATATTTTCGACCCCAGCCAGAAAGGCCAATGGTCAGAACTTTGGAAATTGTAATCAAGGAACATTTGGAGGGAACCAGGTTACAGCAAGCAAATTTAGACAGTACTGGATAACACTCCAGTTTACAAAGCAGCAGAGCAAGCGTCAATCTGAGTAACCTTGTTCGCAACAAACCATGTACAATGCAATCCTATAGAGCTCAATGCCATAAGCACTGATTAGTTACAACGTTGTCAGCAGTCTCCTATGTGCACACAATTCTGCACAGCTTTTAAAAACAATACATTCACTAAGAATGTCAAAAATGATGTTTCCAAGTATGGTTTCGTTACTGTTTTGCTCCGATTTCCCACTCTTTCTGGCTGCCAAAGTGAGATATTTGAAATTCCCTGCACACCCACAAGACATAACATTCTACAAAATTAATGTTCCGGTTTAACAATCCTCTCCTGCTCAAGTGGACTAGCAGTAAAGGGACTGGTCCTCAGTAAGCAGACCTAGCTGTTTTCTAAGGTTGATACCACTGGACACACAACCCACCAGCGTGCTCAACACAACATTTCCACTGAAATTAACAGGAGTAGCACAAGAACAAGATGATGCCTTTTGCGCAGCTCCCCCTTCTTTTCCATTGTTGTTGTGCAAGTGAATTACTTAGTGCATACTTTTACTCGGGAATAAGTTACGCTCTTTTCAGATGCACTTGTTTAAGTAGGGGGAGGGTAACGGCTTGCTCGTGCACCCTTCCTCTGTTGAAGAACTTGGTCCTAACTTAAAATAAAGCACGACATTCCTTAATCTGTAGCCATTGCGGTAAATACACCTACGGAAGTTCTATGGCACTATTTGTGGAGCACTTGGGCGCTGAAGTGGCTCGTGAACTGCATTTGTCCTTGCTGAAATTCATGCCCTGCAGCCTTGCAGGCAGCCTACAAGGAATACGTGCAGCACATCGTTCTCGGATAAGGTAACACAGCCATGCAATATTAACTCTAAAACACACACACACACACACCGGTCGTGCAAAAACTTCGCTACGAAGTGCAAGGCTGCGCTGAACGCAGCTGCTAATCCTCCGGAAGTTAGTCCAAACTCACTCTCTCTCTCTCTCTCTTTTAAAGTCCTGCACAGCTAGCGATGGATCTAACGAAGCCCTGGGCCCCAGAAAAGCGGAAAACACAAAGCAAAGCACAACAAAGGCCGGGCTGGGATTCCAAAAGGTTTCCCCATCTGAGCACAAAACTCTTTTAGTCGGATGTTGTTGTTGTTGTTGTTTAAAAAAAGGGGGGGCGCCTTCATTTATTTATTTTAAAAAAGGTATCGATTTAGCCGAGCGGCTCCCGTGCGGACGTTCCGAATCGCTCTCCTTGCAGTTTCTTGGCCGGGAGGGGAAAGGGGAGAAGTCGGGGGTGGCGGCGGCGGCGGGGAGGGACATCGTCAAATCGAGAGGGTTTTTGCAAGCAAGGCATGCATCCTCCCGGCGGCTTCGGCATGCTTTATGCAAACACCCTCCCTTCCCCCCCCAAAAAAAAATCCAAACACCACCACCAAACCCCCAACACCTGAAAACTCTACCCGGGAAAGCGATGGCCAAGCGGCGGGCGAAAGTAGAAACGGGGACTTCTGCGCGCGCAAAGCCAGCCCTGGGGGGAAGGCGACCCCGATTCGGAGCGGCTCCGGGTTGCATTCGTATAAAATCAGGATGTGGGGGGTGAGGAGGAAAGCAGGGAGAGGGCATCCCGACAGAAAGGACGGACCGACCGACCGACCGCGAGTAGCTTGCTACCTGTGCCACGAGCGGCACCAGCGTCTGCTCCACGGAGCGCGAGCGGATCTGCAGCCCCGGCAGCGGCTCCCATCCCAAAGCCGTGGCGAGAGCCGCGCCGGGCGGCGAGCGCGGCCACGACACTCCGCTGCCGCCGGGGAACGCGGCCATTGCTCCGGAGCCGCGCAGCTCGCTCCTCGTCGGCTCTCCCGCCTGGGAGAGGAGGAGCAGGAGGTGTCGGCGGCGGCTGGAGCTCTCCGGCTCCGGCGCGCTCCTCCCCTGTCTCCTCCTCATCGCCTTCCCGCCTTCTGCCCTGGGAAATGGCAGCCGCCGAGCTTGAGGTCCCCCCCCCCCACTCCTCGCAGCGCATATAACTCCTCTCCAGCCGAAAAGCCCCGGTGCCCCCGCCCTCCGGCCCGCCCAGTTTTCGGCCACACACACGCGTGTCTTCGCATCCCGACGACTGGTAGTGCTGGTTCCCCAAGCAGCGGCCTGGTTCCTTGCGCGCGCGCGCGCGAGCGATCGAGTCGTCGCCAAGGGCAAGGGCTTCTTCTCCCCTTGGGGCACTTCCATTACTCATTTTCTCTTCAGTTAGTTCGCACACTGGCGAGTCGTCAAGATGGCAGTGTAAGCATTACATTCTTCTTCTTCTTCTAAGTCGGTCATGTTGGTCCATGAGAAGAAAAGGGGGAAATATATATAATCTGGCAAGGCCAGTTTTGATCCACCACCCAAAACTGCCTTGTCAGAAGTCGAGATCATTAGCTTTTAACACTGGTTAGATGGATGCCTAATGTAAAACTGCAGGAGAGCCTTGTTGTGGCACCTTAAAAACCAGCTCATTTGCTATGGCATAAGGTTTTTGTGTATTTCACTTCATCGGATCTATCTGGGGAATACCAAGTAAACTTAAAAGTAGCCATCCTGGACCAAATCCATTTCAAAGGGAGGCTGTCAAGTGAAACCTGCTTAATAACAATGCATCAAGAATCCCAATGCTATCACTTGTGGATTGAAGTCACACAAAGGATTTCTATGTGTTGTTGCTTGATTTAGCAGTGCCCAGGTTGTCTTTGCCATCAATTTGTGAATTTCCATAGTTTAGAGTTACGTCCATCATCATAACCGGTGCTTTTTTGGGGGGGTAGGCAGGGGTACACATACCCCTAAACATTTTGCGCATCTAAGTTTGGCCTCACTGAGGGGCAGTATTTCAATATGAGTAGGAAATGAGAGTACCCCTAAATATTTTTTTTTTAGAAAAAAAAGCACTGATCATAAGTGTCTGTTACTTTGCTGCATTTAATTTCCTTCTATCCTAACTTCTTACAATCCCTCCCTCTAACCATGTACCTGCAACTCAGGATAAACACTTTATGCATTTAATTAAGTGGATTACAATCCACTTAATTAGTGGATTAAATGTCATCATACGGTACATTTGTTAGCCTCCAAGGACACTGCAGTTTTGCTGTAAAAACAACAACTAGTGTGACTATTTCTGTACGTACAATTGAGATGGAAGATAAATCTTATAGAGTATTTTCATCCCACCTTCTTCCAAGGAGAGCTGGGTGACACACAAGGTCTCTCTCCTGTCTTTCCCTCACAATCATAAAATCCTAGAATCCTAGAACTGTAGTCTTGAAAGGGTCATCTAATTCAACCCTCTGCAATGCAGGAATCTCAACTAAATCATACATGGTAGATGACCACCCAACCACTGCTTAATAACCTCCAAGGAAGAAGAGTCCACTACTTTCTGAGGGATTCTGTTCCACTGTCAAACAGCTTTTACTTTCAGCAAGTTCTCTTTGTTAAATTTATAGTGGCCACAATCTAGTGGGTTTAATCATCCCAAACTATGTGGTGGATTCTGAGTAATGGTATCATACCCTAGGAACTAAATGGCACCTTAAACCTAGGTTTAATGAAAGCTAGGAGCTAAATGGCACCTTAAACCTGGGTTATGGGTGCAACAACAGAATGTCTAGGCAAGCTTTTTTTAATAACAATACAAAGCTGAAAATGAACGAACTGCAGCTAAAATCCTATATTCATTTTTCACATGGTCTAGTCCTCATCTGAAGACTGATAAAAAAACGCCATATTCTTAAGAGGGTCTCTTCTCCAGTCTTCAGAGAGGAGCTGGAAGTGGGGAGGCAGGAAAAGGTCCTCCTTTCCTTCCACTCTGCAGTTTTAATCTGAAATCTTAGGCACAGTACTGCACCCAGAGCTCAGAAACAGCTCGCGCTAATGAAATTCCTTGTGGCAAAATGCACCTAGAACATTGGGAGTTTCGAACACTGCTTGTGACACTCCTATTTTCATACCAAGGACAATTGCCAAAGCACCACTACCTAGTGCTGATGGTTCTTTCCCTCCTGCTGTATTAATTTCCTCTCCAATTGTCTGTCCTGTGCTGATTTCATGCAGAGAGCATTTGTTTGCCTTTTGTCACAGGCTGATAAGAAAAACATAGCTGTCCTATAACATGGTATGACACTTAAGAGTTCAACACGAGCCTCGTCAATGCAGCCGCTGAAATGGCAGGCTGTGTGCTATTTGGCATCTTAATGTTCGTGCACGTGGATTCATTGAATATATTTGCTCTTTTTCTTTTCGGCCAGTGAGGCTCCCAAAGCAGATAACATGAAAAAAGTAAAGCCACGATTCTACAATGAAACTACAGAGCAGAGCAGAAGACAGCAGTGGTATCATCTGGGAAAGCTCTCTACTGTCAGTTCTTTGCAGTCACTGCTGCAAAGAAGGGGCTCTGAGGCTTGATTCACACCAGGAAACAACAGTCCTTCACGCAAGCGGCTCCCTTTCAGGTCTTGAAAGCTTAAAACCAGATGCTTGAAATATATTTAGAAATGGACAGGTATCTGGTGTAGTTCTTTAAAAATTGGTGAAATGTGTTCCCTATGCCTTGTCCTAGTCTGGAATTCATGTGCTGACTTCCAAGGCAGATTTCAGAGGTAGCTGCGAGCATAAAAGCATTGAGTAATCCAAACAAGATGCTACCAGGGTGAAAAGTGTCTTGTGTTACAGGGACTACTTGGGCTTCCAAGGGCAAGGTCAGCAGGTCATATAGGAACACACATAAATACTACCCATCAGCCTCCTTAATTCTGGGGAGCGCAACCCCACCTACAGGACCAAGATTTCCTGAACATTTCCCCAACACGAAGAAAAGTTGAACGACACAGAACAGCTCTGCTGGATAGTACTGCAAGGATGCAGTGGCGGCTCAGAACAGGCTCTCAGTAAACAGACGAACTAGTGGGGAGGGATATTGGAAGCAATCGTGTCAACCACATCTAACAGAGCAACAATCTTGGTGGCATCAAAAATTACCCATCTGATCTGATTATTCAATGGGCCTTTCTCACAGGTAAGTGTGCATAGGGCAGGTTCTTCGAGAACATTTTATGGGGTTGAATTGTTCTGAAATAAAAACAGCTACTATTAAATTTTTATTTGGTGTGCTAGAAAGCTGTTGCAGGGAAGTGACTCAAGAGGGTTTATTGTTCCCGGCACTTGGGGTGGGGAGGACTTTTGATATAAATGCCTGGTAAACTAAAAGCCAATTATTTCGAAGCACCGCTAGTTAGACTAGGATGGCTTAAAGTTATGTGGTGTCAGGTATTTTTTAAGGTCGACAACTGTAGCACTGGGAGAGGAGGTGGGTGCTTGCACTAGAAGTAAAGCAGGGACTCGAAACTAAGGTAGTTCAAACAGGTATGAAAGTTCACCACTTGGAGACTGGACCATTGTGGTCACTTTGTAGGACTGAATGAACTTTACCAGATCAAACAGCATGCCTAGAACTATTATACAGTGCTTTTGAAAGAGATTAAATGATATGCAAGCATGTGTGAAGGGGTCCTGATCACCTGTTTCTGTCTATGATATTTTATCTCCCTGGCAGAAACACCACTTGCAAGTTTAGTTGAGAGTCCTGCACTTGGACGGAAAATGGGGGGGGGCAGGTATTTCAAGAGCGCTTGCATTTTAATGCTTTGCAAAACATATAATCACATAGGCTTGCAAGGCTTCCTAAATGGCGCTCCTGCTAAGTGGGGGAAGCAGAAGCGCCTCTCTTCACACTGCTTGTATATCACATGATTTCTCTGTCCCTCCGATTACTCAGCGACTAATAACACCTTAAGGGTGTATGGGGTGTTCAGGGAGGGGTAGAACCTCTGTTTGGGGGACACATCATGCTCCTTCTGGGGTAGTTTTTCCACATTTGGTCCCTAACCTGCACTCAGCTCTCACATATGGCTTTGACTGGCCACCTAAACCAGGTGAGGGTAGCTGATGAGTCTCAAACCCTCGGTGTATTAGGGACTTCCCCTGCATGTGAAGACAGGCCATGGCGGATTGCAAGGACGAGACCAATAGTGGGTCCAACAGTCAAGAAGCCGGTTTCTGCACGTGCTGTAGAGGGGGCTGATGGGGCTTGTCAACCTGGGAAGGTAGACCCAGGGGCGTTCCTAGCCCCTTGGCTGCCCGGGGCGGGAAGCCAAGAGGCACCCCTGGGGGCGGGGCGCCGCCGCGCGCGTGTCATGACGTTATGGGGTACTACAGCAGCGGCTTCAGGACTCTTTGCAGCCCAAAAACGCTCCCCAAGCTCCCGCCCGGCATCCCCGGGGGCGGGGCATCGCGGCGTGTGCGTCGTGACGCACGCACACACGGCGACGCCCACCCCCGGGGGGGTGCCGGGCGGGGGCTTTTGGAGCGTTTTTGGGCTGCAAAGAGTCCTGAAGCCGCTGCTGTAGCACAAATGGGGTACTACAGCAGCGGCTTCAGGACTCTTTGCAGCCCAAAAACGCTCCCCAAGCTCCCGCCCCGCATCCCCGGGGGCGGGGCATAGCAGCGTGTGCGTCATGACGCACGCACACACAGCGACGCCCCGCCCCCAGGGGGTGCCGGGCGCAGGCTTTTGGAGCCTCCGCAGCCCGCGAAAAGCCGCTGGAGGGCGGGGGCTATTTTGGGTGCTGCCGGGGCAGAGCCGCAGGAGCGGCCAGCGAGGGGGGTGACACCCCGACTCGCTGGCGGCCCCTGCGGCTCCACCCCGGCAGTGCCGAAAATAGCCTAAAAAGAATTAAAAAAAAAATTGTAGGAAAAAAGCCCAGTGGGCGGGGCAGCCCCCCCATGTGTCACCCCCAGCAGGGGTGCTGCCCGGGCCCCCCCCGCCCCCTCCGCCCCCCCCTGCGACGCCCCTGGGTAGACCATCTAGGAGAAGGAAAACTCTGATCTTAAACCTTCACCGCCTTGTGGGACATCTGTGGGAGAAGAAAAGGCTATGGATTAAACCCTACACAAATCTGGAGTGGAGTACCTAAGATGGTTGAATGGCACCTTGTACACATCCTTCTGGCAATTCCTGCAGCCAAGCTGGTGCCAAAGGTATTGCTCTGCTTTCCTTTGGACCACATCAGCAAGGCCAAAAGGAGGGTCTTGTTGTCTCTAGGCAAGGCTTTTGGCCTGGGGTCACTTCGGTGCTGCCAAGGCAGCGGTTTGGCTTCACCCCTAGAGGTGCACTCCATTGAGAGACAGGCAGTGAGCTCTAGTGAGGAGAAGGCCCCCGCAACCTTTATTGATAAAGTGTCTATAATCTCACAGCATGGACAACTCCTGAAACCCAGTCTATAAACAACTGGCGCACAACGCAGAGGGTTTGTCTTGAAACCATCTCTCCCATTTGCTTTTGGAGTCAGTTGAGAAAGCGTTCTCTTTTGTTATCAAGATCAGTTCAGGCAGGGTTTGCAGACACCAATGTTATTAAAGAGTCACAGACACTGCTAGCTATGACGACATCATTGTTGTCTCCAGGTCAGACTGATGGTTTTTCATTAGTGATTAGATCTCCTCTGGTATAAACGAATGCAGACTCCGCTGTGCTCAGAGACTCATCTGCACTCTCTGATATTAGGTGATTTTATATGAGTGATAATATTTCAAATGTTGTTGTCTTTTCCTTTAGGAACCTTGATGAAACTCCTCTAGTTACTGTCAAACTATCATACGCAACACTGTTAAGAATGATAAAATACAGCGTTCTGCACATATGTAGTGAATTACCCAGAGTCCTGCTTTATTTGTTTTTAGATGCTCTTATACTGCTGTTTTGTTGTTTTTAGTTTGTATTTTTGCTTTAATGATATCGTTTGGGGTTTTTTTCTTTTGTGCACCACCTAGAGATTTTCAAACATTAAGCGGTTTATAAAGTTGTTTTAGTTAATTCTATAGAAATGTCAGGTTTTATTGCATTGCATTGGATTGCATTGCATTGCATTTCACGGAAGTCCTTCACATCTTAAAAACAGTTGACAACCCTGGTTAATTCATGATATGCTCTGCTCAATGCCAAATGGTTTGTTACTGGTTAAGAATGCTTTAAACTGTTTTGGAATGTTTTTAGCTGGTTTTTTAATGATGCTTTAAAACTGTTTTTAGTTGTGTTTAGTGGGGGGGGGAGTTTTTACATTGCTGTGTTGGTCATCCTGAACTCCTTTGAGAAGGAGGGCAGGATATAAATTGAAATTTTATTATTATTTCAAAAAGTTAAGCTGCTTGGTACGGCACCGAACAATTCCCTTAAAATGTGTTACCACCACTGAATCACATATAGCAGTTCTGCAAGCAGTGTTGGGCAACTGGGTCTCGCTACCATTAAAATATCTTACATAGCATTGATGCAGGGCATTGTGGGAAATTAGAATGGTAGGTATTCCCAACTGCACTGCTTACGAGTGCTGAGCCAGATTTGTTTTCCCAAAAGGGAGTCCCAAGAACTTTGTCAGCAGTAGGCCCTGCCTAGGCATGATATATCAGGTGCTGACCTGGGTGACTTTGGTCAAGTAACATTTTGCACAGGGTGGTTGTGAGGATAAAATGGAGTAACACCATGTATGCCAATTTGAGCTCTTTGAAAAAAAGTGTGGGGTACAATTGTGAGAGAAGCATAGATATTGAAGACTAGTGAAATACATGAAGTTATGTGAATGTTCATTTAAGGGGGCGATGTACTGTCTCATTTTCATGCTGTATGCATGCTTTAGGATTCTTCTTCCCATTACACCTCAGAATGCGATGCATATAATACTGGTGGGGGGGCGGTTTGCTTTCTTGAAGAAATATGGTGTCAAAATGTGAAAGTGAAAAGTGACACTCCCGCACATAAAGGACAAGCGTACACAGTAATGAATCTTATTGAAAAGACAGTAGGTTTTAGTTCTCGTTTTTCATTACAAGGAAAGAAGAAAACGCTGGAGGACAAGATTTTGTACAAATACTCAAAGACCAGTTACATGCAATGGTGCCAAAATTATGAGAAAGCAACCAAGACTACTCCTGTTATAGTTGATCAGAACACCGGTCTAGAGCTTTCGGGGAATATTTCTCTCTCTCTCTTGCTACCCAATGACCCCTGTTTTCTCATTCTCAACCACCGCCATCACCACAACAAAAAGAGTTTTGAAACTTGAAAGCTTGCATTTCAAGAATGGGCACCATTTTTCTCCTCTGGAGGGCTGCATTCCCTCAGGTGCAATCTGAGGTGCAACTTCCATTCCAGTGGTGGGTGGGAACACCCATTCTTGGCACCTTTCTTTTCTTTGATGCCCCTCCCAGCGGGCTGTGGAGGAAGGGACAGATCACTCTTGAACTGATTCCTTGCAGTGGGATTTCCTGCTTCCCACTGCTCTTCATCACTCCCTCTGTTCTTGTTCCCTTCCCTTCCTTCTTTTCCTCCCTGTGAAATTAGTCTGCCGGACACAGGTTCTCGCACTTGCACTACACAGCCATTAACTGACCCAGTAAAAAGGTATAATTACGTTTTCTCTGTAGCTGAAATCCTATACACACTTAACTTGATGAGAGTCAGTTCCATTGATCACGGCACGTTCACTAGAGGGCTCTGCCACAATTGCTGGGGGACTTAAATATTTGATCAGTGATTAGGTGAAGCCCTGCTGAGGATTAACAGCAATGCATTCAACTGGCTCCCATTTAAACTGACTTGTTTATATATGTATTAATACAGTAGTTTCTCAGAGATTGGCTAAGTGGTACTAGTTCCCAGTGGAAAAGATTATGCCTGCTCTTAGCAGTTTCTAGAACGTTTTCTTAAAGATGGACTGAGAGCTGTAACGTTCACAGCAGTAAACAGATCTCCAGAAGAAATTTAATAGAGGAGACAGTTCGGTGTTAGTACATTGCTTTAGACAACCTAATTGAGCCAGGAAATTACAATTTCTAAGGAGCAAAAATGTGTAGCAGTTTTCATATACAGTAATTACAGCTATTCACGCAGCACATTGTTAATTTTGGTACTTAGACAAGCTTGTGGGTGGTAGATTTCTCTAAATGGAACTTCCATCTACACAAGTACTTTTATCTCCGGGTGCCAGATACTAGGAAGAGAGAATTCAGGCAGGCCATCACCTTCATATGCTGGTGAGCACTCCTAAAAGGCATTTGGTCGATCTGGTGAACCAGAGCAGTGCATGGAAACGTCGTTTACCTTCCCACTGGAGCGGTACCTATTTATCTGCTTGCACTTTGACGTGCTTTTGAACTGCTAGGTTGGCAGGAGCAGGGACCGAGCAACAGGAGTTCACCCCATCGTGGGGATTTGAACCACCAACCTTCTGATCGGCAAGCCCTAGGCTCTGTGGTTTAACCCATGATGCCACCCGCGTCCTTTGGAAGGAACTTAGGAGAGCATATTTTAAAGGTCTAATATAGCCTATATTTTCCTGCTTTGCTGCATGTTTTGTGATCTTAAATATATGTTGGGGCTCTCTCACTGGCATAGCTCAGTTGGTTGAGCATGAGACTCTTAATCTCAGGGTTGTGGGTTTGAGCCCCACATTTGGAAAAAGATTCATGCATTGCACAAGGTTGGACTAGATTACCCTCATGGTCCCTTCAAACTCGATACTGTAGTTCTATGGTTCTATGAGTACTTGCTCCATACTTGGATCTTGGGATCCAGTGAATTCTCCTTTCTATATTTATTCCCCCTCCCTTGCCAACCAACAGCTGTAGAAGAGGCTGAAATGGACATTTAGGGTGGGTTGAGACATAATGCATACTTTCTAGCAAGTAGTGCAGCTTTGGTATGGTTACAATTAGACCAGCTATGGAATTTATCTGTTTAGCTACAAGTCTGGCTCCAGGATCTCAACTTCTTAAAAAAGGCAACAGAATCACAGTCCAATTAAACATCGCCAGCTGGCACATTTTATTATTTTATCTGCTTTGAAATCATTGGTTTTGTTCATGCTGTTGTTACAGTTGTAAGTCACCTGCATAAACATTTACATGGTTTTAAGCCATTATTACCTATAAAAGGTCCTTTTTTGTAGCAACAAGAAATCAAATGCAAATACAGGAATTAAGCAGCATGTACAGGAAGGACAACTGGCTAACAAACAGAGGAAATACAGTAAATATTTCAGTATTAAATTTTAAAAGGAGACAGGGTTAAAAATATTAATTGATGCTCTCAAAATAGCCTGTGCCCTTTGGGAGTGATACAGAGAGCAGCTGGCACCTAAAATGTCTTTGGGGCTGCTTGCAATAATAAAACACCTGAAAACAAACCCATTAAAAAGCAGGTAAAATAATCACAATGAAACAAAACACAGTACTGACAACTGGAGAGGAAGGGAAAAGGGACAGCAGCGATTCTCATTTGGTCCCCTGGCCAAATCTGATGGCTGAGGTCACGCTGGCGTTCCACTTGCACTGGGGCCAAATTGACTTGGTCTTGCTCCTTTACCTGCCTGCCTGCGAGGCAACCAGCGGCTCATTTGGCTGTGCCATGTGTAGAGTTTGCAGGGTGTGTAGGCAGCGGTTTTGCTGCAGTACCTTCTTGAGGAGGGACCATCAGTGACTGTTGTATGCAGAAGGGCTCGGATTTAATCCCCAGTGCCTGCGGTTAAAAAGATGTCAAGGAAGCAAGGCTGGGAAAGACCTCTGCCAAGACACTGTCAGTCAGAATAGGCTAGAGTAGGCACTATTGGGCTAGGGTGACTAACCTGTGGCACCCCAGATGCTGACAGCCTCCATCATCCCTGTCTCTTGGCCACATTGGCGGGGGCTGATTAGTGTTTGGCAGACCAGTCCCTTGGCCAAATGAACAGATAGTCTGTTTTGGTAAAAGGCAGCTTCATTTATACAGGGTTGGGTAGAGGTACAGGGTAGGGACCAGTCCTCTTTTTATGATATATCCCATCTGTTCCACTTCAAGCTCCTAAGATACCAAGGTTTCTGACATCAACTTCTCTGACTTCAAGCAGCTCTAGCAATGCCACCACCAGATCTACCGGTAGCATCTCAGTGAACCTGGGAGCTCTCCAGCCTTCCACTGGAGGGAAAGACTAAGGTCATTATAGAACATGCAATAGTTGAATCCAGGAGCAAGGCAAGCATCAGGACTCCACAGGTTGGAGAAGGTCCAAAGTGTAGTTGGGAGAACTGTGCAGCCTTGAGAACTGCCTACCGCACAAGGCTAGAGGAACGAGGGACACAGTGGCCTTCCAAAGGGTATTTTTTTTTAATTGAATAAAGTATTTTATAGAATTTAAATCAGTTGACTTACCAGCATTTTCAGTTAAGTAATTGATTTAGAGATGGGTACGCATGAGAATAGGTAGATGAGTAAAATGAGAATTGAACACTGACTTGACAACTGTGTCTTCTGTGCGGGATACATGTGACCCTTTATTACTAGAGATGGAAAACTTGTGGATTTCTAGATTTATCAAAATATTTTATAAACAATTACACATTTAGGAATATCATAGCTGTGTAAAAAATAAAGTAGGAGGAACTGTGGTCCACAGTCTCACAATCCTGCTTATATGACCTGGGGTTATAAATGTTGTGGTGCAGATTTGTGCATGACATGAGCTAAAGTGGGGTTTCTTATATTCTCCAAAGGGAGCACAGATTGTCCAACAATGATCACATAAAAGACAATCTAACCCAGCAGTTAAAACCAATATACAACAATAATGCAACAATAACATTTTAAAAAAAACTGCAGAAGGCTAAATAACTCTCCAGCTATGTGGCAAAGGCTTGAAGAAAGAGATTGGTTTTAAGATGTTGCTTGAACAACAAAACAGTTATTCAGGGTTGGGAGTGACTTTTCATTGCCAGAATAAAGAAGCAAAGTTATCCTTGCACTGGAGGCTCCTACTGTACATGAATTACCGGTATGTTTCCCCTGAAGCAAAACGTTACTTTAGTCTCTTGCATTATCTTAACATACGTACAAAGTTAATAGAAAAGGAAAGGAAGGGGATCACAGTGTGATGCAAATGGCCTGTTTCGTCCAAATTCTCAATCCCGACTGCTCCCATATCCTCCTGCAATGAGCAGAATGGCAAAATCTAGCAGGCTAAATCTTTATTTACTGATTTGTATTTATATAAAATTTTCTTTCCTGCCTTTCTAAGTGCCAAAACTTTGCTTGAGTCACTACCTACTTCTGGTCTAAGCAATTTTTCCTACTCACAGCTTTAAAAAGGCTACTGGTGCTTGCTTGTGTTGATGTTTTCAGGTAGGAGTTTTTTTTTATAAAAAAAAAGGTTCAAAACTGCCCCGCGCTACAGCATGGTGGTTACATGTTATTCAAACTGGCCACAATAATATATGCAGGGCATGTGCTTTGTATACACAGGGTCATGGGTTGTGTGTCTAGGTAGGGCTGGTAGAGATCTTCTGCCAGTCAGTGTTGAGAATGAGATGCTAGGTAGACCTATGGTTTGACTCATTACAAGGCAGTTACCTATGTTCGGTTATGTCCACATTGAATCAAAGCCCCGTAGATTTGCAAGGGACCCCAAGAGTCTTCTAGTCCAACCCCATGCAATGCAGGAATCCACAGTATCCATCAACTTCCGGTCAGGTGCTGAGTATTTTCCATCTAAAAGCACTGGCACCGGAGCATTTTAAAAAGTGTTATATTCTTCCTGTTTCTAATGACTGGTTTGCCTGAAGCATGGCTGCATTACACAAATTGATTGCCCGAAGTGCAGTCTAAAACCAGAATAAGAAAGTGGCAAGCTGCCTGCACATTAATGGGCCCTTACCTTTCCATTCACAGTGGAAACATGAATTGCCATTATGCTGAGAAAATATGATTATGAATATAATTCCTATAATTATGAATGATAGCAGGCGTCTCTCGGTTGCAGAGCAACAGGATTTGTCTGGCATATGTTGTTCTAAAAGAATTTCTCCACTAGTGGCTTCTCAATTATTATTTTAATGATGCACAGCTACATAGTTAGGCTGTTATTAAAAAAACACACCCACCCATAAAATGTCTTTATATTGGTTTTGGGATTTTATTATTAGTTTTCCATTCCTTGCTTCTATTAGCAGTTGCTCCTAGTACTAGCTTAAAAAAGATGAACCAAACTGATTATCTCTCTCCCTCTCTCTCACCTAACACTAATTGAAACTCCGAGATATTTTTTTAATGGTGATGTTCAGAAACCAAAACCATGGCTCTGAACAATTTCCACACCTAATACTTAAACCTGTTAACTGGCATGCATACTTTATTTTAAAAACACCCCTTACCACTTTCTGTCCTGCAATAACATTCACAGGTTGCAGTTAGCAAGAGAGGTGGTCAAATGTGATTTTCATGCAACAAGATTTAAAAAAAAAAAATATGGCCATAAGCAGTGCTCTTTGGGAAACTCGTCTTGGTTTTAAGAGGAATTCAGGTTCTTATACACTTGTCATCAAACAACAATAAAAAATAATTTGAAAATGATTATTATGAACATTTTGAAGTTGCACAATTTAAAAATGTAATGGTAAAAAAGATAGGTGCATGAGAGACACTCACATGTCCTGTGTTAAAATAACTTTGCTTCCCTAAACTTGAGTTATGACGTTTAGTACGTTCCTAATTTGGAAATTGCGGTAATATTACTGCACCTTGAGTGTTCAGGATAGTTGGGCTACAAATCTAAATAAATCAATAATAAACATGGCTGTCATTTTGGAGAAGGAAAAACAAGCTGTAAAGGAAAGGTCACATTTCAGCCTGCCTCTTGAAAGTTTCTGCCAAATATAAATGCCCTTCTGGGGGCTAAATAGAGCCCTTTAAAATGGTCAGCTTTTTAGCTTGGAATGTGTTACATAAATATAAGGGGAAATGGGGTGTGGGGATGTCTCTTTTCACTTACTGGAAATACAACATGCTGAAACAGAATTCAAGCAAGTGGCAAGGTAACAGGCTAGCGTGATGTTGCAGTGAAAGCAGGACCTGAGAGATCTGGGTTCAAATCCTCACCTGTCTCACCGGAGAAGGGGCATTGTGGGGATAAAATGGAGGGGGGGGGAATACATGTATGCCAACATGAGTTTCTTGGAGGAAAGGAGCACAGAAAGTTGCCTTATACCAAGTCAAATCATTGGTCAATGTGTCACTGGGCTACAAGGGCTGAGGCTCAAATGTGAGATATAAATGCAATTGTTGTAGTAGTAGTCCTTATAATTTATTGGCCTTATACAGTGGTATAATTTCATCAGCCTCCGTAAGATTCCAAACAAATCACTACATTCACAAACTAGCAACAGTGAGCCACAACAAAACTTCCATTTGAATCAATGAATGATTAATCACAATGATTTCCCATTCTGTTACTGAAAGTTGAGGTGTAGTCATAACTACTAAGCTTTGCTAGATTGTGCCCTAAATAGTTTGTAAACAACCCTGAACAAATACAGCATTGTATCAGGTATCTGAGAGCACTGAGAGCACATATGACTACTACCGAGCTCATCTACACTGATGATGTTTTGTCACATAGCATCTGCAAAACTTGGGATACAATACTTTGCAAAGTTGCATGCATGCAATAAAAATAACTGCAAGATTTTAACCATGTCAGGGAAACAGAGACTAAACATCCTTCTGCTGTCTTAAGAAGTTATTTTTATGCACAAGTATTCACATATTCAGTGGATACAATAAAGAATCAGAAACTGTAACATGCAGAACGACAACACCAGCGCCACAATATTAGAAAAATAAGCACAAAATAGGCAGTTTTTAGTCCCGATTAACATTACCTAAATTTTATTCTTTTTTTTTAATAAGAATTTATTAATTTTCCATAACAAACAAATAAAACACCAACATTAACCCAACACCTAACTGAAAATAGACAAATACAAATATACCAATAATTCTTCTTCTTGTACCAAAAAAAAATTTCTTGTTCGAATCTTGGCTCAGACTTCCCCTGCCTTTTCACCTTCGGTTCTAATTCCAAATATTACTTTAATAACTTCATATTCAAAAAAAACTCAAATTCATTTTAAAAAGTCCACATCTAAACATTCTTCTTGAAAAATCTTATTTTCTAATATACAATATTTTTCCCGTTCTTAACTTAACAAAAATCAAATCATATTATAACTTCATATTAATTCAACACAAAATTCTAAATCTTAACGCATTATTCTCAAAACAGATCATAACAAATATCCTCTTTCCCTAAAACTGCTGCTAATAACAAAAATTAAAATATCCCTTTTCTTATTAAAAAGCTCAAAGTCTTGACACACCGGTTTCAGGGTACCATAATAGATCAATTTTTCTTTACCCTTAATACAGTTCACGCTATCCCCCTTCTGTCCATTTTCTTTGCTCGTTACCTAAATTTTATTCTATGGGGTGGGGGAAGAGACAAGGATGACCAAAAATAACTTCCAAATAGGTTGCTTTATTTCCTATTTTACAACCATGGCCTGATCTCTAACATTAGATTTTATTGGCCTGCTAATGACAACTCTTAGATTTTTTAGTATGAGGTCTTATAGCTTTATATGGGAGAAACAAGCAGCTTGAGATGACCACATTTGAACTGGTAATCTGATTGATTGCTTTGCATTACAAAGTAAGATGTCTGGGATACACAAACCCCAGGAGATAAAGCATTTGTGGCATTCGGGAACAAGACGTTCCTTAGTATAAATTATTTGTGCCATCATAAAACTCTCTATTTCATCCAGTGTATATGAGGACTATCATCTAACTTCCTTCTCAAGGTTTTGCCTGTTACACGGTAATGACACAACCGGGGCTAAAAAATTCAGCATCCAAAGCTTGATTTGCAATGCCCTGCAATTAATAGCAGCAGACATCCTTCAAATTACAGTGCCAACACAAGAAATTGTTTAGAAAGAAGTGTTTGGTTACAGATGCAGCTAACAATAAACTAAACTTGTTGACTGAGCTGACATGTTCTATTTCAGGAGGGTAATCTGTGCCCTGCCAGCATGAGATTTTGAGAACATGTTTTAATGTACTACAGGCAGCCATAATTAGCAGATGCTTGCCATTAGTTCTGTATTATTTTCACGGATGATACTTACTTGGCTGTAGAAAGCCAAAGGGTGTGTCTGTACAGGACAAATACCACCAAACTGATCCCTTGATGTTCCCTTCACCTGTCTGTATGGTGGAGAGGAACTCTAGCAAGGCAAGCTCTACTCTTCCCATGTGCCAAAGTGAAATGGCAGTTACATCAGCATAATACAATTTCCGTTTTGCAAATCCTAGAGATGACCATAACCATCTATTACTTTGACAGGCATTTGTGGAGATTATTGGCAGAAGTTTCCTCCCTTGCACACATGCCAGATACAGTCCAATAGTCTCTTAGAAGTTGTAGGACTTTTAAAATTGGGGCTGCATTTTTATTTGTGAGAAAATTAAGTGTACCGGTACATTACCTGGCCCTCAAATAAATAAATACCTGGACTCCCCCCCCCCTTTTACAGGAAACTACGTTAAAGTGTTGATATCCCAGAAAAAAAGATGCACTCCTGTTCTGTGATACCCTAGATAGGACAAAACATAAGCCTTTCAAACAAAAAACTGTATATAACTTTTCCTTAAAACAGAAGAGGAGAAACGTTGCATGTATTCACACATAACAAAGCCCTTTAAGTAAGTATCTTACACTTTTTAGCTTATGTTAGCAACATATACATCTGGGAACAAACTGTGCAAGATGTTTTTATCAACATGGGGGGGAAGTACACTATGCTCCTTGATCCTGCAGGAGAGAGAAATCACAAATGTGGCATCATGGGTACAGTGTTCTTAACATCAGTATATTCTGTAGGCTATTGCCTTGGACTGGTTTAGGGCTTCTGACTTCAGTTTTATTAGCCCTTGTTCTGTTTCTGCAACAAAAGCCTGACTAAATTTAGCAAGTGAAGCACAGAAGGTAGGAAAAAGTTTTCCTACAAAAATCCTGTGTCTGGCCACGCCATAGTAGAAGAGCCAGTTGAAAACAGCAGCAATTCTATTTGCACAGCGTCCTCTAGAAAGGTATCTGATTTGGGGAGATAACACAATACTATATAATGAGATTGGGACTCCTTTGAAAATTTGGAGCTTGTCATTTACACGAAGCACGTTACTTCTTTGTACACCTCCTTGTCATGCCAACAAACTCTTTCAGCACAAATAGATGTTGCCAAGCAATGCCTGTTGCTTAGCTCCCTACACACGCACAGAAGTTATGGATTCACAAAGAGGGAGGGCCTGGAGGCACAGGAAACTGGGGAAAGTGTGACAATAAGGCGGAGGCCCTGACCCTTAGTTAACGTCTCCCACAAATTGGTGCCTGTACCTGAAAGAGGAATGGAAAGACCAAAGTGGGTTTCAGTTGCTGTCCATCACCAGCTCCGACTGCGATCCTCAATATGTGAGGCAAATATTGTGTACATAGAAAACAGTGCAACATAAAAAACAGAAAAGCAGTGCAACATAACAAGCTTCATTTCAAATATGTTAATATAACCACAAAAGTTTACGCCGTAACATTTTTTTTTAGTCTTTAAAGGTGCTTCAAGACTGTCTTCTCACAAACAAAGCACACCCCCCCATTATATTCCTACCAGAGCACCCTCAAGTGAGGCTTCTGCACCCTTAAAAGTTGTGCAGGAAAAGGGAATTTCAGGTGCTAATTATTAAAGGTGCAGAGAGGAGCCCAGCCCTCTTTACAACTTAGCCGCCCTACTTCTGAGGGGGAGGGGGGAGAAAAATCAATTGCACCTTCCAGAAGACTGCGTAACAAAAAAATAAAAAATAAAATAAAAAATGAATTAAACCGGTGCAGCCTCTCATGAGAGGTTTAAAAATGCAGGCGAACTGTCCCCACAATCATTCCAACTCTGCCAGACCAAAAACCCCCCACAAAAAGCAAAAAAGAAATGAGATATTTAAACTGGTTTCTTTTGCAGTTTTGGTATACTCATCCCAAACATTTAAAACCCTGCAAGGAAAGGAAGCCTCTAGCCACCCGACCTTGCTTTTTGTTTTGTTTTATTTTCTTATTCTAATCTAATATATGCACATTTTTTTTAAACCAGCAACGTCAGCCGATACTAATTCTGCAACCCTTCGCTGCCTCCCCCGCCCTCCTCGCGTTCTTTTTTTTCCTTCCTACGGCGGCCGCTTTGAGGCAAAAACCTACCGTAGCGAAGGCAAGGGGTTGCGACAAGATGGCGGCGCCCTTCGAAGTGTGCCATGTCGCCTGCTGCGCCAACCGAGCCGGACCCGGAGTGGTTTCCTGGGGGAGAGGCGGCCTCGTGGCTTTCGGCTCGTGCCGCTCGGTTGTCCTCTACGACCCGCAGGTGAGGCAGCGGGCTTTCTCCCACAGGCTTCCCCCTCGCTCTTTCTCAGCTAGGGTGGTGCTTCCGAACTCGGGAGGCCCGGCTGCCGTTGAACTACAACTCCCATCATGCTTAGCTATCAGGGCCGGCGGTCAGGGATGGCGGGAGTTGTAGTCCGACAGCAGCTGTAGAAGCCCAAGTTTGAAACCCAGGAGGCGCAAAAATAAAAAATAAAAAAGCCTATATTTATACGGGCGGCTACTGAGAAAATCCATTTTAAAAAATAGCTGTGCCAAACAGAATTGTTGTGAAAATAAATACTGAGGGTGGGATGGGGCACAAATTTTGCCCTCGCTCAGGGCGCTGAGCCAAAAACGGGTGCTAAATAATGATAATGATTATTAATCTATATTTATTCAACCTGCCGGGAAGTTCCATAAAAAGCAACTGTACCAAAATGAATTATTCTGAAAATAAGAACTATTTAAGGTGTGGGGACTCCAAATTTTGTCCTCCCTGAGGGCTCCATATTACCAAAATACTCGCCTCACCTGGATTCAGATTCAGGTGTGAGTCATCAACCCCATAATAGAAAGGTGTAACTATTTAACAAGTAATGGGTTTCCACCTGTGAATATGGCCTGTGGTTTCTGTGTTTTGCTAGTGTCAGCCAGTTAGGGAGCATTCGGACTGCTTACAGTTACTGAATGGTTAAATTTTTCTAACATACATCTGAAATATTTTGCCCTTTTAATGCGGTTACTGAAAGAATGTTGCAATAGCCTCTTTGAGAGCATCTCTCCATAAATAACTTTTCCTTAACAGAATTCTGCTCAACCCCACCCCAAGCTTTCATGACTTAAGACAATTTTGGTTGTGTATTTCTTTTTTTCAGAGAAGAAAAGTAGTTGGCACACTGAATGGACACGCTGGAAGAGTTAATTGTGTTCAATGGATTCGCAGAAAAGATGGATGTAAGTGTAATTGGAGTAAGAGATCTATTTCTACGGAGTGTTTTTTTAAAAAATAATAATGCTGTGGATATGCACCTGGATAGGTACAGAGGACTGATAAGATATTTTTTACCTCAGAACTTACAATCCATTTTAGATGTATGGGATAGGGATGTTGGAGTTGGAAGCAGGTTTGAAATGCAATCAGTAGATACTATAATTCTAGAGTGGACAGTATTGCACTTAAACTGAGAGACTTCACAATGACAAACTAAGGCTTAATGCTGTGTAAATCAGCCTTTAGAGACATTTGGATTTGTGTATTCCTACTTGCCCTTGCATGCCACAATTCTCTTACTCCTTTTCCAATTTGAGGCAACCAGTAGTTGGGTCATTTTGTCTGAAGTGACAAACTATGGTTTGTGCTTTCCATGAAAACCAGGTTCAGAAACTACAGTGGTTAAAACCATAGTTGCCAGGTTTGGGCTTAAGAAGGAAGGCAGAGAATTGTTGTGTGCTCGAGAGGTAAGTGGGGAGCATGGAAGCTCAAGGGTCTTTCTTCACATAGCACCGAACCATGGTTTGGCATTGCGTCTGAACCAGCCTAGTGTGAACAGCAAGAGAGACTTTGTGCACCTCACCTGTACTTTATAGGACACAGAAGAGTTGGTTGTTAGAAAGTTGCTGAGGTGCATAATAAAAGGGAGAGGATGCCCATTTAATAGTGGTCAGGGGCTATGGTCAGGCTACATGGGAAGTCGCCTGGGGCTTTTGGCCAGCAATTGCCTCTCTTTTCCACACACCACACAACTTTTACTTGGCTATCAAATGTTTTATATTGTCATTGTTGTAATTAATATATTTGGGGATACAGTTAATTTATTTGTGAAATAATACATGGCAATGGGAAGCATGAAGGGGAGAAAATGAAAAGCTGTTGTGCCCTGCCAGCTTGGTTACACAAGTCAGGGTGCAAAGAGAATCAACATGCTTAGACCCACTAGGTGGGATATTTGACTCTTCCTGCTCCTTCTTTGAACAGTGGACTCCTGTGCCTTATGAACCACAGTTTTTGAAACTCCATTTCAAATGTGACTTGTTTTATGTCATGGAGGATGTATGAGAAGTGCAAGTCCAATACTTTATTAGATACAAATAGTTACACATTTCTTTGAATACAGGCCATAGATCTGCATTTTCTGCACTGCTAGGTAAGCCAGAAGAATTACCTGGGTTATGACTGTTGCTGTTGCAGTGCCCTCTGGTGGGCATGATCTACATTTGAAATTTATTCCTCCCTGTACTTTTTCAAGATAACTGTACAGTATACAGTAGAGGGCAAGGAGTCCAGCTGTCTGCTAGCATGGCCAGTGGTCTTTTATGTTAAGTTATTTTATTTTAAATATCTTAAGACCATGTAGTCCTAGGTGACCAAACAAAGTTAGTACTTTAGTTTGTTTTTTGGGCGATTGTCTCTTGAGCATAGAGATATCCCAAGAGAATTTGAAACGTGTTCAGGACACAATTCTGTATTTCAAGTTAAAACATCAGCTTAACCTGTGTACCCAGACCCAGTTTTCAAGTTGAGGAGGAAAGGCACAAAGTATAAAGTTTAATGGTGTCTAAAGTGAGGCCTCTTTACCATTTTACAGTTCTAGTTCTGTTGTACATATTGCCATTTGCAAAACAAAAATGCAGCTTAAAAGAGTGCTAGCTAGAGTAGAGTTAAACACTCCTGAAATGAAAGAGGTTCTTTAAAGTTTATAGTCTTAAAACCACGAGGATCACTGTGAAAATGAAAAGTTATATATAATGTAAATGTAGGGAATTGAGAATTTACAATTACATGAGACCTCGCGCTTGATGATAACCACAAATTCAGGTGAATTCCTAGTAAAGTAAAGGAGAGTCTGTTTGTGGAATTGCAAGTGTCCCTACTTTCTCCTCTGTTGGAAAGATGGGACCTAGGAAGAAATTGAAACTATTATTACAGACTTCAGTGTATGTGTGCTTTTTTTTAAAAAAAGTAATTTATTTGCAGATTTTGACCTTTGGGAAGAATTGCCACTGAAACAAACCAAAAGTAATCTTGAATCTGAATTATTCAACTTTTCCCTTGTTCAACCTTTCGCTCCCTCTCCCTTCCTCCCCTTTCACAGCTTATGAAACAGAATTAATTTCTGGAGGGTCTGACAAACTACTTATTCTTTGGGAAACACAAAATGAGAAGGTATGTAGAGTGATTGTCATATGTGAGAATAAAACAATTGTAAGTGTGATTTCCCCCCTTAAAAAAATGAAAACTAGAACGATTTCTGAATCGTTCCATTCTTTCCACTCTAACTATTGTACTAAGCAATTCTATACTGCAACAAATTCATTGCTAGTAATCTGGATTCAAAATTTAAGAGCATCACAATGAACGTGAAAGATCTGTTCAAGAATCTGCCATTGAACGTGTTGTGTACTACTTGGTTTAAAGGGGGGAAATCTATACTAAGGCTGCAATACTATATTCACTTCCTAAGCAGTAAGTGCCTCTGAGGACAGTGGGACTTGTTTCCAAGCAAACTTGCTTTGGATTGCACTGTAAACAAAACAGAATTCTGTGGCCTGTTTACATTATGCACAATTGAACAAATGTGCTTGTATTATGTAAAATTTTCCACGTATGCTGTCTTTTGGAAGACTGAAGGTATATCAATTCTGGAAGCCCATCCCACTGAAAATCGTATTTAGTTATCTCTCTGGATTCTTAGGTTTTGTCATCCATTGTCTACAGTACACACTTATATTTGCTAAATTAAGGCCTGCAAACGTGTGTTTACTAAAATGATACCAGAGATTCTGAGGAAGCTGAAATTTGCAGTCAATGGCACATTTTGTGCTTAACAAGGAAACTCAGAAATACACTGCCCTAGCAGAGAAGAGATTGCAGAGAAGAAATTGTGGTTATTTAGGTGTGATACAGTACATGCCTAGTACTCGGCCTTAATGCCACAGCTCTGTTTAACTCAGGGGCGTGGTTCACATGCCAATTAAACCATAGTTTAAAATAAATTATGGCTTGACATAAATGAGCCACACATGCTGCTTAAAAGTTTCTGCAGTGCTCCTCCTCTGCTTCTGTCACACTAAAGACAAAACAAGCTGGAGTCTGACTTGCCCTCTTGTCCAAACACAGGCTTTAAGGCTGATAGGGCTACTAGGGAGGATTACGGAGGAGGATTTGCTGGGCTCACTCGTCTCTGTGCTCCTGACTGACCGAGGAAAAACACCAGTGAGCATCTTCGAGCAAAAGGGCTGCAGCAACAGTTCTCTTTAAATAGTGATTTCTGGGTTGAAAGGCAGGCAGTGAGCTGCAGCTGGTGTTTCTTTCCTCATCCTCCGCCCACTTCTGCCAAGACTCAGGTCTTACATCATCTTGTGAGAAAAGATTTGCTCCCGTCCTGTTTACTGTATCATATTTAATTACATAAACGTCACAAATTCACCAATCCAATTTGCCCTGTCTCTTCAAGTTTTGCACCTGCCACAGACTGGACAATTAGTGCCACCCAGAAATACTTCAGGCTGAGAATTTATATCAGGAGTGGGGAACATCTGGCTCCCCGGATGTTGCTGAACTGTAACTCCCATCAGCCCTAGTAAGTATGGCCAGTGGCCAGGGATGATGGGAGTTGTAGTTCAACAACATCTAGAGATCCAAAGGTTCCCCACTCCTGATTTCTATCATGATATACCAATGCTATGTTTCGACCCAACACAAATTTGGAATACCTGTGGTGTTCTTTTTCTTTATGATGAGATAATTCCTTCTTTCCTGAACCTAGTACCTGATACGGCAAAGAAGACATATTACAGTGTTACTTCAGCGTGAATGAGATTTCCTTTGTCACTGTAATTTAGCTACATAAATAAAGAAAAAATAGCTTTTCATGACAACATAGAATAAGAAACCAGTGATATTGCTAGAGGGCTTGAGAGAGTTTCTATCCAGCCATATATCACCATGGATCACCTGTCTGATGCAGGTGCACATCTCAGTGACGTTCAGTCTTGGTTCTCTGTAACAGTGAGGGGTGAGGAATAATCAAGGCTCTATCCACATGAGTCTTACATCTTTGTAGTAGACAAACAAACTTTTGATCCACCTGGCATGGTAAATTCCTTTGCTGAAATGCAGGAATTCTTTGTGAGCAAACAAATTGCTGGGATGCTTCCTTGCAAATCTGAAGGCAGTGAGGTCGAATCTCTTCCACAACCATGAATGTTCTCGTGACTAGCTTGAATATGAAATGGCACCCCGAAATCTTTCTCCTTCCACTATCTTGATCTACAGACTGAAGGAGGCAATGTTCTGGCGGTGGAAGTAAATACCTCTTTAATGAGGTACCACCTTGCCTGGAAAAGCACCTAGAAGTAGATCCCTATCAGAAATACTATTAGGATGAGGTGTAAGCTGTGCCTGCTATTTTGAGGATATATTCCAGGAAAAATGGCTGGTATGTCCACAATCCCAATGATTGCAAAGCACTTCATGTACTTAACTGTAAAAGTGTTATTAGCTGGTGAAACAGAAGGCTAAGTGAACTGGTATAGTCAAGTGCTTATAGTTTTTTAAAATTGAGATTATACTCTCTTATAAAAAGAAATGCTTAAACTAAATGGAACCTGGAGGACTCCACAGAAAACAAATTGGATTTGCCCTGTGCTATACAGGAGGTGAAATTAAATGACCCTTCTGATAGCATTTGGAATAAAATTATTTTAATCAATATTACCCTTCAGTTGTTTTCTGTTCTGCCTGAATGCTTTTCCATTGTGTTCAATTTAGTTTAAACCTTAATTATTATTATTTTTGTCATATACCAAGCCATTTAAAGTAGATTTAGAAAATGGATGGAAAAACCCAATGATGTTGCTTTTTGTGAACTTAACAGAGTTCTAATTTGTATTAGAGCACAGAACAGCATAGATTACAAATAGAATGTTGTATAAAGTGCATATTTTCTAATGCCCTGGACAAAAATGAGAGCAATGTAATTTGCTTACCAATGTTCTCAACTAAAGCTTTTGTATTTCACTTCTGTTAACAGTTTTTAGCAGTTCTGTAGTTGGACAGTTTTGAAAACTGCACACTTTGCATGGCAGCTTGGTTTGGACTTCAAGGTTCTTGTCCTTCCTTTGTGTAATCTTATAATGTTCTGTTTAGCTTGTGAACTGCACTCGTCTTGAAGGCCACTCTGAAGCAGTTTGCTCTTTGGATGCTGTTTACATGACGAATGAGTCTACAGGAGAGTTAAATATACTTTTAGCTTCTGCGGCTTCTGACTCTACTGTGAGAATCTGGTCCAAACAAGGAACAGAAGGTAACTTTCTCTATTGTGCTTTGTAAACAGATTCTTTCAAGAAGTGTCTTCATGTTCATGTAGCCAGGTTTAGTGACATGTATCCATATCTTTAGGAGAATCTGGATTTCTTTCTGTTGGAATACACTGGTTTAGAATAGCCACCAGTTGTCTATCTAGCAAAAATGTTTTTTAAAACAGTTTTGGTGTGTCTATTTTCTTTTTGTAAAGCTAACGGGGAATATAACTGAAGAGTGATAGAAAAACACTTAAAATAGCAGAAAGGTGACATTCCAGTGGATAGTCAAAGTTAGGAAAGTATTCAGGATATGTTAGAACAGAAGTTCTCAATATTATAATTAGGCTTGCTGAACACAAATCATAGTCATACTTTCATCAACTTGGAGGACAAATTAATATTGTACAAATTCCTGGGGGATAGGTCTGTTAATGATTATTAGCCATTATAGCTAATAGAAACAGTATACCTTTAAGTGCTAGAGATTGAGGATAAGCCATAGGGGATGGCAATTACTTTCGTGCTGTACCTGTGAGCTTCCAAGGCATCTGGGTAGCTAATATTGAAATGGAATCCTGGACCCATAGCCTGAACAAAAAAAAAAAAAACCAGATCCCTCCTTGAGCCCTGTGTGTGTGTGTGTACCTCCATACATGAATGCCCCACTTAAGGCATGTCAAGTTAGGAGTCATGGCTGGTATGTGCATCAGCATCTAGGAGAGAGGCTAGCTTGTATATTCTAGAGAGCCTCTTCAAGCATTCAGGACACTGAATAAGGCTCAGACAATGGAAGAGTGTGCCTTTGGGGGCGAAGTCAAACGACTGGAAAGTTACAGTGCCCGCTCTTGCTGTAAAGGCAGATATGGGGAGAGACATGTTTTGTTGCAGCTGGGGCAGATGAAGGTGTCCGGTTGTGCTGCTGCAGATGCACCATGGCGTTTCTTCCCTCTGTGCTCCTCCCAGCAGTCATTCCTCCTCTAGTCACTGCTGTGGGTCCATGACCTGACTGTCTGTCTCCAGGCACTGTAGTCATCTGCAAGGGATTCCCACAAACTATACATCTTGACAAAGAAAAGGGCAAAGGCGATAGCTATGTTGCGTTATGCCGAACCTTTACGTCACTTGCCTTGCTACTTGCCACAATGCATGAGCCCTTAGAATTGTTTCCTATAATAAGGGAAGTAGAGGAATTTTGTCCCTCTGAGATGAGGAACCACCTCTCAATGTGCCAAGGTCAGTGTGAGTTTAAAGGAGACATTGCCAAGTCGTTCTTTCATTCTGATCTACTGTAACCTCTCCTTATCAGTTTTTCTATACCCGAGTCAGTTTCTCTGTTGCATTTCTTTATGATGTATAATCCTTTAGGTTAATCTTGGGTGAGTTTTAATTCTTTGTAGCTGTAATTAGCAGCTTATCTCTTTGGTTCTACATTGGCTGTCTGTCATGTTGACTGCTGGTGTGCAAAACTATTCTCCCTCTCTCTCCCTCTCAGTTAAATGTCTTCAGACGCTGCTATTTGGAAATGGATTTGTTATGGATGTTTCTTTGTCCTCCCTGCCAGACAGCAACAGTAAGTGTGTCTGTGAAACTGTTTAATCATTTAAAGGAATGCTTAACTGGTGTCTTAAACATTTTAGTCAATGTAGTTGATGGATGGCAGCAAATTTCAAAGCCTGACTCAAACATTTTGTTTTAAAGTATATTTCAAAAGTGCAGTACTGGGCTCCTAATATCTGTCCCTATGAGTTCCCATTTTGACACCCACCCACACCAGTGTGACTTGACACTCATTTGGCTTCAGTACTGCTTTCTTTGCCATGTTGCTCAATATGTTTAGAGGAAACATATTTTTTTCTTGTGTGCACCACATTTATTGGTAAATGTATCAAAGGAGATAGTGAATGTTACTTTTCCACTTTCAGCTTTCCATTCAATGTTTTGAGAATAAATGCAAGCAAAAATTGCATAGTTGGTCATCTGAGCTGTGATTCTGTCCCTAAATGCTGGCTATTCTCCCTCTGTTTGTCTTCACCTTCCTCCCTTCTCTCTGTTGTCTCCCATGTGTTCAATGTTAGGTGGCAATTGCCTTGGGATAGGCCCCCTGTCTTTTTGGTTATTACTCTGTTAAAGCACCATGTATATTAATGGTGGTATGGTAACAAAACAATTTATTGCTTGGTGTGTATTTAAATGATGGCCTCTCAGTGATGCAGGAGTTGTAGGTTTGTGCACACCTCTCCCTTACCTCGTCACTGCTGGGTGGAATGTGGAAGGATGGAATGGAGAGGAGGGATATCTGCTCCAGATGTTGTGTGTTTTATTGGAAAATGGTACCTCCTTTATGGTTGCAACCAAGTATCCCCATGTTTGCTGCAAATGGATTGTGGTGCAGGGTCTGGGAGAGAGCCCATTCAAATAAATTCAGCTCAGCTGGACGCTTCTGATTGTATCCACTATGCCTGATGCCAAAATCAATACTGACTTTTGGGATTATCAGACTTGTCAGAAGGATACGTTTTAAAGTTCCCTTTGACCCAAGTCTTTAGTAGCGAATGTCTGCTTCTAAGTTCTATTGTATTTTTAAGTCAATATCTATACATTATCCTTTTTGAGAAAATACCTATGAAATTAACTCTTTGCAGATGAGCAGGTAATTGCTGAAGTGGAAGTGAATATGTTGGAAAGTTATTGGTGTTGTGTCAGGATCAATTAGGAGTTGCCATTTACCTGTTGTATTAAAGTACCTTTTAGTACTGGGATTATGTGGGTTACATGCATATAAAACAGTGATTCTGTTCATTAGGAGTTGGATTTCCAAAACACTGGAATGATGCATAGACCATCCTGATATATTATCTTCATCCCAGGCTCAGCATGTGTTTCATGGTCCTGTTTATGGAGATCCAGGAAGCCATCCTCTGCCCTAGGGTAAATAGATACATTAGTGCAGGAGCATAATATAGGAAGGGGAAGGTAAAGGCAGAAAAAATTTGTAATTTGACTTTTAGCAGAGTGGAGAGCAGCATAATTCCTTATTTTTGAAATTTTTGAAATTATAACTACTGTTGCATTGGATAATCTACAGATTATGAGGGGTTTTTTCATAGTCTTGGAACTGTGTAACACACCCTTAGAAAAAACAAAATTAAAATTAAAAAAAATTCCTTCCAGTAGCACCTTAGAGACCAACTAAGTTTGTTCTTGGTATGAGCTTTCGTGTGCATGCACACGTCTGTATCTGAAGAAGTGTGCATGCACACAAAAGCTCATACCAAGAACAAACTTAGTTGGTCTCTAAGGTGCTACTGGAAGGATTTTTTATATTTATTTTGTTTTGACTATGGCAGACCAAGACGGCTACTTACCTCTAACTATACCCTTAGAAGTAAGTCCCAGAGCAGGGGTCAGCAACATTTTTCAGCTGTGGGCCAGTCCACTGTCCCTCAAACCATGTGGTGGGCTGGATTATATTTTGAAAAAACAAAACAAACCCGAATTCCTATGCCCCACAAATAACTCAGAGATGCATTTTAAACAAAAGGACACATTCTGCTCATATAAAAACACCAGGCAGGCCCCACAAATAACCCAGAGATGCATTTTAAATATCAGAACATATTCTACTCATGTAAAAACATGCAGATTCCTGGACCGTCTGCAGGCCAGATTGAGAAGGCAATTGGGCCGCATCCAGCCCCCGGGCCTTAGTTTGCCTACCCCTGTCCCAGAGCATTCAAGGTGTGCTGGCTTCTTGGTACTTTGGCATTGGATTGCAGCCTTAGGCTCCTTCGCTCCCCCCCCCTTCCTCCTTTGTGGTGTACTCTCTTGTATCCATTTTATTTTTCTGTTTAAAGAAATAATAATGAAACAGCAAGTAAGTATCCAATGACTGCTTTGCCATTTCAGTACCGGTACTGGCTTGCGGTGGGGATGACTGCAAAATTCATTTATATGTGCAGCAGGATGGACAGGTAACTATTGCTTCTGTCTCCTATCCCATGAATAGTATGTCATTTTTTGGTGTTTTGTTGTGACTGTGATTGTGTCGGGAGAAAATGAAGGTAGGAAAAATGAAGTTGAATACGTGGGAGAAGTGTTTACAAATATTGCTGTGGTGTGCCTTTATATTGTATTTTCAAAATGACTTTTAATTTGTTTGTATCCCATTCTTTTCGGAGGATTTTGAGCAGCTTAGACAAATAATGTGTTTTGGGTTTAGTTATGTTCCTTCCAGTTCATATTTGATGTTAATTGACATCTGTGCTAGCATTCATCATAGACAGGTTGTGTGTGTGGAATTGTTCAGCATGCCTGCCAACTTATGATGACCTATGTGCCTGTTTATTCCAATTAGTTATATACCACCATTCTTTGAATTTGGCTGCAGTGTGGTTTACAGAATTAAAAATATAAAAATGCAATAGAATGCATAGTAAAAGCAGCCAGACAGATAAAAACAGCCTTCAAAAATACTTTTAAATGCCAAACAGTGCAACCCTATACACGTTTACTCAGAAGCAAGTCCCAATGTGTTCAATACAGTTTACTTTCAGGTAAATGAGTATAAGACAGCAAGCTTTAAAAGCCTGTGGGTTTGCCTGGCACCTGAAAGAATGCAACCTTGCTGGGGAAGGCATCCTACAAGCTCAAAAAGGTCCTCTTTGTGATTGTCTCCTGCTTCGTCTTAAATGAAGAGGGAACAGAGAGAAAACCCTCAGCTATCTGAGAAGGTACTTCTTCAGGTCCCCAAATCACTTTGAATCGAGTTTGGATTGAAGAGGCCGCCATTGGAGCTGTCTCAAATAAGCCCTGCCTGTCAGAATCTGGGCAGCTGCATTCTGTACCAGCTGAAGCTTCTGAATAATCTTCAAATTAAGCCCGATGTATAATGTGTTACAGTAATCCATTCGAGAGAGGTTACCAGGGCATGGCTGACTCTGACCTCGCCGGTGAACCAGCTGAGGCTGACAAAATGCACCCTGTGCTGTTTGAGCTCATAGCAACAAAGCTGAATGCAGGAGAACCCTCAGGCTGTAATGCGGAGCATCAAAATACAGATATTTGTGGTACATAAGGATACTGGTTTGTTTCAGTTTCAGAACACTTTGCTGCTCCATGGCCATGAAGACTGGATAAGAGGGATCGAATGGGCAGTTTGCGGTAGGTAGGGCATGCAGCAGCAAGGCATTTTTAATAATCTAATGTGCCATACAGAGCAAGATTAGTAGGAAAAGCCAAGCATCTGAGATGGTTTTAATCCCCCTTTCATATATGCAAGCATAGTATTTGAGACCCAGCGGGACAGCATGCAGAAACAAGTAGGATGCCAGAACTTGATAATGAGAGTGCTGTAATTTTTAACACTTTAGTTAGATATTTATTTTTATAATTCTGCTGGTATGAATTTTCTTCACATTTTGAAGGTGATGTTGCTAATAGGGAAAGATAATTTCAGAGGATTCGACTATATCATGGAATAGGCAAGGATTTCATTTTGGATAGTGATGTAAAGGAATTGCCCTTTCAGTCTGGAGTAGCCTGCTTCCTAAAGTTCAGCCTCAGAGGGACAGTTGTGTCTTCCAATGCAGGTGCTTGGCCTAGAAGGACCACGTCCACAACACTTGCTTCTTAAAAATGGTAACTGAGGTTCTAGGGCAGGGATCGGCAAACTACGACCCACGGGCCGGATACGGCCCGAGGGGGTCGTTAAACCGGCCCCCAGCCCTTGCTGCCTGCTTGGTCAGTTCCTGCGCGGAGCTAAACGGGCGTGCTGCGCCGGTTGCTCTGTGCAGGGACTGACTTCCAGGACATAGCCACGGCTTCCTATTGGCTGCAGGAAGTTCCTGTAGCCAACAGGAAGCCACAGACGCCTCCCCCTCCCCCACCATGGCTCCAAAAGCCAGCGGGGAAAGAGCGGCGTGTGTGCGTGCGTGCTTGCGCAATCCAGCCCGCCAGTGGAAAAGTTTGCCAACCCCTGTTCTAGGGAAATTGGATTCTATGCCCACTTCTACTCTCTCTGGTTTTTCTGCTCCCCCGTGGAATCTCGGCATATATGTAACCTTGCCCATAACTTACAGCTTTGCTCTGTGTAGCACATGTAAGAAATTAGAGAATCTTAGAAGATACTGAACCCCCCCCCCCCCCCCGGAGAAACCACGTAGCACTATCTTTCCACAAACCGATGATTTTGCCAAACTATTCCAACCTAGATTCAGGTAGGTATTCCAACCTACAGAGCTTTCCTTAGATTATTTCTTCAGTATTGTAGCTAATATGACAGTGTAATGTTCATCCCTCTCCACACTGAATGGTGCTGACATGTGCTACAGCAAAGTAATTATTTTGGTATTCGTTAGGAACTTGCTCATGGCAATACTGATTTCCCTGGGCAATGAACTTCCCATTTTTAAAATGTTCCTGCTTTTCATTTATTTAACTTTGCAAAAGACGGAGATCTCTTCTTGGCAAGCTGTTCCCAGGATTGTCTGATAAGGATCTGGAAGATGCATGCAACTTCGTTGCTTGTGGAAACCCAAGATGAGGACACTATAAGGTTGAAGGAGAACATTTTCACCGTGAAAAATGACAGTGGTGAGTCTGTGCTTTATGAATAGAAGTTGCTTTTTCTGAGGCAGTATGCAATTGTCGTCAGCATGGTTAAATGAAAGTGTAGAACCTGAGGTTTGCTATTCTTTTCATTTTCATTTTATTTTTTATTTTGACAAAATAATAATAAATAATAATAAAAATGTGCACCCCACCCACTTGACCATTCCATTGTCATTATACAACCTCCCAAAATTTCAACACCTCTTGCGATAGTTTGACCCCTTTCCGTTTTAACAGTACAAATTCTACAAATACCTTCCATATCTCCTCGAAATCATTTCTCCTGCATATTCTCCGTCTTACCTTAATAGCACATGTTAATTTATCATTAATAACTATATCCCACACCTCTTTATACCATTCTTCATTTTATATTCACCTTGCCCCTTCCACTTCCTAGCTATAATATCTTGTGCAGCTGTCAATAAATTTGTGAGCAAGTCCTTCATAGTTTGCGAACCTTCCACCCCATCATAAATTGATAATGCTACCTCTGGACTTTTAGTCAGCTTTAACCCAGTGATTTCTGTTATCTCCTTAAACACCCTTTGCCAAATTTCTTTTACATATTTACACCTCCACCACACGTGAACATAAGTCCTGGTTTCCTGGTTTGCCATTCTTGCGTTTTGGATTCTCCTTTCCTGAGAATAATTCACTGAACTCATCCTGTATGACTACTAGCAAAAGGGCCAAGAGACATGTGGCATTTCTAGGTGCTTTGTTTCAGCTAACCTCATAATCTCATAAACCCCACTCCTATTACATCATCCATTCCTATTCCTGGGCAGGGATTTAACCTTTCCTACTGTATAGCCAACCTAGCAGTTCAAAAGCACATCAAAGTGCAAGTAGATAAATAAGTACTGCTCCGGCGGGAAGGTAAACGGCGTTTCCGTGTGCTACTCTGGTTCGCCAGAAGCGGCTTAGTTATGCTGGCCACATGACCCAGAAGCTGTACACCGGTTCCCTTGGCCAGTAACACGAGATGAGCGCCGCAACCCCAGAGTCGTCCACGACTGGACCTAACGGTCAGGGGTCCCTTTTACTGTATAGCCAAGTCAGCAGTAGAGTACAGAAATTGCACAGAGAAATATATTGAATCAGTTCAGTCTAGTGGGACATATTTGTGAATGGAAGCTAGTTTCTTTGCACATATCTCCATTATCAATAGGATGCTACGTTTTGTGTATATTTGAGAGGCGTACCTGCATTCTGAACCCAGGATTTGCAGATGTGATGCTGTACCATCTTATCTCAATTTCCCAAACAAACTTCTAAAGGGGCTCAGTGATGTATGATGTCGTACTTTGGCTTTCACATTTTGTTGTGGCATTCTCTGTGCAAAGTGGAGCTATCCACACGATGGCTGGGTGTTTCTTGACAGTTTGTTAGCATAACTCCATACTGTCCTTGCTTTTCCACGCAAAACTGTAGTTTGTTTAGTAGCACCTTAGAGACCAACTAAGTTTGTTCTTGGTATGAGCTTTCGTGTGCATGCACACTTCTTCAGATAACAACTTCAGATAACTTCTTCAGATATCTGAAGAAGTGTGCATGCACACGAAAGCTCATACCAAGAACAAACTTAGTTGGTCTCTAAGGTGCTACTGGAAGGAAATTTTTATTTTATTTTGTTTTGACTATGGCAGACCAACACGGCTACCTACCTGTAACTGTAGTTTGTTTGTTAGACTTATAAACCATCCTTCCTCCCATGAGATCCCAGGGGGGTGTGCAGATAAAACACACACACACACACACATCACACAATGCACACAACATAACATTCAGTTTGAAACAGCTGAAACCATTGGAAAGCAGCTAAAAGAGACAAAGGTAACCTCCCCTGCAGTATGCAAGACTCACATCAATGACAGGAACGAAAGTGTGGGGGCATTTGGTCCAGGTTTTGTTATTTGCATCTAACTGATTTCAGGGAATGTAGTGGAGTTACTTGGTGAATTTACCTTATGGGGATGTTAGCTGGTTTCATACACCAGTAATCTTCACTGTGTCCTTGGTTTTTTTTTTTAAATAGATAATAAGCTTTGAAGATTTTCATTATCTTTTCTGCTCTGTGGTAGGTTCAGATGCATCTTTTGCTGTTACGCTGGATTCTGTGTTAGCTGGACATGAAAACTGGGTGTATGCTGTTCATTGGCAGCCTTCCTTTCCCAAAGGTAAAAAGTATGTGAGCCGGAAATTGGGGGACAGCTAGACATGGCAAAGAACATTGGATCGCTGTGGGAAATGGCACACCCATGATGACTTCTCCCTTACCTTACCTGTGTGTTGTGCATTTTCCCATCCCAGTGTGGCAGCTAGTGATGTGGAGTAGAGGCCGGGAATTGCAGGAAATGATATTGATTCTGCCTGTAGCTCATTAACTTTTTCCTATAGTCCTGATTCTATGTGGGTATGGATTTTGGTTATTCTGCACTGTCTGTCGTTAGGATTGCTCCCGCTCTAACATTGCCAGTTGCTGAATCATTGCAATAATTACGGTGGCCGCCAGCCTTATCAGACCAAGGAGCCACTAACACCGACAAGGGGGCTCCTTTTTCCTTTGTTCTTTTGCCTTTTAAAATATGCATCCAGATTTATTTGTCTCCCCCTTTTCTTCTATTGAAAATAGCAACATTCAGTGACATTTAGAATCACAAATGCTGATTCTTTTGAAAAATCGCCATTACTTTGCCAGTGCAGCCTGCCTTAAGGTTCATCTCAACCTATGATTTACCACTTAATGTGCCATGAGTCGCCATTTAACGACCAGTGATTCACAAAGTGCTCCATTTCCAAATAGTGACTATACTTGGCACTTCTTGGTGTAATGTTTTCTCTTGTGATTGGAACTGAATTCGTGCAATTTGAAATGTATGGACCCAGAACCATCTGCAAACATTCCCTTTTAAAGCAGGGGTGGTAGACAATTACTACGGCACCTAGTATCCAGTGTACAAGACTTTTGTCTGTGTACCCTTCTTGGAATACTGTAAATTGCAACTACACGTTTCTCTCCTCTTCAGCCCAACACAGTTTGTTCTGCAGCATGCCTTTGTAGAATTATCTTACCTTTGCTATCCCAAATGCAATATGTGAGCCGCAAAAAATCATGCTAGCATCTTCCACAAAGGTAACTTTTCTCCTTGCACTGTAGATGGCAGGATGGAACAGCCAATGAGGTTGTTGTCTGCTTCAATGGACAAAACTGTGATCCTCTGGGCTCCAGATGATGAATCTGGGGTGTGGTTGGAACAGGTAGGCATGGTTTTTACATTTATCTCTCTTGCTTTCCCTCCCCCCTGGCTTTAGAAATTAAGTAAAGGGAATATGAAGTCATATCCAAGCCTAAAAAGAATTCAAGTGGAAAGTATTGTAATTGTAGCAGGCTGTTCCTTCAGTGGAAGAGTAAACAAGCAGCATTCTGCTCTATTTAGAACCACAAAAACTGATTCTTAAAAGCAGTAAAGACTTCTGTGTGGAAATGAGGGCAAGCAGGAGACTGTGCATGCTGCAAAGTGGCCAGACACATTTGAAACCTGTCCAGCCTGTCTGCCTACACATGGATTTAAACTGAAACTAAAGTACTTACCTTATGCTGGAAACATTGTGTTTTTCTTTTTAATAAACCTTTGGCATCTCTGATGGCACAGCCAGATGTTCCCAGCATCTAGTACCCTGCACCAGTACATGGAGGTTCAATTTAGCTGTTATGGATAATAAATACTGATTTTTATGAATTTGTAAATAAATAAAAAAAGCCAGCTAAGCCAATAAGCATCATTTCACATTGGAATGTTTTATTTTTATTGCAGACTACCTGTGAACTTGGCAAATAAACATATCAAATCATTTTTAAAATTAAGATATATTGGTGATAAATATATGGGGGGTTGGGGTTTTGAACCTGTTTTTCTGTGTTGTTTGTACGTATAACAGGTGTGTGCCTAGACCCTGAACTAATGGTTTCTTAATTTTGTAAGATCAATAGCACATTAATGCTGCTGTAACTGCGTTCTTTTAACTTCTCTTAAACTGTAGATGAAGTTTTGTTATTTTGTTTAGCGTTAAGTCTTTAGCCATCAATGAGCAGATTGACTGGCTCGTGTATTTTGTGTTCAATTTTTCAAAAAAGGTCCGAGTAGGAGAAGTGGGTGGAAATACTCTGGGTTTTTTTGACTGTCACTTCAGCCCAGATGGCTCAATGATTCTTGCTCATGCTTTCCACGGAGCGCTGCATCTTTGGAAACAGACTTCAGCAAACAAGGCAAGAGAATTTATTTATGCTGCTGGAGAGGAAAATGTTCACGGACTGTTGTGTCATATAGTAAGCCGTGGCTTTGTGCTCAACAGAGACACTAGATTGGATATCTATTCTGAACACCTCATTTAAGCATTAATCTTAATTTTCTTTTTTTCTACCACAATTAGTAGCAAACAAGATTACATCTGATGGGATCACTAGGGTGTGCCTTTTGGGCTCTGTGGGTAGTAAACATCATATATATATATATGTGTGTGTGTGTGTGTGTGTGTGAGTGTGATATTGCTTTTGCTGAGTCAATCCATCTGGCCCACTCAGGTCTACCCCACAGCAGTATCTTTCCAAGATCTGTGAGACAGACAAATCTTTCCCAGCCTTTTAACTGTAGATGACAGGACTGAACCTGAGACCTTCTGCTTGTGCAGTGTGCATGCCATTTCCAGGCTAGCTCTTAGTAGGTATGAGGGGAGTGGGTAAAATGCTATTGGAAGAGAGGATCATGTTGCCTTCAATATACATAGCATTTTTAAATGTATAAAACCTCGGCCAAAGATGCCCTTCATTGTAAGCTCAGACTTACCCTTCATTGTAACCAGTGAGGCATGCATATGACCATGACCTCATTTTATGTGGCCTGAATCCCATCATAGTTCCTTACTTCCTGTTTGTTTCCTTCTTAATTTTCCTGGCTTTTAAAAGCCCCCCCCCCTTTCTCCCCTATGTAGCATCAGAACAATTGTAAGGGGGCAATATTTTAGTGGATAAAAATAAATGGATGAGATATATGTGTGTGTGTGTGTGTGTGTTATTATTCCCCCCCCCCCCCGCCACCACTGTTTTTACAGCTCAGACTTCTGCTGCGTGTTTCTGAATTGCATGCTAAATTTCAAAAGGAATGCTATATTGGTCTGTTGTAAATACAATAATCCTTTGTATACTCATTTTAGAGTCGCCCCATGTAACCTAGTGGGGTTTGCTTTTGAGTAGACCTAACATTGGGAATTCTAATTTGAGGTGGTCATTGTGAAAATTGAGGCAGGGCACTTTTCCTTCTGGTTAAGTTAGTTAGACATTTGGCTCTGTCCATTATTGGTCTCCAAGGGAATGTGGTTCCCAACCTTGTAATACTTTACTCTCATCCCTCATTGGACTATCAGCGGCTGTTAGCAGTTCTGCTGACATTTCCTCCACCCCAAGTTCTAATGCTTCTCTTTTTAGCTGTGTGCTTCATTTATAGTGAGATCTCTATATTTAACAGATAGCTTGCTCAGTCATGTTATATAATATTAGTGGTCTTGATTTAATAGAGAGAATGGGCTCCAGAAGTGGTGATTTCAGGGCATTTCGATGCCGTGCAAGATGTGACGTGGGATCCAGAAGGAGAATTCATCATCTCTGTTGGTTCTGACCAAACTACAAGAATCTTTGCTCCATGGAAAAGGGAGAACAAAACAGAGGTATTTATTTATACATACATACATACATACATACATACTACAAGCTTGCTAAATCATCTGTAAGTCAATAGGTCACAAAATGTGAAACTTGAACATCGGCTCGTCTCTAATTTCTCAAAAACCATTTGCGCTGTACACTGATCTGTAGTTTGCTACTATGATATTACAATATTGCGGATGTCTAAAAATGTCCCGTTCTTGCACTAAAAGGAGCAGTTCAAAAATTATACCTTGCTTTTTGCAGACTTCCTGTTAATTGTGTCATTGTTTCTGCAGCATTCTCTTGCTCTGTTCTGTTTCCTTTTGAGGAATAAAATATATTAAGGAGAAATTTAGAACTAGTAAGTGGAGGGAGTTAGACTTAACTTGGGGGTACCTGTTCAACTACTGCCAGAGATGCTCTCCTGCAACCTTGATAAAAATTACAGCAATCTTTTCTCCATTGCTCATAAGTGCAAAGAGATCCCTAGCATTTCCAGTGTGGATTAAGTGGAGGGCAAGGTTGCTGTTTCTGGGGAATGGGCTGAATGTCTATTTTCAGCAAAATTGACTTCTTAGAATGGACTGAGGCTAAATGTTCTCAATTCTTCAGTGCTTCTTTCCTGTAGCCGATGATACCGGCACATACTTACATGTTGATGCCTTTACTAGGCATCATGGCATGAAATAGCAAGACCCCAGGTCCATGGATATGACATGCAGTGTTTAGCAATGACCGGCCGATTCCAGTTTGTGTCTGGAGCAGATGAGAAGGTGCTTCGAGTATTTACTGCACCCAGGAATTTTATGGAAAACTTCAGCAGCATCGCTGGTATATCTCTGGAGGAACTAAATAGTGGAGTAAGTGTGTATTTACTTTCTTTTAAAGTGTGCGAGCTTCCTAACTCTTTTACCAGAGATCCATTAACTGGAGATCTTCACTATGCGAATTGTTTACAGCTGAGCTACGGTTCCCCCTTTTGAGTGTTGGAGAAACACAAACTAAAAGACACGAGGCCTGGAACTATGGTAGTTGGCTCACAGGGGAGCCAAAATTGTGCCAGTACTTTCACCTTACCTATAAAGTTGAAGCATGTAGTTTTAAGTTTTAACAGTTCTGGATTGGTATTTTTCTAGTAATTGTAATGTATTGGGCAATATGTATTACCAAGCTTGAGTTTCTACGTCATGGAAGGTCAGGCTGAAAGTACACTAAAGAAGGACCATCAAGAAATTTCAAAGCTTATATAAGTAACTGCCCCCCAACCAAGGAAAGCAAATGCCCAGCTAACTTCTACATAACTTTTTTTTGTCTTTTTAGCCAATGATTGATCTTCCAGAAGGAGCTACTGTGCCAGCCTTGGGGCTGTCCAATAAGGCTGTCTTTCAGGGTAAGAGTTGTGCATTGTCTGTGTGATTTGCAAATCATTCTCTATCTACACCTGTGTGTGTATACACACATATATACGTATATACTCATATGTGACTAATAAAATGTTTTTGTGTGTGTTGTTTTTAATAAGATTTGTGCTGTTTAGATTGATGAGAGGGGAGGCACTAGGTCCTTATTTAGCCTTGGTTTGAATTCCGGGAAGTTGCTAAGTCTAGCCTAGCCATTCGGAGGAATTTGGAAACATTTCCTTTCTGGGGTCAGATAGTAGCTGGTGGGAAAGAGTTTTAAGACATTGGAGACTAGTTGCTGCCACTCAGAGGAAGAGATAATATCGGGCCAGATTGACAAATATTCTTATGTGGTGTAAGGTAGCTTCAAAAACCCAGGAATTGGCTGGCTCTTGTCTCTAAAGATATATTATGATTGAAGCTATTTTGTGAACAAAAATGACACTGGAAGAGCAGTCCTAACATTCATCCAGGCAGCAGTGGTCCAAGACATAGCCACTGTTGCTTCTGCAAGCCCACCACTCATGCCAGCCAGGGTAGAAGCTGGGGGGTGTATGGTGTGAGCAGACAGAACACTGCTTCATTTTGTGTTAGCCTGGAGTCAAGCGACTGTAGTTGGGCTGGCTCTGGATCCTAGGCTGGTTAGGCTCCCCTCTGCCTGTGCCTGGAATTCCCTGTTTGGGTGGCTTTCCATGGGCTACATCTGGCGGATATCCTCCTGGCTGTACTTTAGGCAAGATGAACAGGGAGATGTGCCAGAGGTGTGACACTGCTATGATTTTGTGACAAAGACTGGCGGAGCTGTTTTGGGCTGGGTAGAGGGAGCCCTCTGCTTCATCTTGTGATGCTGGATCTCAGCATGCTGGATGGGGTTTTTAGATTGCAGTCCTTATCCCAGTATATCGCTTCTTTCTGTTAGGACATTTGTCAGTTACCCAGTACTGTGATAAGCCTATGCATAGTCTACTGTGTTATACCAGAATTCATGAGCTGTTGTCCCTAAGTCCTTTCAAGAATTCATTTTCTGCAGTTAAATTACTGCTCTGTTATTTCAATGCGTAGCCCACCCTGCTGTTGGTGTCAAGATGGCAGGAGATGTGCCTGGAAATCTTGGGTGCTGTATGTTCCCATGTTGTTCAGATCTGGTAACATACATTTTCCTGAAAACTTAATCGGATGCCACTGGTTAAAGTCTCCGAATGCCACGCTTTATGGCTCACACCCATACTTGATGGCTGGGTAAAATTATTCAGTAGAGTGTATATTTTAAGCTCCCCCCCTTTTTTTTGAACAAATCATCTTGATTAATAAATTCAGTGCAATTGTTATGAAATTGCAAACTTCATTTCCTACAGAAGTAAGTTGAGGGAGCTCAAATTGGCAGGGGCGTCTAACAAAAGCAAAAATAAAAATTTGATGGCATCTGGAGACTAAATTCTGTAGGTGATGGCTTACTTTGTCAAATGCTGAGTTGCAACTGGGAAAAGTATAAGGCAGAAAAGTCTGTAGAAAGCTGACCAAGAAGATGAGTTATGGGGTGAGCTCAGGAGAATGCCATACCAGCTTCTTTCGTCTTTCTCTAGGTCCTGCCTGGAGTTGTGTCATGAGACCCAAATAGTTTACCTTGCATTGTAAAATTTGCTAACCTTTCTATCCAAACATAATTGGATTATGGACCAAATTTTCTTTTAGATAATTTAAACTGAAAACAGAATTGTTCCTTTCTGTTCAGTATTTTGTTAACCATTCCTTGATTGTCATGTTACTTTCAGACTCTAAAATATGCCTCTTTTACAGCTGAAGATACTGCAGCCCAGACAGCTGAAGAAGAAGAAAAACTTAGTAACACTTCCAGTCAGTATCATGAAAATTATTTTCAGCCATGTAGTCTTACAGGTATGCAACATGTTAAAATGCTGTGTAAAGTTTGGGAAATTAGTTATGTAACTGATAATTAAGTGAGCAGATGAAAGGGAAGGGGGGCAGTACGAGAAAAAGCAACCTCTTGGTTCTAAACCAATTAATATCTTCCAGAACCTCCCACGGAAGATCATCTCTTGCAGATCACGTTATGGCCTGAAACACAAAAGTTGTAAGTTGCTTTGTTTATCAGATTAGAAATAAATGGAAAAAAATATGGGGAAAGGTTTTAACTCATTTGTTTAAAGTCAACTTCCCACGAGTTGTCCTGGCCATTTCCTCATTAAACTTGGAGTTGTTCTGGGCTACATGTAGGCCAAATGAATGAATGGCATTTATTAAAAACCACATTTGCATCCTACTCTTTATTGAGGTAGCTCAGAATAGCATGCAAAATGATCTTTCATTTTATTCCCACAACAGCCTTGAATGGGTGGGGATTGAACCTGGGTCTCTAGCCAGTACACCATGGAGATACTTAGTAAGAACATTTAGCATTTAATGTATATGTTATGTATGTATTTGATTTTATGTCCTATCCTATCCAAAGCTTGGGGCAAGTTACAGTATGCGAATTACTCTGCCCTATCAATTAGCTGCTTGACAGTCAATTTGAATTAAAAAAAAGGCCTGATGATGCTTCTGGAAGACCCAGGCTTTGGCAAGTTTTTGTTGAATTTTTTGCAACCTTTTCAAAACCCCATAAGCAGCTGTTCTTGTTATTTAGTAGTAGTAGTAGTGATTTTTTTTTATTATGCTTCTGTTATTAATATAATCGGGCCAATGGGAACGGAGACTGAGAGCTTCCCGAAGGGTGTAGGTTCTTAACTAATAAGAGTTAGTGGCTGAGATAAGACTTGAACCTGTGACCTTCTGGCAGGCATACTAATGACATTTTTAGCTGCTATACTATATAACTTGGTAAACATGGAGCAGTTGCTTTATTGATCCTGAGTGTAGCTCCCTCCTGAAACTGAGAAACAAACAATAGACGCATGCGTGGCTGCTTTCCTGAAACAAGTGCTTTTAGGAGCTAGAGGGTAACCCAGAGGCAGCTCTGTGTTCAGTGAAGGAGTTGCTGAGTTGCATCAAATATGTGTGCATTTGAGCAGAGGTCAGGAGATAGATTTTTGCCTTTAGATTCAGCGAGGTCTGCTGTCCTGGAACAATTCCCAGGGAGGCTGTTTTCCCCTCTGCTTTCTTTGCTCGCTGCAGTTGCCTTAAAGGCACTTTAAATTGTGGCAGCTCTCTTTGCAAAGTGTGCCAGTTTTTCACAGTCTCTCATTCTTGGCAGGCTGGAGGTGGCAGAGGTACCATGATTCCAAGCAATTTGGCTTTCTGCTGCATCTGAGCAGGGAAGCCTGGAAATATTCTCAGGGCCGGGGGGGAAATCCTTGCATGGTTTGCCAAGACCATTTGCCAGAGCCCTGTCGACAGGCCTGCACACCTTGTGACCCACCAAGCAGAATGCAGTCTGTAGGCCATGTATTGCGAACTGCCAAATGTAGCTTTTGTAGCCACAAGCTACAAATCAATTTGAAATCTGCAGCATGACCAGCCTTGCATGGATGGGTTTTAGAGTTTCATAAAACTTTTCCTCTGGCTCAGTGTTAAGGGCAGGGCAGGAGGAAGAAGCTCATTGCATGTTTTTGGTGGAGGGAAGGTAGTAGCTCAGTCTGCTTCCTAGAACAGTGTGACGAGGTGTCAATCATTCAGTCAACCATATGGCCTTCAGTGGAAGATGTCAGGCCAAGCCAAAAACCCGGTTAAGTTGGAGGATGTTCTCTAGACAGGATGGCATTCTCTCTCTCTGGACGTGAAGCGCAGGGTCTTGAAAGCTTCGCTTCTCCTGGGGAGGAGAAGTCGTCCCACCCTCCAAATCATCCCTGCCTCATGACAGGTTAGGTCGGGTCTTTAGTTCCTTAGGGGAAAAGGCTTCCAGTGTGGTACTTTTAACTGCTCTACAGTTAAAAAGAGAAATAAAAACAATTCCTCTTGTGTTATCCTCTCTGTTGTCCACCCTGTTTAAATCCCCACCATTGTCTGGGACTGTTGGCTGGGATTTGAAGGGTCCTCATTCACTCTTGTTTCTCCCTGGGGTGGGCAGATTGGCGTGGGGAACTCCATTTTGACAGTTCCTCCTTTTTATGAACTCAGTGTTCACTACTACTTTTCCGTTTGCAATGAGAGAGAGAGATTTATTTTTGGTTGTGGGTGTAGATGGGATGTGTCGCTCTGCCGGTGGGATCTGAGGGTGGGACAACTCCTCCCCATGGAGGAAGAGGCAAAGCTTCCAAGATCCTGAGGACGTCATCCTATCTAGAGAATGTCCTCCAACACAATCAGAAAATAGTAATTCACAATAAGAACCAATTTCCTTTCTCTCTCCAACCCTAACTATGGTGGTTGTTACTGCACCTCACCCTTGCCTGCAAATTCTTTTGTTGAAGGTCAGTATAATAGGTAACCAATAACTAAGTAACTGAAAGCACTTAGTAAATAAATAACTTTTAAAGGCACATAAGTGCTGTCATTGTGTTTGAAGGAAAGGGAGCAGCAGGTTTTTTTGTTTTTTTGTTTTTAAAGGGAAGGACTTTTAAATCCGTAGTAATCTTAGTAGGGTTTTGAAGTGAACTCTCAAAAACTCAGGAAAGAGACTCTGAAAGGGCTGCCCTTTGCTAGCTGGCTAAAGATGCTCTGAGAGGACAATTGTTACATTCGGCTGCAATCTCATTATTGAGAGAATGGCAAGAGGAACAGGTAGAAGCAGCGTACATTGAATAAGCTTGGTGGATCCCCAGTGAAGTCGTTTGCTAATCATAAGTTTTTCTTAAAGGAAAGAGAATTATTTCTCTAACCAAGGCTGTACTTTAGCAAAGAGCAGACCAAACAGAAGTTTTGTTGGATTCAGATGCAGATACCATCCGTGTGTGTGTGTGTGTGTGTAGTCCGTTTATAAGTCTGCCCCATTTAAGAGCAGTGATCCCAGTGTGAGTTACACTTAAAAGCAACCATAAAATCAATTAAATATAATATAACAAATATCTGGAGTCTTATTTCATCTAACGTTTGATTCATGTAACTTTGCGTCTAATTAGAGATATGAAGCCTCTTCAGCACTGAGAAAATAGCTGATTATGTCTCACCATCCATTTGTCTGATGTGTAAATAGAAAAACGTTATTATAATTATGAGTGTGGAGGCAGCCTGATCTACAGAATAATGCATTGAATTTTAGACCCAAATTTTCAAATTCTGGCTTGTTTCAGGACTTGCTGCTCTGCCTGGGACAATTCTTATATACCACATAATCAGACTTGACTCATGTTTGTGGAGAGACATGTGTGTGTGTGTGTGTGTGTGTGTGTGTGTGCTCCTCCTCTCCATCACACAAATAACATAATTTTTATATAATTTAAACAAGTTACATTAATTTAGGAAAAATATAAAACAAAAAATGGTGGGGAACGTCTGGCCCACGAGGCTGTTCCCTGCAAACCTTCACACCTGAGTGCATGTGGGATGGCAGGTGTAGCTCAGGTGCGGCTGTAACTATTAAATGAGCTACCTGTTGTTGTTGTTGTTGTTGTTGTTGTTGCTGCTGCTACTGCTGTTATTTAATTATTGAATTTATATACCACCCTATACCCAGGGGTCTCAGGGCGGTTCACAGAATAAAATCGATATAAAACCACAAAATACCTAATAAAAATAAAAACAGCAAGCCAACCCAACCCAATTTTTTTTAAAAAAGGGCATGGGATCTAAACTGGATCAACCAAAGGCCTGGTTAAAAAGGAACATTTTTGCCTGGCACCTAAAGGTGTATATTAAAGGCACCAGGCGAACTTCCCTGGGGAGAGCATTCCACAGACGGGGAGCCACTGCAGAGAAGGCGTGTTCTTGTGTTGCCACCCTCCGAACCTCTCAAGGAGGAGGCACACAAAGGAGGGCCTCAGAAGATGATCTCAGGGTCTGGGTAGGTTTATATGGAAAGAAGCAGTCCTTGAGGTGTTGTGGCCCTTTTATGAAGTTGGATGAATGTCAGGTAGTGGTCCCTCCCACCTGTCAAAGTTGGCCCATGGCATGGCGAAATGAAAGGATCAGGCCTACCAAGCTGGAACTGGTTCTCCACATCTGGTGTGAAATTAAAAAGTTAGTCTGCGCTAACCATTATTAAGAATTCATACCATAGTTTGAGCTCTGAGAGGTACAACAACAAACTGTGTTCAAGATCTGCTTGCCTACTTTTGTTTCCTATCTGCTCTTTATAAGTTCAGAACTATCGCCATAGTACAGCAGATCTTTGAGGTTGAACAATTGCCCAAACTGTGGCTTGTGAGTTCCTACAAAACAGCAAGCAACTGTTCCCAAATGTTATGTTTTACAAACCAGCTTCAAGCTGTGGTTTATTGGCCCTAAACAAACCACAGTTTGGGTACAGACATTAAAGCAAGTTTTGATTTAGCTAAACAATGCATGGCTTTGTGTTATATCAGAACCCAGTCTAGGTTCAAATGTTGAAAGGCATGCAAAAAGAATCACTGGCCCAATGAAGAGTATGATTTAGGCCGTGGCATTCCCTGTTAATAAGATGAAATTCATCCAACTTGCTGGGGAAGACTTTTTCCAAGACTGAGTTCTACAGCATCTTTTTTTTTTTAGTAGAAAGCAATGTATTTTGACAGGAGATAAAGAAAATATTGTCGGTTCCCAATTGTATTTGTGCAGTATTAATCTCGAAAGAAGCAATGTGAAATAATAGAAAATGTAGGTTTAATGTTGCCATAGCAGCAGGAAAAACAGGAACCAGCTTGCTAAAAATAGACCATTTGGCAATTGCATTTCTGTGCGAAATACTGTCAACCTAGCTTTAGATTTCAGAATAATTTTTTTACTTTGATAAATATTTAAGGAGATAATTGTGCATAGGAGTCTACTGAAGTGTTTCATTGCAAAGATTACATTTTATAGTTCAGTAATAGTACGGTTGGACTTTAAAATAATTACAGGAATAATTAGGCAACATACTAAATTTGCAGTGTCTAGCTTCATGCAAAATGTTTTTGCTTTTTTAGCTCACATTTGTTGGGCTGGCCTTGCTACAGGGTGAATAAAGGTGATAACTCAAGGCATTGCAGATGATTCTGCTGTGGGATCTTCATAGACCCTGTGTGGTTGCTGAGGTCTCTTCAAGTGACCTGCTAACGGGTCAAGTACATCTGCTACTAATAGCCAATTTATAAAGCAATGATTAGGGAATTATTATTATTATTATTATTATTATTATTATTATTATTATTATTATTATATTTATACATACATACATACCCTGCCCATCTGGCTGGGTTTCCCCAACCACTCTGGGCGGCTCCCAACCGAATATTAAAAACACAATACAGCATTAAACCTTAAAAACTTCCCTAAACAGGGCTGTTTTCAGGTGTCTTTTAAAAGTAAAATAGTTGCTTATTGCCTTGACATCTGCTGTGAGGGCATTCTACAGGGCAGGCGCCACTACTGAGAAGGCCCTCTACTGTTCTGTGATGCTAGGTCAAGTCTGCCAGTTCTCCGCTTGGTGCCTACCTGCCCCTCTCCCCTCCGTCTTCCCCAGCTGACCATTTTCTGACCCATATGGCTTCTTATTTGAACATCACATTTGTGCTCCTTCCAAGGCCAAATAAGAGTTCAATTGGCAGCAGCATCTCCTGCATAGGAGCTACAGGAACCTGCTTTCTGCCAAGTCAGGCTGTTGTTCCATCGAATTCAGTGTTGTCTACACTGCCTGGCAGCAGCTCTCCAGGGTGTCAGGAAGGGAGTCTGTCGCAGGAGATGTTGCTGCCGATTAAACCGGCGGCCTTCGGCATGCAAAGCACTCCACCCTTGCTTCCTAATCATCTGGTCATCCTTCCATGTAGAAAAGGAAGGTGACCCTCTCACAAGGGCTTTTCCTTCCAACTGGATGTTTAAGGCACAACTTGGCTGCGCAACCACACAGGAAGGAGAGAGGAAGAACGGGGAGGCTGCAAGGTGTGTGTGTGCCCAGAATATGTTTTGGGACACTCTGAATCAAACACCCACACTTTTAGGATAGTCTTCGCTTTGAGATGGCATTGAATCTTATCTATTTCAATGTTTGGTTTGGGTGCAAGACAGCAGAGCTTGGATACCTCCATACTAGTAATAGCTAAGTTATATGGAAACGAATAGGATCTGGGGTGTGTGTACACTGCAATGAACTGTGGTACCACCAGATTTTTTTTTTTGCTATCTTTGCCTTTTACCTTGGGATCTTTGTCATTTTAGGTATGGACACGGCTATGAAATTTTTTGTGTTGCCTGCAATAATGCAAAAACTGTGATTGCCTCGGCATGTAAGGTAAGAAAAAGTAAAAAGGGGCCCTGAAATTTCGAACATAGTGATCTTTGTGGCCTGAGTAATTTGAAAGAATCCTGCCGGATCAGACCAGAGAGAGAGTCTCACGAACCTGTGGCAGCAACTGGTGCTGACAGGAAAGCTGCTTTGGGAGAGTGACCTCATTGCGTGGAACTGTTCTTTGTTTTTAAAAATGAAGATATGTATCTTAAATACATCAGATGCATATTTTTAAAATTAATGTGCGGAGAGACTCCACAGATGCAAATTAATGGATGATTCCTCGTATAGGTTGTTTGTTGTACATGGGGCATGTTGATTAATAGCAAAATCAAAATAGGTTTTTCGAAGGACTGGGCAAACTTGGCCATTTTAATGTAGAATGGTGTCCTGGGCCAACAGATGCAGAACATGAGCTTCTGGAAGCCCAATGACTGTAAAAAATACAATCAGTTCTTGCATTGTAATAGTAGTGGAGTTAGCCACTTGTGGTGTTGGTCATTTTTTGAGAGGAAGAATCGTTATAATTGCAAAAATGAAATAAGTAAAGGGAAGCTGTTCTGAAACACCTGCTTTGTTATGAGGCATTGCCCTAATCAACCAAATCAGTTTTTTTCTGGCACTTCCGTAATGCGAGCAAAAAGAGAGAATCAAGTGAAGTAAAGATTTCTGCCGAAGGACAGTTTGCAAAGTAAATATTTATTCATCCAAAAAAGATGCGTTCAGACTCACTATTCCCCCCAGCGCTTTTGGCTACTACATCATGCTGTTTTTATTTAGGAATCTTTTTGGCCACCCTTCATCGGCAGGCAGTCCCAGGGTGCGACTTGATAAGACCATTTAAAAACATAAAAGCAGTTTAAACGGTAATACAAAAGAAGAGTGGGTAAATATCAACACCAACCGGAGTAACAATAAAACCACCGCAATAATGACATCAAGCATCCTAAACACAATCTTACCCGGCAAATGTCTCTGTAAATGGTTTATCTGCCCTTATGGTTTTTTTTCAAAGCTGCTTTTGTTCATTCTCAGTATTTATTCTCTTTCCATCACCACCACCACCCCGTTTCGCAGGCTTCTAAAAAAGAACATGCAGCCATTATTTTGTGGAGCACCACAACTTGGAAGCAGATACAGAGCTTACCTTTCCACAACCTGACAGTGACACAGATTTCCTTCTCCCCCAACGATAAATTCTTGTTAGCAGTTTCAAGAGACAGGCAGTGGTCACTTTGGAAGCGTAATGACATCAGTTCAATGCAACCAGGTAAGCTAGCTAACAGTTGGTGCCATTGGTTGAAAACTAGCATTGCAGCTTTTTAAGGTGTGTTACGAATGAAGCACAGATAACCATTTTGTGACTCTATTTTACTTTCTTCTTAAACTTCATCTCCTTTTGCAAGCTTATTCTTCATATTTTGATTTACAAATCTGGCCCTCATCATACAGTTTACAGGGGAGAGAACGTTTGGGCAGCAGAAACTTTCAAGCTGCTGATTCATGGCAAGCCATTAACCAAATGAGGGTGGTGGAAGCTGTCATGTTTGCTTCCTCCTGTTGGCCTTGGGTGTTTCTTGTGGAAAAGAAACTTTTGGACAAACGTACAGTATGTCCGTTTATGCCCTACTCCAGGGGTCAGCAACCTTTTTCAGCCGTGGGTCGGTACACCGTCCCTCAGACCATGTGGTGGGCCGGACTATATTTTTGGGGGGTGGGTGGGTGGGGGATGAACCAGTTCCTATGCCCAGAGATGCATTTTACATAAAAGGGCACATTCTACTCATGTAAAAAAACGCTGATTCCCGGACCGTCCGCAGGCCAGATTGAGAAGGTGATTGGGCCGCATCCGGCCCACGGGCCTTAGGTTGCCTACCTCTGCCCTACCATGATAAAATGGCAAAATAGTTTCCCTGCTCCTGACCATTATGCTCTGAACAGTGCTCAGGAAGCTGAGCAGTTGTGAAACCTATAGCAACCTGTCTTCTTTTTTCAGTAGCAACTATCTTGATAAAATGTTTTCGGACATTTCTCCTGTAAATACATGGTCCAATAACATTTAACTGCTGAATGGTATCTTTGTATCCCATATGTAAAGGGATGGCATTCCAGGAGAGTTAACACTGGTTCTTAAGGAGAGCTTGTAAATGTGCTGGAAGAAGTGGATATTATGTATTCTGTTCTGTTGAACCATCAGTTCAAATATGAGTACAGTGTTACCTTGGTTCTTAAACTTAATCTGTTCTGGAAGTCCGTTCCAAAACCAAAGCGTTCTAAAACCAAGGTGTGCTTTCCCATAGAAAGTAATGCGAAAAGGATTAATCCGTTCCAGGCTTTTGAAAACAACCCCTAAAACAGCAATTTAACATGATTTTTACTATCTAACAAGACCATTGATCCATAAAATGAAAGCAATAAACAATGTACTGCAGTCACACAATCAGTTGATCAGTAGCTGAACTGGGCTCCACGCAGTCACAAAAACAAAAAAAGGAGTCACAAAAACACAAAATAAATAGCAAAAACAGACAGACCTCAGCGTAACACTCAAAACGGAGTATGTTCGGCTTCCGAAAAAAAGTTTGCATACCAGAACAGTTCCGGGTTTGCACTGTTTGGGTTCCAAGTTGTTTGAGTACCAAGGCGTTTGAGAACCAAGGTACCACTGTATTGCTGTTACTGACAATCTTGTTGTATTTGGAAACGATTGCCAATTCTTTAAATGGTTTGTAGGTTGTGTGCGTTTGGTGAAATCAAATCTTCCCTAAGGAAGGCTATTTGAATGCAGTATATCAGTTCTTCAGCTGGTGGGTGTTGGTAGACACCCCCCCACCCCCAAACTTGCTAGCAGTGATGCCATTATAGCTGCCCAAGCGGCTTGTCTCAAGAAGGTCTTGTCTCCTTGTCTGAGCAATCTTAGTAGATGATCTTTCAGTGCAAACTGAGTTGCGCCAGAAGCTTCTGCAGTTATGCAGAGGGCTGCCTTTAGTGTTCAGAACACCAGGAAATAGGAATGGGGTGTGTGTCTGGAATGGATGCAGTTTGTGAGCCATCAGTTGGCCATCTGTACTCTAGATTACTGTTCCCTCCTTTTAAACTTTTACCCCACCATTTTCTGGGGCAATGTCTGCCTGCAGGAATAAATCACAACATTCTTCTGTTTCATATTTGTCATTCCAGACCCAGCTTTCAGCCTTTTTGCTTACACAGACCAAAGCACGGCTGTGCACACTCGCATCATTTGGTCCTGCGACTGGACCCCTGATAGCAAGTATTTCATTACTGGAAGCAGAGACAAAAAGGTAAGTAAGTAATCAGTTGCTCCTTACCTAGCTTCACAGAGTTAATTCACACAAATCAATATTTATTTATTAAAAGCATTTATACCCCACCCTCTTCCTTAAAAAGGAAGTGTTCCATCCGTGTAATCATTAAAAAAGTACAAAAACGTTTAAAGAAAACCAATACTTCACTCCTATTTGGGGCAAGAACCAAAGGAGCATGTTCTTGTATGTTTATGCGGAATGTGTCGTTAACATTAATATGCCTTTAAAAATCCATCCTCAGTAAATTTGTTTGGCACTGAACTTGACTACCTATTTTTTATATATAGGCATAATCTTTTACTGAAAGACCTAATTCAATGCAGATGGAAGATGTTGAGTGTATTAGAAGGCAGAGGAGGAATTTTGCACAAAATATTATTTACCCAGCTGCTGTTAATTCTAACATGCTCATTGTTAGTGAGTATAGGACTGAAGCGAGATTTTGCATGTTAGCTTAGAAAGGTAATAGTTTTATGCAGTAGGAAGTCTCTTATAGCCATATTCTGCGTGCTATGATGGGGCAAGAACCTGCTTAAGGCATTTATTTTTAAAAAGGTTAAGCCTGAATTCAGGCAGTGTGTATTTCAATCAATCAATCAATCAATCAATCAATCCATGAAATGTTCTGGACCTAGACAGTCCAAATTATGTGCTAAGTAATTAGAAATTTATACTATCTGTGGATTCTGCAAATTGAGAAATTAGCATAAATTATCTTATTTCAAATAATTTATTATGAGAACAGGTGCGGTGGTGGTTAGTGTTGGACTAAGCCTACGAAGAAATCTGCATTGAATCTCACTTGTTCACCTTGTGAACTCTCTTAACCTAGCCTACCTCACAGGGTCGTTGTGGGAATAAAATGGGGGGAAAGAGAGATTAAATTCCCTGGAAGCTGAATTCTGTGCTCCATAGAACACATTGTGGGTTTTCTATGCTCCTACAGAAGTGTAGCCATGCATAGAGTCTTGCCCAGATCATAAGAACTTGGTAATCATTTTAGTTTCCTATCTGTATATCGTGGTCATCTGTGATAATTTTGTACATCAGTGCCATCAGTGTATATATCAAGCTTTCACAGTATAAGTGACAGAAAAGCCCTGTTCCTTGTTATAAGGAGCTTATAGTCTCAAGGTTTGTCAGTGGAGAGAGAGCAGAGGAATATCAGGGACGGAAGATGCAAGGATAACAGAAGATAAATGTGAGCAACTGTAGTTATACATACTTTGATTTCATGGTAGTGGGGAATGAAAAGTGAGTGGTGGTTGTCTATAATTTAATTTTTAAAGCACAAAAACTATTTTTTATGGTAATGACTCTGTTTCTTATGCCTGTTCACATGTTGTTGGGTTCTGTTTTGCAGTCCCAGCTTAGAGTGGCTTTTGCCTTGCTGCTAACAAAGCGAACAAGAGCTTTATATCTTGCCTTATTTATGTACCACTGGCTATAATAAGCTATTTTGCAAATTCCCACCTTCTCATGGGAAAAAAATAATATTCTACCCCCTTTGTTGTTATCCTTTCTTAAGCCCCCATACAGGTTCTTTTCTCTCTTTTTTTGCAATATCCTTTCTTTGCTGGTGGCGAGCAGCCCTGCAAAGAAGGTTTTCCAGATAATCCTTATCAGTTAATCCTTGCTTCTAAACGTTTTTTGTACAGCAGTAGAACTTACTATGTGTTTCGTACACTGTTTGCTAACCAGCAGTGGCTTTCCCAGAGCCTAAGCCTCTGCTCTAAAACTAATTTTGGACTCCATAAAGTACATCAACACTTGCGCTGGATATATATTTTTTTAATCACCCCTGTAAACATTTCAGAATTGCTGTGAGCAAAGTTGGGAGTGCCTTCTTCTTTCTCCTAACTTCAGATTTCCCCAGAAGCTTCACTTTTCAGTATGGCAAAAAAAAGTCAACGTATCATTATTGCTTATTGGACTGCTGCAGCTTTAAGACAGTGATCAGTTTTATATTTGACCAGCACAAACTCTGCCTTTGAATGCTTCTGAAACTGCAATAGCCAATTTCACAGGTCATGGGACGATTCCAAGGATGGGTTTAGGCCTAGCAGGAAGAAGTGTGAAATCACTTCTCCTGCACAGAGTAGTGTTCTGTGTGTAACACACACACACACACACACAGAGAGAGAGAGAGAGAGAGAGAGAGAGAGATTTAACTTTATGGTTAGTTTTTTTATTTATATGGGTTTACATCCAACAAACCTGGACCCAAAAAAAGAGAAGGGCTGGGCAAGAAAAACAGGATTTTCACATAACAAATTCATCCCCAACCTTTTCCATGCATGGAGAACATTTAGTTTCTCGCAGCATTGGGAAGAAGCACTGCAGGAGTGAAAACTCCCACCTGATCCAAGTGTGTAGTCCTTTGTAAGATTACTGTCTCACTGGCTGATACTCTGCTACTTGCACTTGAAATAGGTTGTTATTTGGGGCGAATGTTATTCAGCAGAGGAAAATAAAGAAAATGACCCTGGTGAGATCCAGCCTTGTTCTCCAGTCCTGGATGTTGGGGACTCTGTCACAGCCCTTAGTGCTAGTCATCTGCTTGCTCCTGATGGGAGGTATGTTTCCCCTGTGTCCTTGGAGAAGCCATTTGCTCAGAAGCTGAATGTTCATGGCGATTGATTTCCTGAAACAGAGACACTAGTGGCTTTTGTGGCCTGTGTTTCTTAGCGCGCCTTGTCGTATTTCTAACTCTTATTCAGTCACTGGTTCTACCTGCCTCTACCCCTTCTAGATGTTGCTCTGCATGGGACGTATGTTGTAATATCCACAAGCCCGATTAACAAGTCTTAAAATGGGGGAAGGCTTAAAAGTTGCTTGTACAGTCGTACTTCGTGTTGTGTTCGCTGCGGGTTGCGAACGGCGCGGGTTATGAATGCGCCGAATCTGGAAGTACCTGGACGGGATACTCCTGGGTTCGGTGGTTCGCGCATGCGCAGAAGCGGCTGTGCAGGTTGCGGACTGCTCATGATGCGAACGGGGCTCCAGAACGGATCCCGTTCGCATCCAGAGGTACCACTGTATGTGCAGTTTAAATGTGATGTCCAATATGTGGTGGTTGAGCTGGGATTATCAGCTTTCAGAGAGTTGGAAGGAATCCTGAGGGTCATCTAGTCCAACTGCCTGCAATTCAGGAATCACAACTAAAGCATCCATGACAGATGGCCTCTCCCGTGGAAGGAGAGTCCACAGTCTACTGAGTGAGACCATTCTGTTGTGGAACCGCTCTTCCTGCCAGAAAGTTCTTCCTGATGTTTAGTCAGAAACTCCTTTCTTGTAACTTGAAGCCAGTGGTTTGGGCCTTACCCTCTGCAGCAGGAGAAAACAAGCTTGCTGACTGTGTAATGAGCTTTAATTACTGACATAACTGTCCTTTTTCTATAGCTATATCATTGCTATAGGCACAGAATGTGGCAAGATTCACTTGTATAAGTGGAAACCAAGCAACAAGAGGCTGCCACTTTCGGACTGGACCAAATGTGTTGAAACAGACAACAGGTAACCCTATCCCAAACCTCTTTTGTCTCAAAGCAACTATACAGAAAGCCACTATTTCACAGATGCCTTAGCATTTGGCTGTGTGAGGGTTCTTGCATTGGTTCTGTGAGGCCCCTTTGGCACCTGTTATAATGATGCCTTAAGGGACCTGCATTTGTAGAAACCCTTATTTATAGAGCTGATGCAGCTTAGCTGCTAGAAATGTGAGCTGGGAATTCTCTGCTTCAGATTTGCCCTCAGCCAGTAGCTGAATTTTAATTGTGGTGAGCCATGATATCGTAGCAGCAAGATGTGCACTGGAGGGGATGCAGGAGCAGGATGAAAATGTTGTGGATGCTTGTGTCTGTGTATGGTTGCTGTGGACCTTTCTCTGCTGCTTTTTCAAGAACTGCTTCTTAATTTCAGAAAGTGTTGCGCAAGAGCTCTTCCAGACCCTGTTGCTCTTGGGAGTGCCAGTAAACGAGTCAAAACTCAAACCGTTTCTGTTGTTTTTAAACTTGTTCTGATTTGATTCCGGTTCAGCCCAGTAAAGGTTTGTTAGCAGGTTCAGATGAATGTCATATGATAATACTGAATTCTCCGCGTGATGAGGCTAAAGGTCCCTGCGATATTTTTTATCATTATTATCAATTCACTGCAGTTCCTAGGCAGTCATCCCTCAGGCCCTGTGGCCAGAACCAGATCTGCTTAGTTTCAGGCCATACCCTGGCCATACACTATCACAGTGGTCTTAGTCACTGTTCCTGGTCCATGCCTTTCGATTCATAGCTGATCCCAGAGAACAGCTTCCCCTGCACATCCTTCACTCGGTTCATTTTCCTATAGCGAGAGGGAAGACAGTACAGCACAGGTGGAATTCTTCTGTGTAGTGCATGAAAAAAATATCATTCCCTCCTGCTTTCACCAGACAATTATCATCATGGTCAGCTGCAGAATTATAGCAGCAAATGTCCTCTGTTCTGCCTATTTTGTTTCTCAGCCCTGGAAGAGGGTAGAGTGTTAGCAATACTTGGCCTTTATATAGCACTTTCAGAGCACGGCACATTACATTATCTGGTTATAATCCTTTCAATAACTTTGTAAAATGGGTCATCATTCTGACGATATTACAGATTTGAGTGGTAGGAGGCAAGTAGCTGTGAACCAAGGACTCCCTGATTTGTAGCCCCTGTCTCTTACTGTAGCTCTTATATTAGAAGCTTTAGCCCATATATAGAATTCAGTCGCCATTCTTGTTGTGCATGTATCCCCATATCACCCCTTTTAAAAAAAATTATACCCATATTTGGAACTAGCAACCTGAATTTCAATTCAGATAAAATAAGCCTTAGATAAAAGATGGAACCAAAACTCAGTTTAGCTATGGAATCAATTACTACAATTGTTTGCAGCTATATGCATACTGGGTTAAGCCTTTCCAAATCAGATGCAAATAACTTGATGTGCTTGTGTGTGCAAGCTGAACTTTAAAGACCTTAATGGGATATTTAAAAATGCATATAGGGTGAATTTTTAAAAGCTTAAATCTGATGGGAGGGAGGAATATATAGTTGGAGTCAGTTTTATTTATATAATACTTGTTCCGCCACATTTGTGCTCAAAGCAATTTGCAGACAATAAATTTTTAAAATAAAATAATGCAGTACTCTTAATAAGAATTATAATAACGCTACTGCATGAACAATGAATAGAGGAGGCACATCCATGCTGATTTCAAGTTCTGTGCCTTTTGGGATCTGGCTCGTTCAGGCCCCATGAGACCACAAATGTTTGGATCTCTCACTATGCCATTAACTTTTCCATTTATCTAGATTGGCCCAAAGGGCTTACTAGTGTACCAACAGCATCTGTTCGCCCTTCAGATGGTTTGCCCGGCTCCACATACACATCTCACACACAGTCCAGAGCCCACTGGGACATCTGTTGACAGCACAGTAGCTAGATAAGACTTTACACAGTTCTGTTGGCATACCTTGACTTCTGTGTGTCTTGTTTGTTTCACCAAACAGTCTTTACATTTATTAAGAGTTCAGTGTTGCAAATTGTCAGCTGTAGCTACTTAATTCTTGAACAAGTTTACCTGCTCTGGTGCCAACAGAAGGAGATTGAATTGGAGCTAATATTTGCTTTTATTTGAGTTGTGTACTCTGTGGAAGAACATGTCTATAGTTCAAAAAGCATTGGGAAATGTGAATATTAGTTGGGTAATTAACATTTTCCACACGTGCTTCTGATTGCTGTTGTTTGTGCGCCTGGATTATGCCTTTAGATGTGACGGCTAATCATAGTTCAGTGGTTAGGATTGCCCCATCAAACTTAATGGGTCAATTACACCATCCCATCCTGATTTTTGTTAATAATAATTTGCTGAGATAACCATATTGGTAGCCTATTGGTTAGCATCTTGCCCAGAAATCATAATATGAATCCATAGATTGTTTATAAACTTTGGTTTGGAAACAAAATAGAAAATTCTTTTCAGTAGCACCTTAGAGACCAACTGTATTTGTTCTTGGTATGAGCTTTCGTGTGCATGCACACTTCTGTAAGGCATTAATGACAGGTTGCCAATGTGGATGTTGTGGTAAACTATGATTAGTGAAAAGTAGAAGTGAAGATTAATTGGGGGGGAACCCACACCCTAGAAGGGGGAGAAGGTAATTCGTGAAACGAGGCTGGGATGAGTGAGCACATGGGCTCGTGAAGGCACCCCTAACCACCAACCCGTGGTTTGGCATCTTTTCCCTTGAACTGTTGTACTGTCTGACACTTGCTTCTCCTTAAACTTTCTAAGTGATGTGTTTTGTAACTTTTTGTTAAGAAGCTTGCATAGCTAATGGCGACGTTTGACCTGAAATTACAGCGAAAATAGGTGTATTTCTGTTTGAATTATTTATGGGATGAAGCAGAGAAATGCCACTTGAACTCAGAATAGCTCCAGCATCTTTTAATATCTACAGGCAGTGACAAGTTTAGTTTTCCCTCCCCAAGCTGGCAGCACTGAAAAGGAGTGCACTAATTAGATAAATGCTGACGTTTGGAATTGACAAAGTCCAGCTGAGTTTGACATTTTGTGGTTGTGAGAGATGAATTGGGTTTCCTTCCCCCTAATAGCTTCTGTCTTTTTGCAGCCAAAGCCACACTCTTGTTGTCAAGCAGCTGTGTTGGAGAAAGTGCGTGGGCCGAGCTGGGCAAGGGACAGCGGAGAGCAGCAGGTGGCTGCAGCTGGCGAGCTGCGGGGCTGACTATTCTGTCAAGATACTCAGCATTAACAGAGACAGTCTTTAAGCAATTTACTTTCGACCACACTTCATGAAATATGAGAATAGTATCTGTTTTCTGAACTTTTTTTTTAAAAAAGCACTTTTTTTCTGAAAACTATGGCATATGCTACGTGTCTACCTGGAGCTTAATTATTAAAGCGGTTTGTATAAAAAAATGTGTTTACTATTGGCCTTCCCTCACGAAAAGGTTATTCTCCACGAGTACAGTGCTGTTCTTCGCTAGCGTTTTCCTTGAGATAACCATCTCCCTAGAGGAGAAGTGGTTGGGGAGGAACGGACTCACTTCTTTACCTTCTTGGAAATTACATTCCTTTTTAAAATTGCCTATTACCTCCTCCCCTTGTGTTCGGCCTGGACCTCAACAAAGTTTTGTCTCTAAATGTACCTGAGCCTTAACCAATGCAGGGTTTTTGTTTTTAAATCATTTTGGTCAGGGTGGAGAATGTCAGGCTCAGGGGCTGCATTTTGCCCTCTGCACCTCACTATTTGGCTCCTAGTACTTTCCCTAGGCCCTTCCCAGCCACATCCCCTGCTTGTCCCACTCTGCACTTCCCTTGGTTGTTTTTGCCTAGCTGGAGTGTGTCTCTGAACTCTGATAATGCCTCTTGTTTCCTTAGGTTAAGGATAGAAAGAGGGGTGTGAGAATGCCTGTCAACTAGACTATTGCACAAAGGTAACATTTTCATTAATTGCTCTGTCCACTTCAAAGCCTCTCTCCCTGCCCTCCACGGGCATGCAGCCCCCAGAATCCTGCCCAGAATGGAATGTGGCCCTAGGAATGAAAAAGGTTCCGTGCCCCTGATTTAGATGACCTTTTGAAATTCTTTGTAACTTTTCGTCTCTGTTACGTATAAAAACGTAAAGGGAACCCTGACCGTTAGGTCCAGTCGTGGATGACTCGGGTTACGGTGCTCATCTCACTTTACTGGCCAAGGGAGCCGGCATACAACTTTCGGTTCATGTGGCCAGCATGACTAAGCCACTTCTGGCGAACCAGAGCAGCGCATGGAAACGCCATTTACCTTTCTGCCGGAGCAGTACCTATTTATCTACTTGCACTTTGACGTGCTTTCGAACTGCTAGGTTGGCAGGAGCAGGGACTGAGCAACGGGAGCTCACCCTATCATAGGGATTCGATCAGCAAGCCCTAGGCTCTGTGGTTTAACCCACAGCGCCACCCGTGTTATGTATAATGTGTGTTAAACGTGGCGGCTTGTGCCACGGAACTTCCAGTTCCATTAGATTTAGTTTTTTTCTGAGAGTATAGTACAGTGGTACCTCTGGTTACGAACTTTATTTGTTCCGGAGGTCTGTTCTTAACCTGAAATCATTTTTGACCCAAGGTACCACTTTAGCTAATGGGGCCTCCTGCTGCTGCCACACGATTTCTGTTCTCATCCTGAGGTAAAGTTCTTAACCCAAGGTACTACTTCTGGGTAAGCAGAGTCTGTAGCCTAAAGTATTTTTAGCCCAAAGTACACTGTATTCACTATTTTGCAATATTTGTCTGATTCTTTGTTAAAAGTGGGGAACTTTTTCAACTACTGAAAGTCTTTGTGTGGTGGTGCACAATCGTGTGAGGAAATGAATAGGACTAGTGTGCTCAGTCCCAGTTCCTGCTAGGTGGTAGCAGTTTGAAAGCACGTCAAAGTGCAAGTAGATAAATAGGTGGGAAGGTAAACATCGTTTCCATGTGCTGCTCTGGTTCGCCAGAAGCAGCTTAGTCATGCTGGCCACATGACCCCGAAGCTGTCTGCAGACAAATGCTGGCTCCCTTGGCCTATAGAGCAAGATGAGCGGCGCAACCCCAGAGTCGTCCGCAACTGGACCTAATGGTCGGGGTCCCTTTACCTTTAGTGTAACCTGCAGATTCTTCATTTTCAACTCTTAATGGATAGTGCTCAGATGGGGGATCACCTTATGTAGACCACCTTAAGCTCCATCATGGAAGCAAAGTGCAGCTTACCTATGATAAAATAAGGTATTGGCCTTTTTGTTGACTCTTGCCTGTGTGGTGCTGAAATCAGTGAGGGAAAGGTTTTAGTTGTCTTTCCATAAATAGCCTCTGCTGGGTCATTTTTTCTCTAAATTACACACGGCAAACTAAAAAACTCTCAGACTAATTGCTGAAACCAGCACAATCTTATTTCCCTGCAGGAAAGTGAGCCCAGTCATTTTAGAAACCCTTCTTATAAGTGGATCAGGTGTCAAGCTTGCAGCAGTGGCATAGCAATTGTAGCAGAGATTGATATCTCATTCTGTCCTTTATGCTTAAGCAAACTTTAAAGCCTCTTTGGGGAGCTTCTTATGCATTGCTGAAAATTTAACCGAGTCCAACACATCTCCTTAACAAAGTCGTTCCTATATTGCTTCTGTAAAAAGAAATTGACATGATTAAAAAAAAAAAATGAAACCTCAGCAATAGAGCAATTCACTCCTGTGTGTCTTAAGTTAAAGGGTCTTAAGTGGAGAGCTCAGAAGTAAACCACCACCAGCTTGCCTCTGCCCGAGACCCTGAAGAATTTCTGTCAGTCAGATTTAAACAGCACCAGGCTTGATAAATTAATGGGTCTGACACCGTGTCAGTCATCATATATTCATGTTTATAAAGCAAAACGGCACAGAAAATGCATAGCTATGAGGTCATCCATCCTTAGGAAGCTGGGGCAGTTCATGGTTCTGAGGCCACAGTGTAAATGAACCAGGATCCTTCGAGATGAGACCTTTGCATCTTGTTAGGAATAGTCTGCCAAGGTTAGAGGTGGAAGCAATTTTAATACTTGTTAAGTTTTTTTCAGTAAAATACACGCAGTCACCGGGATATGCGGCCAAGCAAGTGGTTATTTTGAAGCCTATGTTGACAGGTATCGTAAGGCATCGTAAGGAGGGTGAAGTGAGAAGTGCTTGGATTCCTACCTCTGGATGAAATCAGAAGCAAGCACCAAAGACTTGGAGAAGAATGGCCAGTCCTCCTTTGCAAGTTGGGCAAGAGTCAATTCAGTGCATGGAACCGGAACAAAATGGCACTTCAGGCCAAGAAAATGGGTGAGTAGCTTCCATTGTAAATGTGTCCTGGCACATGAGCATTTTTAGTGTTACATATATATAATTTAAGCTTACAATTTTTTTAACGGGTTGGCTTGACTTCCTCATCAAGAAATCAGTGCTCACATTAGTCTCACTCTCTGTTGATAATATTTTCTGTCATCCCAGCAAAAACTGAGCCTGCCCTTCCCCCAGACGATAACAACCTTTGTATTTGTAGGAGCTGCTACATTCTTCCTCTGGAAATAATTCCTAAGCATGAATAATAGTTATGGCCACCAATGTAGACCCCTTCAAAATTAACGCAGGATAATGCTTTCTATGTCTGTTATCCTGCATCCAAGATCGGAGGGAACATGCCATTAATTGCTGAAAAAGGACAGCTGGAAAGGGCTATTGCTCATGGGTATTTGGCAAGTCACTTTGGGAAACAAGATATTGGACTAGGTAAGCCTTAGGTTTGATCCAGCAGGGCACTTGTGATGTCTTACCGTTTCAAAAGCAATGGCCTGGTAGCTGAGGCCAGAGTTTCTCATGGGAAGTAGCCACTTGAAAAAAACAAAAACATGCCTGTAAAGGAACAGTGAAAACCCATTTGTGAATGGGAGGGAGTGCTGAAGAAACATGCAGGGAGTTGTTTTGAAAGCAGCATTGATTTTTTAAAACCTCCACTGAGGTCATGACTAATGTCTGAAAAACCAGGGCAACATACGTTGAAATGCAACTTTGTATTATCTCACATTAGGAAAACAACTGGGAACCTGAGTGTATTTTTTTAATCAGTGTGTGCTGTCTACTCTGAGTTAAGTCCCATTGAGTTCAAGGGGGCTTATTTCCAGGAAACTAGGTATTGGATTGCAGCCCAAGAAATGGGACGCTGTGTTATTGGACAATTTATAGGGAGCTATCATCCACTTTGCGGAGTAATTCCTATGCAGCTATTATAACAGACTTATGAAAGGCATAATAAACATGTCTCAAAATTTAAGACATTTTCTAACTCTGATATGGGAGAACCGAGAATATCCATGTCTTGCCCCACATGTCTTGCAATGTGGTTATTTTAACTCCCATTGAGTTGTTTGCAGGGATCACTGCTGCTAAATTTGCAAAGCAGATCTCTGATAACTCCGTTGCTGTTTGGGAGCATCAGTGTCATCTACCTTCAGCTTGGGCAATGCTTCAAATAATTTAACACAGTGCATCTCGGTTCCTACATATATGGAGAGCAATATCTTTGCCATAGTCATTTCTTCCCTCATGGAAGTGTAAACCTAAAAAGGGACAAATCTGAGCAAGCAATTTGCATTGCCGTGCAAAATACTTATTAACACCAGTAACCTTTCATTAATATTGGTTTGCTGCAGTTTGTCCCATAAACGTCTGTCTTTAAGAACAAAGGCAATACACAATTTATTTAGATCCCATGATGTATCTATTAGCCTAAAATGAAGTTGTGGTGCATAGTACCTCTTCCCTTATGGAAAACAGCATCATAAAAGTGGCTGATGCTGATCGATTTAACAAATGTAGACAAATTTTAGGGTTTTGATGGGTCAGCCTATATACTAAAGGGCCTTGAATTCTTTGGGGTGTTCCCTTTTCCCTTTCTGGTGTATTGGATTTTATAACCCAATATGTCCTTCTACTTGACAGGGAGCTTTAGAATTGCTGCAAGTCACATAAAGCATGGGCTCATACGCACTATTTTTTAAAAAACAAAAAACCCCATTCAGAAATGCGTACAATTTGCCATGTAATACATTTGTACCCACTTTGATACAAGATGATTCTAAAAATAATACGTTAAAATACACAAAGGCCACATTCACTGTTAATTCCATCTTTCTGCGCAGGTCCCCTCGCCATTACCAGACTGTTGAGATCAGAACCATGGCGGCGTATAGGAGAGTCACTTCCACACTGCATCCAACCAATCTCACCCTGGGAATGGTAAGGACCTCATGGTGTATGATGTCATCCTAAAAAGTAGCTTCTAGGCTGGGGGGGGGGGGGGCTTGTAGCTCCAGATAGTGCTGGACTCCAGCTCCCATCAGCTCTGCAGCTAACACGGCCAGTGGCAAGGGATGATGGGAGTTGTAGTCCAATGAACAGCCACAGGCTCACAGCTTCCCTACATGTATGTAGGCAGTTATGCGGAAGAAGAAGAGGTCTGCTCTATTGACTGAATTCGCTGCAGGACTTTTCTCTGTGCTGTAGTATGTAGATGATGGTGCAGGCATACTACACAACAACTTTTCTCTCTCCTTGTTGCTCGTGAGTGGTCTAGGACAGAATCTACTGGAAGACAGGGTCTTTTCTTAGACTTGGCCAGGGCTCTGAACTAGGAGGCACCTCCCACTTCTCTCTAGCTAGGCCTTTGCCTGCAATACAGAAAATTGCTCCCTATTTCACCAAATGGGGCCTGAGTGAGCTTTTTTCCGTCCTAGCAGTGAGGAGCTCTGTACCTGCAATTTTACAAGGGTTATCCACAAGAAAGAGAACCACTAAGTAGGAATTAGGTTTTCTCTATTTTATTAATAAAACAGATTTTTGCAACAATTTATTAAAAATTGGTTTTCATGCAGTATAAGGGGTATACAAGAAATTCTCCATGTATTCTCTCTTTTTTTTAAATAATTTTTGACAGTTCCAGTCTAGGTTAAAGCATTTTGTGCACTATCATTGTTGGAAAATGCCATTGGGGCATAGCTCATCATAAATTTTTACAGTACATTTTTGCTGCAGTATAAAAAACAGAAACATTAAATAGCTATAGTCACTTTTGTGGGCCTTATTTTCTGCAGGAAATTAAAAAAAAATGTTGTGGGAGAAACTACAATTGCATTGGAGACAAAGAATGTACTGCATGATTTAAACCTAAGAAACAGCACACGGTCAGTATTCACAAAGAGTTACAGACACACACTCACCGCCAACAGTCCAATACTTTTTGGAATTTTTTTTTTATTTGTTTCCTGCTATGTTGGAATAATATTTTCTACAGAAATGTTTTGTGTATACATTATATACAGTATTATTGTTCTTTTTTGAAAAGTAATATTTATTTGTATTAAATAAAGTCCTGATGAAGTTTATTAATAAATTAAGAGAATACTGGCAACACACATACATACACGCTCACACACTCACACCAGACGACACCTTCGGTGGTTAGTGCTCAAACCGAGTGATGTGTTCTACTCCCTGTGCGGTAGACTTACTCACTGTTGTCCTAACACTTCCAGGTGCCTCCATGACCTCTCAACGATATGTGTGCAGGGAGAGATTCTGTGATGCCCCCAGTGGATTAAGCGTCATGTGTTTCAAAGGTAATATAATCAGGAAGGAGGGAGCGGGGGCATCTGTAGTGACTCGGTTGATATTATCTCCTCTCTCATCCAGATACTAAAACGCTATCCTGGGAACACTGGTGGGGAAAAGATTCATTCCTATGGCATGAGAGAAGACAGTGCAGTAACAAAAGGACACACACACCCTTCCCTCTCCACACTGCCCTATTGTGCTAGCTTAATTAATACAAGATTTAGAAATGGCAGCTGGCCAGTATCGCCGATGCTGCATGCCAAATTGCCATCCAATTTGAGTGGCCAAGGCTGGAGACAGCCAACACGTTTGGAAAAAAGTGAAGGTGGCAGTAATTTCATCTCTCTCTCTCATCATGCCGTTATCTCTGGGCACACGGGGTGTTGCAGAGTTTCGAAGCAGTACTCCCCCCACCAAAAAAACTGAACAGAGACAATGGGGCATACAACACTTGGGGATTTTTTTTTGTCTGTCTCCAGCCCTCAGCCACTCTCTGAATGTTGCTTCTGCGCCATTCACATGATTTGCATATCCTGCTCACAGCTTGCCATGGGAAGGAACAAGAGCTTACATAAAAGCACATTTCTTCATGAATAGGCCCAGCTCACTCAATCTAAAGATTGTGTGGGTGAGGCCTTTTCACAGAGCAGTGCTTTTCAACTGGTGGTACTTCACAGTGTGTGTTTGGTGGGTTGAGTACCATCAGCTGAAAAGCACAGTTGTAGGTGCATGGAAATGCAGGCGCCTTAGCTTGCTCCGAGCGTCCCATACACAGTAAGGCATTGGGGAAGATTAGGCCTTGCTTCCATGCCGGTCCAGTGCAGAACCCACCGCAGTTGGGGTTACGTGGAAAGTGTCCTATAACTACATAAGCGATAAGAACGTCAGATAATACAGTATCTTCAATAATGCAAGTGCTGTGCCCACAGCAAGGATCCCACTGAAATTCTCTGTTTCAGGTAATTGTGGAAAAGATCTTTGGATCACACATGCACAGTCTTAATCACTGCAGGCTTGCACAGAACCACTAGCAGACAGGCAGTACATGCTTATATTAGACAGTGATGGAATCACTCAAACATTTCATTTGAGCTTTCTGCTGTTGCACTCTGATAAGAATTCAGTTGCTCTTTTAGGGAGGGAGCAGATTGAATCATGATTTCTTGGGGGAGACCATTTTAAAAAAAATAATGTCTTTTACAAAAAAACCTTATTCACTTCTTGCCTTTAGTTTTCTAATTCAAAGGACAAGGGGATTCTCCACCCCATATAGGCAAACTTGGTTCAGACTGTCATATTCTCAACTACCACTGTCACACACGCAGATATGAAGCAAAGGTTGTGTATATACTATCTGTGCCTCTGCAAAATTCAGCTGCAGCAGCAATGTGGTGCCTAAACATCCCACCCCCACCCCACCCCGCTAAATTAATTTTACTGTAATTATGTTGTGGTTTAAATCAAGCAAACTCTGGGGAGGGGGACAACCCATCCTGTGACATTAAGACTTCCGTAGCCATTCTCAGCCTTGTGCTGTTGGACCTAGTTTTCTGTATGTTTGCAGATGGCCACCTCTGGAACCCTGCCTCTTATCAGGAGGAAGGAATGGCTGCAAATAACATCTTGTTTACCCTACCTGGTAGCCTTTCTGAGATCCTGGACCTGGACCTGCTTCCCCCTTGAAGCATTCTCCATCCCAAGCGTATCTTGAGATGAGTGGAGCTGGGCTAAGTGAAAGTCTCAATGACACCCGAAGAACCGTTTCAAAGTGTCTCCTCCTCCCCACTGAACGCAGTCCCAGAAATGAATGTCAGCCCAACTAGCCGGTGCCTCCAGCACCTGAATGAAATCCCTGCAAAACAAAAGTGTTTCCGTTTCAGTTAATATAACTCTCGGTTGCTGCAATTAACTTTTCTTTTTGCATGTGGCTCCACATTTTTCAGTAGCCGTATAAAGTTTAGTGACACTTGAGCGGGGTTATTTTGTCTTTGTTCTTTGTCGAGTCTATGTTTGCCAGCCACCCTGGCCTCTGTGGAAATCTGGGAAGAAACATGGGTTTGCTGACTTTCCTCACGAAGAAATAAAAACGTCCACAAGTAAGGCTACAGCTCAAACCTCCGGGTGACCCTCTCCACTTCACATGCTTTCCCACAGCAGTGGAGCTGGTCTTCCCTTGACGATGGCCTCGTAAAACTAGTTCCTCTGTGCTAAGAGTAAGGAGTATGTAGAAGGCAAGAGTTTCACACAAGACGTTCGGTCCAGCCATTGAGTACCAAAAGCAAGTTCACGGAGCTCTGGTCCTCCTACAGGCCAGAGACCATCACACGGAAAGATGGCGGTACGTGCCGGTGCCGTGGACTGGCGCTGGGGCTGACGCATGGACTGGCACAGCTGGCATCGACCCCTCCTATTGATGGCAAATAGGCATGATGGAGAATGGGCAGTTGTAAGGAGAGTCGACGCTGTATGCTGCAAAGGCAGAAAGGAGAAAGATGAACATGAAGGAAATGGAGCAAGGGCTTTGCTAGCAGGCTGTTGACAAAGTGTCCCTCGTTTGTGAGATGCCTTACAACCACAAATAAATTCAGTGGTCGGCCTGACAAAATAGCCCATGGAACAAGCAAAAGCAATACACCCAAGTTATAATGCCGCTTCTTTCTTAACAAACCACTGTGAGGCCTTGGGTCTTCGCGTTTCTCTTTTGTAAAGCTAAATACTTGCTTGCTAGCCACCCAAGCCCAGCATTATTTTGTACATAACACAGAAATGTCACCATGCTTGAAAACCAGCACTTCAGGTCTCCAGAGTCGGCTGGGGGCACCGTTAACAAGGCCCCCAAATTACAAAAGATTTTGTTTTACTAAATCTTGCCATAAATATGTATGTGTTCGAATGATTAACATTTTACTCAGAAAGACCAAGGGCACAGTGACAACCGTTAGCTTGTATCTCAAAGGATTCTTTGAGACATAATTTTGTCAGTAAGCGATGCACAGATTTAACAAGAAATGCTAAGGACTGAGGAAGCAACCCCAGTTCTTGTGACCATGTAACAAGAAAGAACCATGCTACTTACTGTTCTGGGGAATTGATATCTTCTGTAAAGTCTTTGCTTGTTCTGGAGGTCTCTGTCGTATTCCACTGGGCTTGCGGATTTTGATCAAGGTGGTTTTTCAATACAGCTTTTTCACCATCTAGAAAAAGGGAGAAAAATGTCTTATGTTATCATTTTTCCAAGTAAATTTCTTTTTCCAGAGTTTCAAGGATGATTCTGTAATCTACCACAGTGCTTCTAAACTTACTTACTGAATCTACTGAATCCTTGTGATAGCTAAGAAACACACCATTTAATAATAATAATAATTTTTATTATTATTTATACCCCGCCCATATGGCTGATTTCCCCAGACCAATTAGATGTTTTAAAATAATGCAAAATATAAAAATATGACCCTGACAACAGATGGTTAGTTCACAGCATCCAATAATATCCTCAACCATCAATTAGATTTTAAAAATTTTGAAACATACATGGTTTTTCTTGCACCCCCACCCCACCCCCAATTATTGGCAAATCTCTCCATTGGTGAGAAATTCTGGAGGGACACTGTCACTTCTTCTCTGTTCCCAGTTCCAAAAGGCAGGTCGTCTGTCTTTCCTGCCACCACCCAAAACAAAATTGCTGTTGTACAAGTGACTGGATGAAGTTCTGATCCCTTGCACACAGCAATGCACAACAGTTCTCCACCTAGCCCAGAAGAGCTCTCTACAAAGCACAGTGAAGGTGGTAGGTGCAACACACACAGTGCAATCCTGTACATGTCTATGCAGAGCCCTGTGCTGCCTTGCCTTGTGAGGTATCTCTGGGAGAAGAAAAAGCTAAGGAGCAAATCCTACACAAATCTGGAGTGCAGTCCCCAAGACCATTGGATGGCATCTTGTACACCTCCTTCCGGCAATTCCTGCCACCAACCTGTGGTGGCTGCAGTGCTACCCTCAGGAACCTCTGCATCTCCTAGACTTTAAAGCAAGCAGACAGCTTGAAGACATAAGACCCAAAGTCAAAACAGCACTCTCTCTTCTAGGAAAACACAACTGAATTATTCAAGACCTAGACATTTCTGTGTTTAGAAATATGTCTGAAATCCTGGGTTTGTTCCAGATGCTGCAAACCAAACACAATCTCACTCTTGGACTTCACTGCTCCCAAAGGGCTATAAGCAACACCTTTGGCAGCCAACTAGGGCCACTTCCTGCTTTGTTCTGTGTGGCTCCCAATCCCTCTTCTCTATACCATGCACCCTGATGGTCCTATGGCAATAAAACAATAAATACATTTTTTTTTCAATCAGCTAGACAGTAAAACAAAATCCCACCAAAGCACCATTAAGCATTTTGTAATTTAGAACAAGACTGTATTGCTGGATGCCACCGTATGCTGCAGACAGCAGTCCTGCAACTAGAGGCACAGTTTGTGAAACTGCACAATTACCCAGGAGAGACCAGGTTCAATAATAATAATAATGCCCCGCCTTCATCCTTGCCAATGGACATATAAGTTTCAACTCCCTCCTTTAACAGTGCAAGTTCTTTGGATGCCTTGTTATTTACCTATATGTCAGATTCCTGCATGAAACATCACAGTACTACACAGCCCCTTTATCTGAAACCATGTCACATTAAAATAAAGTTCATTATTCCCTCGTCCCAAAAACCTCAGATCTATTTACAGCGGCATTGTCTATTTTAACGCACGTTCAAAGTAACTCTGCAAAGATAAACATTCTGTCCTGTCACCAGTTACCCTTTAAAAGATTTCCAAAGTAAACCAGGCTCACTTAACCCCCCCCTTTACTCTAGCATGGTGGTGTGGGGAGCAAGGCAGGGAGAACGAGTACCCCTGTTTCTGGACTTGCCCAGGAGCCCTTGGTAAGACCCACTGAAAAGAAAGGAAGCTACACAGCAAAGGCTACTTGAATATTTCACCCCCATTCCATAATTCAGGGCATTAGATTACTCCTAAAGAATATGCTGAAACGGAGTTGCTATACAGGGAAGAAAAGACGCAGCAGATGCACAGAGCAGGCCCAAAATGGCTTCTAGAGGCTGGCTATCTTAGACATTTCTTTTCAGAGAACGGTATACTAGAGTCATGTGAGGCCTGTTCGATGAGGCTCACATTTTGCTGTTTCAGATCGGTAGGAGAGAAGAGAAAGTAGCTGCAGATCAGCAATTCCAAACTGTACTCTGCCATTTTAGACTTTCATACACCAGTAAGCTATAAAACTTTGCCAGTTTGGGAGCTTACCATGGCCTGGTTCGCATGTAACACTAAGCCAAACCATGGCTTAGTGTGAATGAACAAACGCGAAAACCACACACAATCTTCTGTTTTGAAGTTTTGATTATGGCACCCACATACTGCACAGTCCCCAAGAAGCTACATCAATGTAGAATCTTATCTAAATACAGGGCGGTTTGGGTTGGGGAATCAATAAAATTCTGATCAACTGGGAAAAAACAATGCTGGTGTGAAGGGTTTGTTTCCTTCTTTTGCAGGGATGACCAAAATTTCAATTTTGACCCCATTAACTACAATGTTCATATGACTGACAACAATCTCTCCCTTGTCTATAAAGTGCCTCCAGAGCCTATCAACTTCTCAGTTTCTCTCACCACCAATTCTTCTATACTGTATGGGCCCGAATATAAGCCACACCCAAATATAAGCCGCTCCCTTAAAATTCCGCAGGCACTCAAACCCGTTCCGTTTTACCGTATGTCTGTTTCAGCAGCGATATTGTAAAAGCCATTTAAGCCGCACTTTAACTTTCCATGGTCGGAATTGGGGGGAAAAGTGAGGATTGTATTCGGGCCAATATGGTACTTTCTGCCATTGCTAAGTTACTAGGAAACTATGCACTCTGCAATTCTGCAAAGGCACAAGCCCCCCCCCCCCCGGATTTCATGAAGGTGAAGGTAAGTTTTGAGTGTGTGGGAAATGTCTGGTGAAAACCTGGTGTTTCCTTCTTAGGTTCTGTGTTAGGTAGGCAGCAACAGGTCACACACCTATGCTTGTTAATGGAGATAGTAAATATGCAGTGATTTATAGAAGAGTTGACAGTGGCTTAAGAGAAACTTAGGTCCGTATGGTCAACATTAGAAAGCTGGAGGGCCAGCTTCTCTTCCCCACCCCCAATCAACACTCCTCATGTCTCCTCATGATACCAGCCACCCACTGCCAGTATTTCATTTCCTGGAGTATATCGTAGACAGGGATAAGGAAATAGGAGAAACATGGGAAAAGGAGAAAATGTGGTTTTGACAAAGGATTTGTTGTCAAATCTACTTCACTCTATCCCAAAATACCTCATGCATACAATGCTAGCTGACTGACCCTACCTGCCCACAGACTGTCTCGCCAAAGTGTTGCATGCTCTGGTTATCTCCTGCTTGGATTACTGCAATGAGCTCTACACGGGGCTACCTTTGAAGGTGACCTGGAAACTACAACTAATCCAGAATGCGGCAGCTAGACTGGTGGCTGGGAGTGGCCATCAAGACCATATAACTCCGGTCCTAAAGGAACTTCATTGCCTCCCAGTACATTTCCGAGCACAATTCGAAGTGTTGGTGCTGACCTTTAAAGCTCTAAACAGCCTCAGCCCAGTATTACCTGAAGGAGCGTCTCCACTCCCATTGTTTGGCCCGGACACTGAGGTCCAGCTCTGAGGGCCTTCTGGCGGTTCCCTCACTGCGAGAAGTGAAGTTACAGAGAACTAGGCAGAGGGCCTTCTCGGTAGTGGTGCCCGCCCTGTGGAACGCCCTCCCAACAGATGTCCAGGAAATAAACAACTATCTGACTTTTAGAAGGCAGCCCTGTATCAGGAAGTTGTTAATTTCTGATGTTTTAGTATGTTCTGATATATGCTGTGAGCTGCCCAGAGTGGCTGGGGAAACCCAGCCAGATGGGTGGGGTATAAATAATAAAGTAGTAGTTGTTGTTCTTCCCTACCTTTATTTTCTGTAAAGTTCCGTATACTGAGGATGTCATTGAGCTCCTGATAGTGGTTCTGCTTAATATATGTTGTCTTGTCAGGGGTGTCTTGAAGCTGCATAGTGACTTCTTCTAAAGCTTTGTCCAACTGTTAAAAGAAAAGCATGTTACAATAGCATTAACATGTTTTACAAGCAGGTTTCATTGCCTTTTCTTGCAATCTTATGGACCAAAGTTATTTTTCTCCTCTGTGCGGTTCCCTCCCAATCATGCATAAAGGTTGTAGTTAGTTATTCTAACACATTTCTGGGCACCTAGACAGGCAAAAGTGTCCTCTGTAATTCAGTGATACCACAGGCAGCGGCTCCAGGGGGCTGAAGCATTGTGGGGCCCCTTAATTATTTTTTTCCAGGGGGCCGCTCCCCCATTGTTGAGGCTGGGCACGGAGCAACGTCAGGACATCAAGCAACATCACAAACATGATGTCGGCACGTCACATTGGGCTCCCCCAAAGTGCTTACGAAGATGGTGCCCCTGACTGGTACGGTGTCCACAGATGTGTCACTGGAAAAAAATGGACCCCTTTGCACATGGTATCCAAATGTAGGGGGAAATCAGCACACATGTACCCCCCCATACCTATGTGGTGTATTAAAACACTCCTATAACTACACTTTGAGCGTATGCTTTTATTTGTGCGTAGCTAATTTCCTATCGGTTCTAAATGCATCCTCAGCCTTTGCGTGCCAAAAGCAGCAACTCTCTATGATGCCTGCAGATGTTACTCCATCCGCACTGATGAATTCCTTTTCATCATTTGTCATGTTTATTAGGTTGCTGATAAGGCCATGCCTTTAAAAAAAAAAAACAATACTGTAATTGTAGGTAAGTGCCAGTTTTAGCGCTTGTCTTGCAGTGCTGCTGCCGGTTTGCTCCAATAGTAGCCAACTTCTAGAGACATGGGAAGCACCAAGGGTGGCTGGGTGGCTGGTCAGTGGCGTTGAGAAAAGGATGAGAGGATGCTTCATAGGTGGCTGTAGCAGCTGACAGAACTGAGAGCTGCAACAGACACCCAAAGGCTTCTCATCGCACAGAGATTCTGTTTGGGAATCCTATGTCATCCGTCATCCATAGTAAGCCCTTTCAATTCTGAACAGTCATAAGTCTTCAAAAGAAAACAACTTCTTAAGAAATCTCTCAGAGCTCTCTTTTATTCTGCTCTGAGAAATCTTTCTAGGGCACAGGCAGATACTTTTTTTCCCTGTGATGCTCCTGAACACCTCTCTCATATGCTCCTTCGTGTGAGGAACAGAGCACATTTCTCAACTTTTAAAGTGTCACAGCTTTGCTCTGATGCTTTTTGCAATATTCCACCTCCTCACAAATTTTCAACCATAAAGGGGAGCATGCTCCCTCTGAAGTAAAAATAAAATCGAAATAACGCTCCGAGGTTTGAAATCCTTCACCACACAGCCTGTATTGCCAGCTCGTGTTTTTAAAACAGTGTTTACTGGGTTGATTCTAAAGGAATGGATGGTGCCTGGATTTCCTGTCCCACAAAAAACTTCTCTATCTTCTTTCCTGGCTATCCTATGAGGAAATGGGATTTTGGCAAAGTGTGCATCTCCTGGGGGTTCAGCCACAATAATGAGTCTACTGTTCTGTCCAGGTTCCAAAAATGGAGGAGATAAGGCAGTCATTAAGTCCAGAGGTTTCCAAAAAAAACATCCCTTCCTTAAAGCACTTAAATGTTCCTTAAAGAATATTTTGCACTTCATGTGTAGGTTGACTCTCACTTGCCCTCTCCCTCATCTTGGTGACAGCAGTGGAAATAAATGGCAGTAGCAGTCTCTGGCTCTGTCCACAGCAGGGCCTTAATGAGCACACGAGCCACTGCTTGTATGTGCCCATTTATGTGGTTTCATGCACATAAGAGCCCATTCAGTTTTATGCCTCTGAAATCCTTTTCGATGTTTCTTCTCGACACTAGTGGGCAGTGCTTGTTGGAAAGTATTTTTACAGAGGGTTGTTTTCCACCCTCTTGATTAGTTAGCTATTCCTTGCCCACTATAAGTTCCAGAAATCTGAGGTCCTCTGTGGGCAGGTAGGCATTTGCTTACCTGTGCACACACACCCTTTTAAACCTCCATTTTAAATTATGAAATACAAGTTTTTCAATCTACCAGATTTTCACGAAACAGCAGTCAAAAATTATTTAAAAATGTGTGTTTGTGTGCTCCAGGCCAGGAAGCCTGAGGTCTGTTTTAGGTATGCAAACAGGTATTTGTATGCAGGTATGTACACACCTTTTTAATTTATTTTTGAAATACAAGCTTTGCACAAAAGAGCATCCTTTTTTAGTGCTATTTTGTGCAACTCTGGTACAGTGGTACCTCGCAAGACGAATGCTTCGCGCAACGAAAAACTCACTAGACGAAAGGTTTTTGCAATTTTTTAGGTGACTCGCAAGACAAAAAATTCAATGCATTCCTATGGGAAACAGCGCTTCGCAAGACGAAATTTTCGCAATATGAAACGACTCGCGGAACGAATTAATTTCGTCTTGCGAGGCACCACTGTATATATGTGTTGCTCTGAATCAGGATTTGGAGTTGCAAAGGCTTCTGCTTCCTTCTACCTTTCTTTTCCAGCCTCCTGAACCTGTTTTTAATACAGCTGTTTTGTGCAGGAGCAGCTATGTGCAAAAGAGCTGTTTTAGAAATTAAAAAAATCTGCAAATGTGCCTTCAGCAATAACGACAAATGCAGACTGCATCCTTTCCTTTGGGTGGATGGAAACAAATAGGTAGGTTTGCACGCAGTGAAATGCCAAGCATGTGGTAGGGGCCCACTCCTGCCTAGAAACTTGGAACAGCTCACTTCCATAAAGGGATAAATAAAGGAGATAGAATTACGTAACAAGTATACTTTAAAAGGTGGCAGATCTAATTAAAAAAGAGTACATGTTCTAATCTAAGATGAAAGGGTCTAGGTGAGCTGAAAAAGCAACATCTTTTCAAAGAGATAAAACAGAAGTTTTCACATCAAACCCACAGGTTCGTAGCGGAGAGATGACAGTAAAACTCATACTATAGTGATCCCCTCTCCCTTTTTCTTTCCTGGGACACCAACACTCAGTACAGCTGAATTAGAGTGTAATCTGGCTAGATATCAGTATTTTACATCACATTGAGTTCAGCAAGAGGGATGTAAGAACAGTGGGATCCAAATGTGCTTAACTTTCTGCTCCAATTAATAAGCAGTTATGTGAGAGCAGGTGCCCCAGCTATAACCTAGAACACATTGCCCCGAAACTTCATTCAGCTTCATTGAATGCCCACAAATTCTAGTGTTATGAGACTAGTCACAACTTCTTCTAGTCCATGTCTTTCCATGTCATGCATAATTCTTATAAACTTCTATCATGTATCCTTTTAACTACACAGTCCCAGATGCTTAAACCTTCCCTCACAGGAGAGTTGTTCCATCCCTTCGATCATTTCGTTTGCCCTTTTTCTGAACCTTTCTCAACTCTTCAATAAACTTTTTGAGGTAAGGTGATCAGATCTGCACAGAGCATTCCATATGCAGTCACACCATAGATTTGTATGGTGCCATTATGATACTGGCAAGTTCATTTCTAATTCTTTTCCCAATGATCGATCTGTAGCATGGAATTCATCTTTTTCACAGCTGCCTCACACTGGGTCAAATATTCATTGAGCTACAACTGCTACAACCCCAAGGTGTTGTTCCTGGTCAGCCACTGCCAGTTTGACCCCTCCAGAAGTGTATATGTGAAATTAAGGGATTTTTTTGCCGCAAACACAGAACATTTCCCCACCACAGTGAGAACATCATTGGGGAAGAAGCAATTTAGATGGGAGAAATTGTCAAACTCCCTCCACACTCCTGCCCTGTACTGGATCCAATTTGGGTTTCAAAGCAAAACATTGAGAGATCCAGTCATGTACCTCTCATGTCTCACCTGTTTTGACTCTTGAGTTTCAGATAGCTTCATGGCCTTGCAAATTGAGAATACATGCAATGCCCACAAGACAGAACAGTCTTAACCCAGAACACACACTTGGCAATACCTCTGTTATTTTCATTCTCAGCTGGTGGTTTTCTGACTGTAGGCCTTCCAACCTCGATGTGCTGGCCTGGTTGACACTGGTGACTGATGTTGATGTTTTTGAGTCATCTTTCTTCTGGTTCTGAGTGAACTGGAGTCCTCTGTTTCGGGTGGCAGCGTCTGGATTTGTTCTCAGTGTGATTAGCTAAAAGTTGCAGAAACGTTGAAGAATATCTCGTTTTATTTTTGTGTATCTGTGCCCCAAAAAATGTTATTGAATGTGCATTTAAATGTGTAATGCTGGATTTGAGGCATAGTCTTCAGTAGCAACCTTGCCAATTTTATCATCCATGCGAGCTAAAACTATTTAACCACTTCCCATAATTTAGCAAAGGCACCTTAACATGCTGCTTAGCTAATGTTAGAAGCTCAAAATAATGTGTAAGGGGCTGCTGATATGGCTTCTTCCCACACTAGTGTCAGACCTCCAGGAAACTAGACTTCTCCTAGGAATCGCAAATTTCTGACATTACTGATGCAATGCAGAAATAATGCCTGTGGCTTCCAAACCTCCCCTGGAAGGTAATATTTGAATGGATCTGAAAACAACTTTTAACCCCCCCCCCCCCCAATTCCATTTCTCCTTTTAGAGTTGCCTTCTTCAGTATTGAGATAATTTAGTAAACTTTGGCCAAAGAGATTAGAAAATTCCATTCATATACCAAATGTGGGTAAGTGTTTCAGCCCAAATAGATGGACTTTGTAGATTCATTATTATTTATTAATTAAAGTTTATTACACACCCTAAGACCTCAGGGCAGGTTACAACAATGTAAAGCGACAGTATCAAAATTACAGGTGGGTAGCCGTGTTGGTCTGCCATAGTCGAAACAAAATAGGAAATTCTTTCCAGTAGCACCTTAGAGACCAACTGAGTTTGTTCTTGGTATGAGCTTTCGTGTGCATGCACACTTCTTCAGATACCTGAAGAAGTGTGAAGTGTATCTGAAGAAGTGTGCATGCACACGAAAGCTCATACCAAGAACAAACTCAGTTGGTCTCTAAGGTGCTACTGGAAAGAATATCAAAATTAGTTTAAACAATTTACAATTAAAGAATGGAGTGGGTCTCTCTATCGATATATTGATATGTATATTAGGAGTACTCCCAAAATATAGACCTGCTTCTTCCAGGGCCAAAAAAGCCAAAAAGCCCTGCCCATATTCCCACCTCCCGGAATCAATATCTTGGAACACATAACATCTCAATCTTATTAGGATTTAGCATCAATTTGTTGGCCCATATCTAGCCCATCGCTGTTTTCAGGCTGGTCTAGCACCTGAGCCACAACATTAGGAGGATATGAAGTAATAGTATTCATCTCAGCCTTTAAATAATTTGCCCACGCATGAATAAAATATTATCCAATTTAGTAAGCTAACAGCAATGTTAATTGTGAAAACCTGATCTTTCACAATAATGGGAAATCACCATGGCTCTCTCTAGCGACATTATGTGGTGGGACAGAGCTGTGGAGCCACTTTCCTAAGGGCTCATCCAGACTTCTTTTTGCGCCATGTTTCTAGGCACAGGTCTGTGCTTTAAAGTTCTGTGCCTGAGCACTTTTTTTGCCCATTATACGTGCTGCTTCTGCTGTCTCTTAGACCTAGCTCTCCCTGAGGTGTGTTCCAGCTGTGCCACTGAAGATTACAGGTGGGGGTTCAAGACTGAATAACAAACACCCAAAGCCAGCATGTCATGGATAAGGCCAGGCTAGAATCCTTTCCCTGAAAGGATCAGGAAATGATCCTTCATTTACTTCCTGCATCCTGAATAGCCATAGCTCAGGCATGGAAAAATCCAGAAATGGCAAAGATAGAGCAATGATCAATTAAAATCTGGGATAAAGCCCAAACGGTTAAAGCTACAAATATGGTTAGGGAAGGGAGTCAAAGCAACAATATTTTTAATTGAAAAATTGAGTTTGCATTCTCCCCCCCCCCCATGGGAAAATGCAGGATGAAGTAAACCCCTATGTGATACTGGGAAAATGTACCTATATTTTTTGTATCTAATAATGCTGGCTATTTCTGTATGTATACTTTTATAAATATTCACATTTATATATTGTATTACAGTCATACTGTGGAAGTCGAATGGAATCCGTTCCAGAAGTCCGTTTGACTTCCAAAATGTTCTCAGAAGCCGCGGAAGCTCTGTCTGACGTTTGAGTTCCAAAAAACGTTCGCAAACTGGAACACTCACTTCTGTGTTTGCGGCGTTCGGGAGCCAAAACGTCAGAGTACCAAGGCGTTCGGGATCCAAGGTATGACTGTATTACAAATATGTATTAAAAAAAGAAAAGAAACTTCTCTCTGACATCTAGATTCTTATGTGCAATTTATTCATAGATAACCAGTCCCCACAAGTGATACTGCCTAGACAAAGCTTTGCTCTGTCAGTTCTAGACAGATCTGGAGGGACCAGGGTAACTACCTGACGGAATAACTGCATATCTTTAGGAAGGTGATATTTCACTTTTCCTTCATGGAACTCAAGATGGCAGACGTGGACCCCTTCCCTCATTCTATTCTCACAACCATCCTGAGAGAGGCAGATTATGCTGAGAGATGCAATGACTGGTGCAAAGCCACTGTATAAGCTTCACTCAAGTCTCACCAGCCTTAGACCAACACTGTAACCACTAAAACCACGCTGGCTCTCAACTTACACTTTAAGAATCATGGGCACAATCCAGTGAGCAACCATGTCCTTTTGCTGTTCCAGTTCAGTTCAGTGGGACTTGTGCAGGAGAATTTCCCAGTGCAGGAGTGAATTTAATAGTCCTACAAAAATTATATGCAGATAACAGACCCATAATGAGTCAATGTGCTTACCTTAGGAACAAAGACTAAGCAGAGCGTAATAGTACTACAAAATATAATGACTAGTGCCACAATGCAGAATTGAACATTGGGCTGGTCCCGTGTGAGAAAGGAAACAGCAGCTCCAATAATGCACATGATGCCCACATTGTAAACACTCATGCCAATGTATTTACTGTCGTTCAGAGCAGGAATGCTCACATTTCGAGTCTCCCAAGCCAAAAAGCAACCAAATAGCTGAAATTAGAAAGAGAAAAGGAAGTGATGATTGTTAACACAAAAAGAACAGTGATAGGTTTGCATACCAGACATCAAAAGTGTTCTATTTCTATCTATCTGCATTCTGCTTTAAGCAGCTTATGTTGACGAATGCAAGACAGGGCAAGATCCAGGCAAAGTTAAGCACATTTAACTTCCACCAAGTGATCCCATACTCTACCTCTCATTGAAATAACTGAAACTATTTAGCTCTGGCTGGATTTAGCCCAGTAGTATTTAATTTAATGGGGGGGGGAGGGGCGGTTGCTTGTGAGGTATATAATTACACAATCCACCCCTAACCACTTGGGCATGAATTACAGGTGTGATATTGAGTGATGTGGGTGCAAGCATGGGGCACTTAAACTACATTTCCAGGGTCTTCTCTTATGGCTAGGAGAGATGATATGGGAGATAAACCTGTTTGGTATTGGTAAAATGACTTAATTATGATAAATGGTTAAAAGGCTCATTTATTTTAAAAGAGTTGCACTTGCTACTTTAAATATACCTGGGCATTTGTATTAAGCTGGAGCTATTTAAAATATTTATCAATCAATTTTTTTGCTAGTAACCCATAAGAACATGGCATCAACTCTCAGAGGTTACAGCCTACTTTTTCAGCTGGCTGCAGGGCACTTAAAAGGCTGTCATCATTTCAAAACAGACACCAGCCCACGCTTATCAATGACACGGGAGAGTATGGAATACATGATGATAAATGGTTCACTCAACTCAGCCTTCCTCATGAGGGAGGAGTCCGTAGTCTCTATCTACATTACCATTACAACTTTGGGTTTTAATTTCATTTGAGCAAAATAGTAACCTAACATTTTAGCCATTTTAGGACAACGTAAATAAAACTGAAAGTGCCCCAGTAGGCTTTGTGGCCAAGTTGGGGTTTTCATTTAGGTTTCTCCACTCCCTAGTCCACCATTCTATCATGACACCATACTGGCTCTGAGCTACACTTACCATTAGACTTACCATGAGTAGGCCTTTGTAGGCATAAACAATGCCAAGCCAAATGGTCATGTGAGTGTTTTCACAGTGTTCCAAAATGGGAAGAATAGAAATATCTCGGCCTGCAGGATCAGGCTGCAAGTAAAGAGAAGAGAAGAGAAGAGAAAAAAGGACTTTATCCCTGAGCTTATATACATGAAAAATGAATATTGTAGTCAGGCCGGAGACTGTTGGAGGCAGAAATCTAGGGGCTGGAAAATGATAATGAATTGGAAGCAGGTTCTTAGGCCCATGCTACACTGCTCAAGTAAAATACCACACTGAACTGTACACCCGTCACTCATATTACCGTAAGCTTCTGTCCTTGTCATAAATTATATTTTAAAATAAAATATTAGAAGGTCCTCAATGCAGCAATATTATTTAGCATTTATAAGGCACTTTTACAACGTTCATAGCACTTCATATACATTGCAAAGTTGGTTTATCTTGTTATCCTCTTTTTACAGGTTGGGGTGGTTTGAGAGTGACGGTGGGTGCTTTGCCTAAGGGATCATGGTAGAGATGGATTTTCTGATGCATAACTCACTTTATAAATTACTATTTTGTACCAGGCATGCAAAGAAGTAAGAGGAATTTGCTAGTGGTTTTGTATAATGTATTTTAAACCGAAAAGTTTAGAAGATGATGGCTTCACCAGTACAAAAATCTGGACATTATATTGCATTGGAACAGACATAAAACAAATTAAACTGCAGCTATGGATGTATTAAGCATGATATAATTAATTGGAAGTTTTAATAGGTTTATAATCATGAGTTATGGATGATAAAATTTTCTGATGAAAAGTTAAAATTATGATAAATTTTCTGGTGAAAAGATAAAATTATGATGAATTTTCTGATGATATCATTAGCTGCGCACCACCAACTCTTCTTTTGTACATTTTGATAATGTGAGAATTAACACCCAGCAGAAAGATGATGATATATTTGAAACACTGGCTATTCTTTTAATATATAGCAAGTAAAATGCCCTTTGTGTTTTCTCCTTCAAAACTTGAGGATCTCTTAGCCTCTGCTGAAGATGAAGCTTCGTAAGCTCTTCTGGAACTTGATAGCATCTCTGACACTGGCAGCAGTTTTTGAATACTGTGTTCAGCAGCTCTGCATGGGAGTGAATTCATGTTAGGCTGTCATTCCCAAATATAACGCTTACTCCAATTACTTGCAAATCTGCTGAGGCTTTTAGTTGTCAGCCGCTTGGGATTTCTCACAGCCCCCCCCCCCCCCAATTAGGCAATCTCAAACTTTCTTTTGTAAATGATTTCCAGATTTTGTGCTTCAAAGTGTCCACATTCCCATCCCATACAACAATTCTCACAAGCTATTCAGAGGAAAGAGCATCTCCTGCTTCTAGATGCCAAGAAAATTACACTGAAGTTTGTGATAATGCAGGAGGGAAGCACGTTAGAAAATGCAGTCTACTCTCAGTGCCCACCATTCAGACTAAGCTAATAAAAGAAGCATATGAGAGAGTGAGCCACTTGAAGAGGAAAGGTTACAGAGGTGCCCAAATGGAGCATGGAAGAGCCAAGGCACAGAACGGAGAAGACCAGGGTCGCTACTTTTAATATTCCTGCACTGGTGCCTTTAATAGTAGCATCTGAGATATTTTCCCCCTCCCCACGGATGGAAATAAAACTGATGGGGAAAAGCTTCAATGGCTTATCCCCCCCCACACACATATTAGCTTGCTGTGAAAAGCACAACTTGTACATCAAGTCCTATTCTCCCTGCCCCTCCACAGATTAAGGGTTACTAATTGTTGCAATCTGGAGAATTTTGAATCTCAAACGGATGTAGGCAAAGATAGAAGTCCTGATGACTTTAGCAGGTCAGGTACAGTACAGTGGAACCCCGGGTTACACACGCGATTCGTTCTGGGTCGCCGTGCGTAACGCGGGCGTGCGTAACTCAAACGCACGTAAAAAAAAACACCCCAAAACGGAAGTTGTGCGATTTGAGCGCTCCTGCACGAAGTGCGCAGAAGCGTTCTGCGCATCCAGCGGTCGCACGCGCTCCCGCATGCTCCGGAAAACACTTCTAGGGTGCGGGAGTGCGTATCCCGAACGTACACAACACAGAGCGTACGCAACATGAGTTATGACTGTAGTAGCAATGTATCTTACTGTAGTCAGACAACTGAAGGTTAAAAATGAGTTATCTGGGTTGCAACCTGGCAATGCTGTCGTTCCCCAAACTTACTGGATTTCAGCACTGAACTCCACCATTGTTCATTTTCCCAGGAAGACTTTGCTTTTTTGCTAATCTAAACTGCCAAAACATGAACTTTGGGTTTTCACATTTATCCTGCTCCAGCAAAGCCTTAAAACATTAAATACCTTACAGTTGTCAGTTTCCCAAAAGAAATCTACTTTGCTCAGAACTTGCAAATCCTCACTGCTAAGAAATATTTTTAGCCACCAGCATTCATCCTCATCCTCATCCAACAGGGAATCCTGTCCTGTAATATTGAGTTAACCGAAACCATCCTGCAATGATTTCTGATAAGATAAACAAGTACATGCTTAGACCAAATATATATTCATCTACCAGGGTGGTGTTTCTTTGACAGGAGTTTCAGAAACCTTCAAATGCAGAACATGTGGCAAACCCCATTTTAACTTCTTAAATAACAACGAGCTCAAACCTGGTGTAGCTTTTCACTTGGCTGACCTAGATATTTCACATCAAAAAAGGCTGCTGCAAAAAAAGCATAGGGGGATCCAACTCATGTTTTTAAAACATTCAAGTAAGAAAGTATAACGTCATCTACAAGTGTTGTGAAACATGCTTCCTAAACAAAATTCTATACGAGCCACCTCCCGTCAGCAATAGTCACACATTATTTATGCTGGAAACATGCCTTCCCTTTCCATTTGTGTCTCTGCTCAAACAGCTTCATAAAGGGACACATTTTTTTGTTGTACTTACTGAGTTTTAAAGATGAGACAATGCTGTTAGAGCTATTTATAGATTCATCTCTTGTGGATGCATATTTTCCCCATCGCTGCCACTAACCAAGAAAATTTCTCAGCAAAATATATCCATAATTTATTATTTTCTCTTGTGTGGGCTTTTCTTTAAAAAGACACTGATTTTTATAAGCATGATGGATCTGGGCACAAGTGGTTGCTTGATTCTGCATTGCTGGTATAACAACCCCAACTTTACCACATAGCTACTGAAAACGACATAAAATTCCATCTAATTCCTTATGTTTTGTAATGATGAAAGTGGGTGGCATGTTTTGCTGGAACTCCTGCAACATTCTACTCAATGCCAGTTCATTCCTACCCAGAGGGCAGCCTCCTCTTCTTTGCCCATCCTGCCTCGCCACCTGAGGCGAAATGGGAATTGACAACTCCTGGCCCACTTCTGTTGCCACACCCTATCCCTCGCCGAACTTGGTGTGAGCTGGGGCACTCCTCAAAGTTTTGCAGACCAGCTTTCTCTCAGGGGCAGGGAAGATGAATGGCAACTCCAACGCGCTGGAATGCCTCCCTCTTGGCAGCAGAAGTGGTGGGGCTGGTGTGCTTCACCCCGTGTCATGAGCTCTGCCTCTTCAGACCATAGGATCATGCCATTCTTTATTGAAGAAACAAAGTTCTCCATTTTGGGGTCCCTCTTGCAGTGGAACAAAATCCTGCTTCTCTCCCACCCAAGACCAATACTTTAATTTTCCCAACTGAACTGCATGGAACAAGTTCAATGGGAAGAGTAGTATACCCCTGAACACATACATGCCAGTCCTGGATGAATGCTCTGTCCATGTGTGCATTCAGGGAGGAGTAGGAACTCAATAGGCAAAGTGGGATGTGCAACAAAACATTGCTGTGTGTCCTGTTGATATACAAAGCCCTGAGCCACTTGGGTCTAGGATACCATAAGGACCACAAGGTGGTGAGCCCACTCAAGAAGGAGCAGACAAAACCTGAGTCCCCCTCCCCCAAATTTAGAGCTGATGGCTACATAGATGATCCCTTGGAGGACTTCAGTTATTGGTAAGCAAGTTGTCTTTTTTTGTTGTTGTTAAAATCTTTAGCTCATTTGCCGTAACCAGGGCAGCCCAGAATCCTAACAATGCAATAAAAAGTTGTCATACATAAAAAAACAACCAAAGCCTCTCTGAAACTGATGTCATGGGCTGGTACCAAAGAAGCCGGTACAGTGCGCCCTGAGAACCTGACAGAAAGAGCCTGGTAAGTATGGCAAACAAGCTCTGTGTTACCTGCAAATTTGTGTAAATACAGTGTTTCACTCATATTACTGGCAAAAACAGTTTTTGGCATAACACCTAGAAATAGCCTCCTGCCAATCTGACAGTGAATCACTAATGAGTAATCGGCTGGAGATGACTTTTCGACTGTTTGGGCAATCCCCCAACAGTAATTCTTGCCTAGCCCCTAATATGCTATATTGTGCTTCTAAGCATAACAACTGCTATTCCATCAAATGCCTTGCTGAAATCAAGATGTATTACACAGACTTTGTCTCCCAGCTCTCGGCTATGTTATTAAGCAAGGGATGTGCCTCTCTCAAATTGATTCATGATCTGTTCTAACCACTTGAAGGGTGCTGACAAGCTGCTGGCTGGCCTTTAGTACAATGGAATTACCTTATTCACACCCTTGAAAAATATAATTCTGTTTGCCCTTCTCTGATCCTCCGGGGCTTTGCCTGTTTTTTTTTTCTATGAATCTGAAGACGGGGTTATTTAATATCTCCAACTAGAATTTCATTCAGCCAGGGCCTTCCCTATTTAAAAGCAATTAAGGTTTCCCCCTCAAGCTACTACATTCCTGTTCCGATGGCCAACCCTTCTTCGAGTCTCATTAGCATTCTACATTTACCATCAAGTCCCAATTTGCCTTCTCAAATGAAGGATGAAAGCAATTCTGCTTTCTTATCGTGGACCAACAACTACTTTCTCACCATCCCATTTGGCATTTGGAGTAGCATTTGCAGAGGCCTATTAAGTGAGGGTATTGCAAGGACTGGAAACTGTAGCCGAGGATGAGGTTCAATAAGAATAAGACACAGCTCAACTATTCACCAGGGGATTTTTTTATATCCCCCCTTCCTCCAAGGAACTCAAACCAACATACATAGTACCCTGCCTCCCTGCACACACCAATTATACTCTCTCAACAACCCTGTGGGAGGTAGGTTTAAGCTTAGAAACTACTACTAGCCTAATAATGTCACAAACTCTTTGTGGCATCTGCAGTTCCTCAGAACAATCTTCTTCCAAGGTTGAGAGGAAAAATTATGAAAACAGGTTATTTATTGAGACAGAGTGACTTTTGCAGCTGTTGTTAAAGTTGCAAAACAACAAAGCACAGGACAGAGGGAGAAATTTCTGGAACAACAATGGGATATCAGCTCCGCCCAAGGCATGATGGGTAACAGCAACAACCGGGAAAAGATAGATATAACATTTTACAAGGACAGGAAGAAACACCACGGACAGAATAATTGCCACACACAGGAAGAACAAGGATATAGTTTGGGTGCCTCACTTGTAGATTTATAAATCATTTAATGTGCCAACACAAATAGAAGTTATTAATATTGCAGTTGTTGTATAAGGGGTTATTATTATGACCAGAATGTCATTGAAATTAGTAAGATTTTGGAATGCTGAAATAAAGAATAAAATCACCAAACCATCAATTCTTGTACGTGGGGGCCCACCTTATCTAAATTGCAGTATATAATTTGGTATTTGAATGATTGGTATTAGTAATTGTATTATAAATTGGTATTGTTATAATGAGTATTATTGGATTGTAATTGAAAACTAATAAAAATTATTATCAAACTCTTTATGGCTGCATGGATGGTGCCAGGCAGGCCGTGAGGAGAGCAAGTGGCCCTTAGACAAGTCCCTCACTACTCATCAGCAGACTCGGGGCTTGTCCACACTTGAGTTTAAATGCGTATTTGATGCTGTTTGGGCTCTCATTTGAGTAGTGTCTCCCTCAAGAAGCCCCCATCCTGCTGGTTTCCCCAGTAAACTTGGATTTCTCTGATCCAGAGATAACATAGCATGTTTTGAAAAATGCAACTCCAAGCCAAGCTCGAAACAGTACCGTATATACCTGTGTATAAGCCGACTTTTTCAGCCCATTTTTTGGGCTGAAAAAGCCGCCCTCGGCTTATACTCGGGTGAAGCGGGCGGCTGCAGAGGGACAAGCGGCAAGAAAGGGATCCTTTCTTGCTGCTTGTCTCCCCTGCCCTACCGATCCCGCATCTGTGACTGCTCTCTGATCCCTCGTCCTGCGGGGAGGGAAAAGTGGGGAGAAAGCGTTCCTGGCCGCTTTTCTCTCCCCATGCCTTGCGCAGAGCACGCACAGCACCGAGGGATTGGAGAACCGCTGCGCTGAGACTCTCTGATCCTGTGCCTGCTCTGCGCAAGGCATTGGGGAGGGAAAAACAGGGAGAAAGTGCTCCTCAATGCTTTTTCCTTTCCGATGCCATGCACAGAGCAGTCACTGCTCTGTGCGAGGATCGCCTCTTCCTCCTCCTCCAGTCCCTTCTCCATGAAGAGGAACAGAGGTAGCGACGGTGGCAGCGGGAGCAGGAGGACGAGCATCGAGCAGGCGCGCGAGCCGGCTCAGTCCCAGAGAGCCTGTTGCTTTTGCCCCCATCCCATCCCAGCTCAGTCCGCCATAGAAACTGCCCACCCTGAAACTATCAACCCCTGAAACCTTCCCAGAATCTGCCCCCTTAATTCCTCCCTGAATATGCCCCCTCCCCCTGAGCCCTCCCTGTAAAGAAACACTTTCTTTCCAAGCCTTCCCTCTTAACCCCTTCCCCCATCCCAGCTCTGCCCACCCTAGAAACTACCCACCCTGAAATTTTCCCAGAATATGCCCCCTTGCCCCTGATGCCCTCCCTAAATATGCCCCACCCACCCCTGAAACCTTCCCAGAATCTGCCCCCTTCCCCCTTAATCCATTCCAGAATCTCCCCCCTTAATTCCTGCCTAAATATGCCCCTTCCCCCTGAGCCCTCCATGTAAAGAGACCCTTTCTTTCCAAGCCTTCCCTCTTAACCCCTGCCCATCCCAGCTCTGCCCACCCTAGAAACTGCCCCCATCCCAGCTCTGCCCACCCTAGAAACTGCCCACCCTGAAACTTTCCCAGAATATGCCCCCTTGCCTCTCATGCCCTCCCTAAATATGCCCCACCCACCCTGAAACCTTCCCAGAATCTGCCCCCTTCCCCCTTAATCCATTCCAGAATCTCCCCCCTTAATTCCTCCCTGAATATGCCCCCTCCCCCTGAGCCCTCCTTGTAAAGAGACCCTTTCTTTCCAACCCTTCCCTCTTAACCCCTGCCCATCCCAGCTCTGCCCACCCTAGAAACTGCCCACTCTGAAACTTTCCCAGAATATGCCCCCTTGCCCCTGATGCCCTTCCTAAATATGCCCCACGCACCCCTTAATCCATCCTAGAATCTGCCCCCTCCCCCCAAAACCTTCCCAAAATATTCCCCTTGCCCCCTGAAATGTACCTACAATATGCCCCCCTTACCCCCTGAGCCCTCCCTGTAAGAGACCCTTTCTTTCCAAGCCTTTTATTGGTATTTATTTTTATTTTTGAAATTTACCAGTAGCTGCTGCATTTCCCACCCTCGGCTTATGCTTAAGTCAATAAGTTTTCCCAGTTTTTTGTGGTCAAATTAGGTGCCTCGGCTTATATTTGCGTCGGCTTATACTCACGTATATACGGTATATGCATTGCCTTGGGGCAGCGTGCACTGAACCCCCAAATCTGCTCCAGAAAATTACCCAACCCTTTACAACAGATTTTGGAGGTGCAGAGGGAGGAGAGAAACAGGAGGCCCTGTTGTGTGACGGGAAGTTCAGTCACACAAAGTTGCATGTCACCCAGTGACAAATATGCATAGCTTTTTGGCCTTCCCCTATTTGTCATAAGAACCTCTGATTTGTTTCAAGAGTAAACTATGAAGTATTTGATGGGTATGTAGAAAACCCCCACAAAAAAACCACTGGTAGTCTGATTTTCCTAGTGCTTTTAATCTTTATATATTAATTTCAGTGCAGCTTTGTTTTTTGTTAAAGTGAATTTCCCTGTTGCAAACTCAGTATACAATGGTATTTCAGAAATATCTCAGAAGTGGAATAAAGCAGGTAGTTTAGCCTCTAGTGTTTCACTCAGATCAGTGAATCCTTTATGCAGCATTTTCCTTAAATAATTTAGCTTCCGCCCCCCTCACAGCAGATGTCATACCACATTCCCTTTAACATAGTTCTACCGGACGTATTTTCACACTGACTGACTACACACAACTCTGTCATATGAAGGAGAATATTCCTAAAGCCACTCTAAAAAAGAAAGAAAAGTCTGACCTAGGATGAGGCAGTTCCTTATGTTCCAGTGATTGCTAAACTAACAACACAGAGAACAAGGGACAGGAATTATGCTCTGCTTTAAAGCAAACTTGTAATGATTTATTGCAGGAGAAATTTAGTAACAATAGCAAGAAACCCTCAAAGCTTTTAAAGAGGTCTCTTCAAATGTGCCACAATTCTGCTGATTTATAGTGATGTAGTCAATCCTGAAAAATGGTTCACTAAGCACAACAGTACTAGAAGTGGCTTGAAAGTTTATACCCTTTTCTTTCACCAAAACGATTTGGCTCCTCGCTGCTTAGCTTTTAAAATTTTACAATGACTTGTTGATTATTTTAAAAGTAGACTGTGTTCAACAGTGATGCCGAGAAGGGGGTCTTGTCATCTGGGCAGCCCAGGACCTCCACACACACTGCCCAGGCTTGCGCCTCTGGGTAGGTCACTTCGCTGCTGCTAATGCAGCAGTTTGACTTCACCCCACAGGCACACTCCATTGTCTCTTATGACAGATGGATGCCAACAATATTAAAGAAAGGACAGTATTTAGTTCCCTTTAACAACAGCACAGAAAAGCAGCCGGTTTATAACGACAGAAGCTATGTGTTTCCCTGTCGCTGCTATTATCTAAATCCAGCATTTACACAGGAGAGATGGATCATGTGAGATGGAACTGTACCACATTTGCCACATTTTTATCTGACCCGGCTCCTGTACCTGTGCAATGTCAGAAACGCTTCCACTTCCTAAATTTTTGCATGTCAGGTCAGGTTGCAGCCAATCGCAGCTCCCACAGCAGCAATAAATATGGTTTGAACCTGGACATTTTAAAATTAGCTGTTGCAGCAGCAGTGGTGGTGCTGTAGGTACTCTCCTGGCTACCGCATCTAGAATACATTGCTCTGACAAAGGACACGTACACCCCAGCCCTTTCTCAAAACAAGGCAGGGAGGAGAGGGAGGAAGCATTAGGGAAACAACCAGCACTGCTACCACTAATATGACAGCAAAATAAGAACGACAGGTCAGTTGGTAGAGATTGACTCTTAATCTCAGGGTCGTGAGTTCAAGCCACACGTTGGACATAATGACCCTCTTGGTCCCTTCCAACTCTACAATTCTATGAATAATTATGAATATAGGAATAGGAACTACGGGGGGGGGGGGGTAGAAGGACAGTGGTAGTGACAAGAGGAGGAAGGAGGAGGAGGAGGAGTGTTGGAGGAGAGAAGACATCACTGCCTACCCCAGGAATCTTATGGCGGCCTTCCTTGAAAGTAGGAATCCAAGGTTGTGCATTCCTTCCAGCCCCTAACTAAATCAAAGGCAAAATAACAAAAACTGAAGAGAAAAGAAGAGGAGCCAATCTGATTAGAGTTGTAGTCATCCATCCAGGAGAGAAGCCACAAAGGCTGAACCAGGTGGGAACAATCTTAGGGGAGCAAGAAACACGTGAGAGAACCAAATACTGCTCTGTTTGAGGGGACAGATCTCCTAAATATTCCATTCCAAGAGATGAGGTTTACCTAGCTGTTCTGAATTGTTTTTGTTACTGTGTTTTAATGTTGTAAGCCACCCTGGGACCTTGCAAGTTAAAGACGGGAAATAACAAGCTAAATAATACAGCAGACGGGTGGGGAATTTTCTGGAGTACCGCAGGAAACCCAGGTGTGCATACCATTAAAACTTGCACCACAAGCAGCGAGTGCAAAGACATGTAGTGTGCAAATAGAATTTCAGTATGTTGGAAGACACTAACCTTAAGTTATGGCAACGTGGCTACAGCTGGTAGTACTGCTGCCAGGACATGCAGCTTCTTCTTTCAAGGCTCTTGGATCACCAAATTAGGAAGTTTCTGGGATGACTTAATTAGGCTGCAGATCAGACAATGAAAGTACCTGCATGTTCCAGAATCCTCGCACTGGTATGTATAAATTGTGAGAGTACCTAGCTGATAAATTAAAATCAAGGCCAGCAAATATCCACTGTAGCTTTCTAGCCCTGTATGCCTAAACTTCTTCATTTTTCCTGGTCAACATGGAGATTTCTGGAATCTAGGAGTATACTGGAAAAGACAGCAAGGCTGATTGGATTGGTAACAGTGTGGGTTGACACCCCCCTCTCATTTCTGCAGTCCCAGGTTTATACCGAGTCCTTCCCTAGTGGGTCACAATGAGTATCTGGTGGTTAACGTTTGGCTTGGTGGTTATAAATTGGGTAAGCTTGCATTAGCAGAACTACAGGTTATGGTAAGTGACACCAGCACAGAATTTGGTAATGATCAGATTGAAGGTCTGCATTCAGTTATGGGAACCAGATCTTGAGGAATAATCAATACTTCAAAGGAGCTCTGGGCATTTTCAGAGTGGCACCTGTGCTATGGAATTATTTTCCTAGAAATGCTTGCCAGTTAGCTCCCTTACAGCTTTTACAAGGTTAGCAGGAAGGTTTTCACAAAGGGAACTTGGTTCTTTGCTGTATTATTTCTGGTTTCTTAATATGGTTTATTTTAACTATAATTCAGGAGTTTTAATTGTAATTTGGGAGTTCTTAGATACTGAATTCATTTTTTGTTTTGTTTTGCTAGCTGCCCTGGGGATAGGATATGAGTGTTAAAAACAATTTTAAAAATAAGCAATAATATACAGAATAAAACTACAGATACAACACATAATTTGCTTGGAAAGATGGACGCTGAGGGGAAATGTGGTCTATGTTAATTTGCAATAAGTGAAAGTCTAGTATAAACAGAATGGTATCTCCCCCCCCCCCCAGTGTACCAATTTAAACAATTTGCAATAAAGCGAGTTATCAAAATTTAAAAACAACTCCCCTACTTTTGTGTCACCTTTCTAATTTGTATTTTCAACAATTTTTAATCTCCTACAAAGCAGGAAACTTATATAGGAAGTTACTGAGTCACACTGGTCCAATGAGCTGAGCACTGTCTATACCAGAGGTGGGGGACCTACAGGTGAAAGTCGAAAAATTAGAGTATTGTGGAAAGGTTCATTTCTTTCAGTAATTCAACTTAAAAGGTGACATGCAAAACGAGATATGCCAAGCCTTTATTGTTATAATTGTGATGATTGTGGCGTACAGCTGATGAGAACCCCAAATTAACAATCTCAACTTTGGGGTTTTCATCAGCTGTGCGCCGTAATCATCACAATTATAACAAACAAAGGCTTGACATATCTTGCTTTGCATGTCATGAGTCTATCTCATATATTAAACTCCAGTAGCTAATGAAAACAATTGCTTACATAAGTGGACTTTTCCGCGATATTCTAATTTTTCGAGTTTCACCTGTATTTCAGTCAAGGGCCAAATTCAACCTTGGCTAACCTTCTGGGGAATGCATTCCATTAGTGGGTAGAGCACAAAACAAAATGAAAGAAAAAGGAAGACACACATGTACTGCTACTCACACCTCACAGTGGCCACAAAGACACAGGCACCAAGCATGCGCCCGCCCACCCAGCATTTTCAGCCCTGGGGTGGAGGTGGCAAGAGAGATCCTTCAGCCTGCTTTTTCTACCCTGCCTGGGCGGATATGTTACCCTTTGATCTTAAAGTTCAAGCAGAAAGTTTTATCTCCAATTCTAGCAGCTGTGAGGTGCTTAGTGCTGAGATCAGAGACCCCTCTGCCTGTTCTGCAATTCTAAAAGAGAAGGCAGGGGGCTTGTTCCCAATCCTAGTGCACTGGCTTTATCTTAGACTTCCATAAAATTGTGTGGAATGATTGGCAGGTGGGCAGGGCTCACTGGGATTGGTCTGTCAGGCTGGATTGAGGGAAGTGGCAAACTGAATTAGGACTGCAGGTGAAGAGTTCCCCAGCATTGACCTTTACTAAGAGTGCCTCTTAATGGTTCCAAGGATGAAACCTGGTGTTATTGGCTCCAATTAGTCCTTCCCATGATGGTGGAAAATGGGTGTTAAAGTGCAAAAAGAGGGGGGGGGAGAGGAATCTTTGCCTGCCTGAAACCTTCGCAGAATCCATCACTGGAAGTAACCCTACCAGGAGAAAAATGACTAAATAAAAAAGTGTGGGTGGAAGAAGAGTTTCCATCTTCCTCACTGCTGTAATTTCAATCTTTCCTCCCCACTTCCCTATATTGTAGAGATCTGGGACAATGCAAATCAGGTCAAGTTACATCACATGCCATTCGGCATCAAATACTTAATCCTCACCCCAGTTTTATTAAATTGGTCAGTTAAATGCTCGTCCTTTCCACACTCTTCTGTCGACTTTTACAACAAAATCGCCTTAAGCAGAAATCTCCCTCGATAATCAATCTATTTCTAATAGAGAACTGAGGCAATGGATTCCAGTCACCATCTTTTGCTATGTTCTCTGTGGAAAGATCAGACCACAGCGGTATTAGTGACTGATAAATCATTAAACCTCGTTTTGCCAGAGTGGCTGCTGGATGAGTTTTTAAAAGACTATTATCATAAACCAGTCAGTGGCTGTATTCATGTCATAGAGAGAGAGAGAGAGAGAGAGAGAGAGAGAATACCACAGGGAGGCAATAAGATATGCTAATATGTTAGAAAGAAAGCTATAAAGAATCCAGCCTCAGATGATGGATCACAGTTTCCTTTTACAAACACTAGATGGCATCAGATTACAAGGTTGGTGCTACTTTAACAAATATTCTATCGTTTATTTTATTTTTTTCCAAAAAGCCAAAAGGATACAAAGAAATACAAATGAAAAGAAAAATAATAAAGGATATAAACAAATACAAATAAAAGTGCAGAAATAACAAATAAAAATAAAATTTTACAGATCAAACCAAACATTCCCCTCCTTTCCCACCCACCACCTTGCCATATACTTATAACATATTTTAAACGAAAATACGATGTCCTTCCATCAATGCTAGACCTTATTTTACATTCTTATCTTTATTGTTGTGTTTTTATGTTTTGTTTTATAGATATATTTTATTTATTTTATTCCTTTCCCCCTTACAAACTTTGTCATATGCAAATCACGATTTCTGTATCGAAGCAATGTTTCATTGTATATTCATTCACACATTCCCAGTTCTTTAACAAACTTTGTTTTGATTGTCCTCTAATAGCTGCTGCCAATTTTGCTGTTTCCGTGTACTCAATAAACTTATTTTGCCACTCAATTATTGTCGGTATTTTATTTCCTTTCCAGTTCCTCGCTATGAGCACTCTTGCCGCAGCAGATGCATAGAGGAATAGCATTCTCTTATTTGTGGGGATCTCATTTGTAATTAATCCCAGAAGGTATGTGTAAGGCTTTTTGCTAAATGGCTTTTTATAAATCTTTTTTATTTCTTCATGTACCTCATTCCAAAAAGGTCTTATCTCTTTGGATCCCCACCAAATATGATACATTGATCCTATCTTTGCATTACACCTCCAGCACATTTTAGAATTTTGCATATAATTTTTTGCCAGTTTTTCGGGCGTTAAATACCATCGGTTTATCATTTTCATTATGTTCTCTCTTATCATGTAGCACGCAGTGAAATTAATATCGGTTTTCCACAATTGTTCCCATTGCTCTAGCATTATGTTGTAACCCAGGTCCTGGGCCCACTTTATCATGACCTCCTTGACAGTCTCGTCTTTAAGTTCCCATTCTAGAAGTAATTCGTACATCTTAGATAAAGTTTTTTTTTGTTACTTGGTAATAATTCCTTTTGTAATATTGACACTTTTTCTCCGAATCCTATTTTTTTTAATCTTGGTTAAAAATGTGCACAATTTGATGATATTGGATCCAGCTACTACACTGTTGTTTGATTATTCTATCGTTTATTTTTACTTGCAAAGTGCCTGTCATGATGGCAAGATCTGTATGGTAGGATGTTAGAAGGGCCCCTGGGATGTTTGTGTGTGCAATTACAGTACACGGCTAGCAAGTTCTGGCATATCTAGGGTTTCTCTCTCTGTGTCACTGTTTTGTACCCTCAGTGTGTCTGGGCAATGCAGAAGCTCACAGGACTCTTAGCACTGTGGTTTGCAAACTGCTAATACGGTGCCTCTAGTATGTGGTAGACTAACTTCCAATTTGTAGACAACTGGCTGAATGAAGAACATGGCAAACCCTTAGCTCGAAATGCTCTGCAAACTGCTAGGCAGATCTACCTTCTATATAGCTGTAAGTGCAGTTACTTTAAATAGAAGTGAATCTGGGTTTTAAAATTCATATGCTTAGACACACCTCAGAATGCCCGATACTCTCTTATTAATAAATGCCCTTTCCCTAATTTTATGTGTTTTACTGTGAATCTTCCAGGCCAATGATTTTAAATAAACATACAATATAATATAGCAGTCTTGACATTAATGAAGTTTCCCTCTCTGGTAATTAAAGGGAACACTTCTCAACCTAAATATGAATATAAATCTAACAAACAAATAAACCTTTTGACAAGATGGGCCTTCCAGTTGATAACTCTCCTTCTGAATAGTGAGGAAACAGACTTCACATGCTGTTTTTCTTATTTTGGGGCTGCCACTCAAATATGAAATATATGCGCACCCAATCATTAGAGGGAATGTGTGTACACTGAGACGTGCCAACTAGGCAATTGTCAATCAGAAAAGAACGGGTCCCCCACCTGTGAGTACTGTATTCTATATTTTACAAACACATTCTTTGCACTTCACTGTGGATGCATGAGCATGTGTTATAGTCACATGTCTACAACAAACAACACATGAGTGTTGGGCAGATGGAGGCTCCTCAACTTGAGATGGTAGCCCATCTAGGAGAAGGAAAACTCTGATCCTAAACCTCTACTGCTTTGTGGGACACCATCAGGAGAAGAACAGGCTAAAGAGTTAACCCTACACAAATCCAGAGTGGAGTCCCTAAGATGGTTGGATGGTGCCTTGCATGCCTCCTTCCAGCAACTCCTGCAGCCAAGCTGGTGCCAATCTTATTGCTCTGCTTTCCTTGTCATCTGGGCAGCCCAGGACCTCCATACACACTGCCCAGGCTTGCGCCCCAGGGAGGTCACTTTGGTGTTGCTAATGTGGGTTTAAAATGCATTTTTCTTTTCATCTATGCAGAAAATACCCTTTAGGGGTAATGGTGGTCCCCTTTTGCTTTCAAAGTGACCACTGTGTTCATTGTGGAAGGAAGAAGGAGGAACCTGCAAACGAAATGTTGTAACGTGGAGTGCTTGTGTCCGGGGCTTCTACCACTCCATTCCATTTCCCTTCCCTGTTGTTTTCTATTGCCCCTCACCAAGACAATCACTATCCTGTGCCCACTGACTCAGTCATTATTAGGTTATTTAGGTTCCTTTTGGGGATGGGGTTGGGATAGACAACAATCTTGGACTGTTTCACTTATTTCTACGGGCAGCACTTGCTTCTGACCCTAGCAGTGCAGGATTTTTACGTATAACCTAAACAAGCTATAGCTTAGGGCCCCACTCTCTTGGGGGCCCCAAAAAAATTTAAAGGAAAAAAACCCTGGATGTACATTTCCAAAATGTAAGATAAAAAACAAATAAAATAAAACCTACATACAGTTAGAGCTTCATAATTATTTCACTATTAATATACTTCTTCTTAATTGTATTTCAGTTCAACAATTACTTTGATAAAATACATATTTTGTTATGTGCAAATGGTTTTAGATACCTATTAGGTCCATAAATTACCATATAGCATATACCAGTATTCAACACAAAAAACAGCGAAAATTTGTTGTTGACAAAGGACAGCTGGACATATAAAGGGCCCCATTACCTTCAGTAGCTTAGGGCCTCATCAAACCTAAATCCGGCCCTGCCCTAGGGAGACTTAAAAACAGCTTCTCATTGTGAACCAGGAAATGACAATGTGACCGTCCCCTGTGGCGTCCTTTTTATATCTATAGCCGAGTACACATGCAACCTTTGAAGCACACAGGCTGTTTTCTTTCGTACTGAATGTTTGCAAATGTACACACCTTTGCACGGTAACATCACCTATAGCGGCATGTTTTCAAAGTAGCGCAACAATGCTGCTTTCTATTCCCTTCCCCTTAATTAGCATTTCCACAGGCATTCCTCCCCAACCCCCACTGTGTTTTCAAAAAGAGGGGCTGGAAACTGGTGCGTTGATATCCAGAGGATATATATTGACGTACACAGGTGACTAAGTTACAGTACCGTTTCCTATTTTGCCTACTTCAATCATACACAAGTTGGTCATTGAGGGGGGGAGGGGCACAGCGCTGCAACAGCAGTAGGTCTGCCCCAATAGGAAGGTGCTTGCTTTGTAAACATGTGCAAAACGGATTCTATCAGCTCCAACAGAAAGCGCTTGGGATGGACAAATAGTGTGGGACAGAGATGGCATGGGGATGGTGCCGTGTGCATAGCAACCCAAAAAGGTGCCTGCATCCAATACTGAATGCACATGATCACGCGATGTAGAAACACCCATCATATCTCTTCTTCCATCCTCCTCAATGGGATGTTTTGGGGTTCTCCTTCCTTAGGTTACTGAGAGTCTGCTGATAGCTGACCTTTGTACATGGCTGGTGTATGGGCCTGAGCACAAGCCCTCAAAGACTCGGCATTAGTATATAGATTATGGACTGATAAGAAAGTGCATCTGAGTATCCGCGCGCACACACACACACCTCTAACCCAAAGCCTCTGACATTAAACCGCAGTGGCATACTCGCTAACATTTCAGCCAGAGAGTCAGGGTGGCATTACAGAACTGGGAGACTAGGGTTCAAATTCACATTCGGCCAGGAAGCTCACACTAGGGCATGAAGCTCACACTGTCTCTTAGCCTAACCTACATCACAGGGTTGTTCTGGGGATTAAATGAGAAGGGGGGAACCTCCTTGGAGAAAATATGAATGCAATAAAATAATCATTTTTAAAAAATCACAGATGAAAAACAGGTTACACTCCCCTTCCTCACACCAAATATCATTGCTCAGCACAGCCATAGTCTGAATTTCATTCCAACTGCAACAATTTGCCCTGTAATAGTTTCCAAAGCACATGTGCTAATAATCTGACTGTAGCAATTAGCATTTTTTTAAAAGGTGTGTTTAACACTTTACTAATAACAAATCTAGATTGAATAATTGGCAAGTCAACCAGCCATAACACATACCAAGCAAGGAACAGGTTGAAGGAAAATGTTTGGTACAAGTGATGGGTGACTGGTACTGCCTGGGTATTTTTAGAAACAAACAAACAAACAAACAAAAAGTGATTTTTAAATGGATGGTACAATTTGTGCTCCGGTGCCAATTTTTGCCACAATAACTCAAGAGGAGGCCAAAACTATGTAAAACAAAATGAGTGCAAGCATGCCAAAGCCATGTTTTGGTCTGTCATCTTGATTCAAAATGGTGCCTTGTGTCCAAATGGCGATAAAGTCTGTCACCTCACCTTGGGAACCCTCGTGCCAAGTTTGGTGACAATATCTCTAGAGGTATAGAGACCAGACAAACCACTTTCCAAAATAGATAGTGGATACTGTGCATGGTATCAAAAACAATTCTACGTATCTAGCATTAAAGAGCTAATGTTAATAACAATGTTTAAGAATTTAGCTTCAACCGCTTAAAGACAAAAAGCCTGCAGTAATTAATCTGATCTATCAACAAGTGTCCTTTTAAGGGAAACAGGAAGCATTCATTTGTGCCCTTATAAAATTGTAAAAATAAAAAGTTATTTTTACAAAATATCTGGTTGAAATTGCAGCACTCCAATGCACATTGAGATTGTCCATTTTAAATTGGAAGTTGGAGATTATGATACTATTCCATACACCTAGATTTCCATAAAATTTTAAGGTTTATTCTGAACGTATCTGCAGGATCCATCCTTCCATTTAGACAGTCTCCCTTCAAAGCCTACACCAATTTATTCTATTTTCCAAAGCAGTGAATCTTCACTAATGATCTATACAATCATTTCTGGGAGTCTTAATTTTAAAAGACACTGGCTTGGGAAGAAGGGGAAATCAAATTAGAAGTGAGCAAACAGACACACACAGAGAGAGCATGATTAATGGCGTGATAAAGCTCTATATTCTGAACACACAATTATTTCAGGGATGTAATCTCTTACGTAAGACCAAAGTTGAAAGCAACATTTTATGAAGTTAATGTGCTTCTGTGGTTAAGATTAGAACACAAAGTGCCTGTTCTTTGGGCTATGTGTTTCTAATGAAGCAAATCTTTTACTCCACCTTTCTGGAAACGACTCAGTTAGAATTTTCTAAAAATGAATGCTACAATCCATTTTAGAAAATTCTTAACTGCCTTGTCATGTCCGTAACCCGCTTCAATTTCTGGTAACACCATTTAAATTTATTATTTGGCTTTATGCCCAAACACGTTTTGGTGATGGTAGCTAATTCCAGTACAGTGGTACCTCAGGTTACATACGCTTCAGGTTGCAGACTCCGCTAACCCAGAAATAATGCTTCAGGTTAAGAACTTTGCTTCAGGATAAGAACAGAAATTGTGCTCTGGCGGCGCGGTGGCACCGGGAGGCCCCATTAGCTAAAGTGGTGCTTCAGGTTAAGAACAGTTTCAGGTTAAGAATGGACCTCCGGAACGAATTAAGTCTTAACCGAGGTACCACTGTATTAACACTTCCATTTTGCTAATTGTTAATTCCAAATCAATTTGGGGGAATTATTGTTCATGCTATTAAAAACTCTGAAAAGCACATATGTATTCCAGAACATAACTATCTGTTGCTTGGAAAAATGTCCCAAGTTGGAATAAGGATCAGTTGGATTTCCAGTGGTCAGAAAGTGGGGCTTTGGCACCCTGGATAGCTCCTTGTTCAGCCTAGCAAAACCAGACTAAATAATGAAATAGAATATACCAGGTGAAATAATGGAAATATACTGAATTTAGCCGTCATGGCAGAGAATATGGACTACTTGGGTGCCAAACACCAAAGTATAGCAATCTGAAATCCAAGTAACAGAGCAACTGACATTCACCAGAGAATGCCCGTCAAAGAAAAAGCATTTACAGAAAGAAAAACTGACCTGTATTCGGCAAATCATGCCAAATCACAGGTACCACCACTGAGAAAGTCCTGTTCAACATCTTAAATACTTCCAAAGCTTTCAATTCACCATATGCCATATATATGTGCACATTGCCCAAAGCCAGAAGCTTCTAGAACTTAAGACTCTAACCACAAATATTGTAGCAAGCCAAACCAAGATATTCCACCCAACAACTTTCATAGCATGTTGTGGCCCTCAGGCTGCCGTGGACTGTAAAAGGGAAAATGACTAGAGCAGGCATAGGCAAACTCGGCCTTCCAGATGTTTTGGGACTACAATTCCCATCATCCCTGACCACTGGTCCTGTCAGCTAGGGATCATGGGAGTTGTAGTACCAAAACATCTGGAGCGCCGAGTTTGCCTATGCCTGGACTAGGGCAAGGAATTACCCTCAGCACTAAACAATGACTGCATTCCTCCATAAGCCCCATGCACGAGGAGTCCATCTTGCCAGCACATCTCCGGCTGGAGGTCATGCTACCATCGCCCTCGGGGTCCAAAGACTGCAGCCTAGAAACAATACCAAAGCCACATTTTCCCCCAACAGCACTGGAGACAATGCTGATAAATCAGGAAGAAGAGGCTTCTCACAATGGAGGTGCAACTGGCCACTCAGACTGCGTGTGAGCCTCATTCCAGAGTTCTCTGGTACTGAAGCAACATTTGAGCCTATTAAGCAGGCATGTATTTCTTCAGCCTGAGCTACACCCCGGACCAGAGTCTTATTATCTGACCAGAGTCTTATCCCTGCTGGAATGCCCACTGGAGCTTGAACCATTTGGCTCTCTGGCCATCACCTGAACAGAACCCACCACTCACAGTAACACCCCGAAAATGAAGTTTTCCCACTTCCCCCATCCAGAAAGAGACCATTTGACAATCTAGAGCAAGAACTAGCGATCTGAACCACAGAAAGCTCCATCCCTATCTATCTATCTATCTACACACACACACACACAACACACACACACACACACACACACACACTGCAGAAATCAAAAAGAAAAAGGAAAGCTCAAGTCATTGCCAATCAAAATTTTAGAGGAAGAATCATGGTCAATGAGGGTACATGTGACAGGAGGTACATGTAAATCAGGGGTAGGCAAACTAAGGCCTGGGTGCCAGATGCGGCCCAATCGGGAATCAGCATGTTTTTACACGAGTAGAATGTGTCTTTTTATTTAAAATGCATCTCTGGGTTATTTGTGGGTCATAGGAATTCGTTTATCCCCCCCCCAAAAAAAAATACATAGTCCGGCCCACCACATGGTCTGAGGGATGGTGAACCGGCCCATGGCTGAAAAAGGTTGCTGACCCCTGATATAAATTAACCTTTTTGTTTTTGTTATTGTTTAGTCGTGTCCGACTCTTTGTGACCCCATGGAGCAGAGCACACCAGGCAATAAATCTTCATCAGAATCAACCCAAAATCATTGCCTTACTAGAGGTAGCCTACAATGGAGGTTGCAACTGTATGCATACTTTGTCTGGAGCAAGTCCATATAAATACTGGGAATTCCTTCTGAGTAAACATGCAAGCCAGCCACAGCTTTAATACAGAAGTTGTTGCAATGCAATGAAATTTCAGTGAAAAATTGTTGGAACTCTAATTTATTTAAAAAACAAAACAAAAAGAGCACAACAACTCTGTGCTGAACAACATGCGAGTTTTAGTCTTAATATTCAAGTACAGTACAACAAATGTGTAAAAACTCAACTGCTTCCCTGTAGCAGAAATAGCCTGTAGGAAATGAGGCTGGGGAAATTTTGCAAGCTGGGGGAGAGTTCTTCTTTCTTAATTCCTTCAGACTGCCAACGTGCCACAAATTACTTACTGGTGCATTGATATGATTGGGCAGGCTAGTAGGGATTTTTCTGTGCTAATAACTTTTGTAAGACTTTCATTTGCAGGGCTGCTCAGTTAATTCATATGGAAAAAGAGCTCTAATGTCTCTGTGTGACATCTTGTTACTTTGTTATTGTAGTCTTGGTTTCTGGTCAATATATTCATCTTGTTACAAATTTGCATACAAAAAAAAAATTCTAATTGCAGTAGCTAGCTGGCTACACTTGACCCTTTACAGTCATTTTTTCTAGATGTTAGCAACTGATCTGCTTACATGTTTTGCTATACCACAACAGCAAACCTCAAACTCTCTTCAGCTTTTGATTTCTTTAAATGTTAAAAGTATGGACATTAAATAAAAAGGATACCAGCAGGATCAGGAGTCCCTGAGCAATCATATAAGACAGTCCCTTTGAAATTCCGTTATCTTGTTTGTCAAGGGGATGTGGGTACATGAAAAAGCCCTAGCCCAGTCCAATAACACAGTCCTGCTATGTTCACTTAACAACTATTGGGTTAATTCTACAATATTTGCTGTCTTCAGCTGGCATAGCTAATTCCCCTTTGAAAAGAAACTCTATACAGATCAGCCAAACTCCGTAAATAACAACAGATTACACAGCTCATTCGGAGTATTAATGTATGAGTAGAAACTTTGACCCTTTGCAGCAGAGGAGTCAATGTTCCTCGGGGCTTTTAAGATTATCGGACTAAAGCTTTTCGTTAGTAGGAAACCCAATATTTAGGGGGCCATGACTGATAACAGAACTAGCTATTATAATAAGACCAACTCAAAGACCTGAACTCTGTTTAAAACTATGAATTACTGCTGGTATACTTAGAAATTAAGCCTTTGGCTTAACCAATTAGTTTTCATCCCTAGCTGAAATGAAACTTAAGGGCATGTAGCTGCATTTGCTCCTGTTCATCTCGTTAATTTGTCCTTTACTCTCTTGTCCATTTCTTGTCACCTGTTGGAGGATGGAATCAGCTTTAAAAAATAAATAAATACTATTATCCTGTAAACCACTGTGGACACTGATATGGAATAAATGAATATATAATTCTTATGTGCGCATATCCAGTCTCAAAGTAATTGCACACATAGGGGTTCACATACATGGCTTCTAGGTCATCAGGAACGTTTCATTCAGTCAAGCATTAAATGGTAGACCCCAAGGTTCAAAAGCACCTAAAATTTATTTAACGTAGTTCTTCCTCCTTTGGAGGTCTGGCACTTGCTTCCCCATGGAATGTGAGGGCAGGCAAAGGCACTGGGTGCATGGAGCATTCCGGCTGCCACAACCTCCCTGATCCTGTTCCTGGAAGCATAGGTTATCCTGCTAATTGGTTTGTTTGTTTTTTAAATTGGAGTAGGCTACAGGCACATGCTAGAGATGATGAGATAAGAAACTGTGAAAACGAACCCAGCTACAAGGATTTAAAAGGTTTGGATTGAGAGGGCTTTTCATTTGGTGAAAGAGACGATGTGGAGAGGGGAGCCCACGGTTTGCTTATATTAAAGTTTTTCTCTACATTTATGATATGGCAACCCTCGTCGGAATGCAAGTCTTTTTTTAAAAAAAAAATCTGTACAAGTTGAGGATGGAAGAAATTGGAATATAAATATGGAATTTAACAAAACTGGAACTGCATGTGTAAGAGAAAGAAACTGAGGGGGGGGGGGAACGCTACGCTTTGAAAATATGGAGCAAAGTCCTCCCTAAGCTCCGTTATCCACAAACGAATGTGTTTGAGATAAGGACAATTGGCCATAAATCAGCAGCAGGGAGGAAAGGAGTCTACCAGCTGCAGGAATAGAAGATTTTGGATTAATTATCTGCAGTCTGGATTCAGACCAATCATCCTGGGCTGGAAAAATGGCGAAAACAGCTTGTTTGCTGGAAGCCAAATAATGGGACATAAATGATGCAGTGACTTTGGGAAACTGAGATAACTGTTTCTCCCAAGGCATGATGGGAACCATCAACAGTTGTAGGAATGAAGGATATAACACCATATACGGACGGGAAAACATCATGGGGGGAAACTGTCGTGCACAGGAAAGACTAAGGATTACAGTTAGAGTTCCTCATTTGAAACTTGATAAATTACCTAATATACCAACAAGAATGAAATCACAAGCTGTAATATAAGGGATTATTATATCTGAATGGAAATTTTTTTAAGATTTTGGAACACAGAAAACATGTAGAAGAACGAAGCCATCAAATCTAACACGTGGGGAGGCCAGCTTGATTAAATTGTATAATTTGACATTTGAATAATTGGCATTAATAATTGTATTAATTGGATAAAATTGGTATTGTTATAATGAGGCTGCTATTGGAATGGTATTGGAAAATCAATAAAAACGTATTTTTAAAAATATTAGGAAGTTTGGCTGATCCACCCATCAACTTACCCAATAGGGCAATTTCAAACTTTGCAATGGTGACTAGCCAGAGAGGCATTCCATGTCAAAGTCATTTCGTATTTCAGGATGTGAGGGGCTTCCATGCTGGGCTGCAACCACCACCCACTTTCTGACCAGGTAAGCGGCCATTGTGCCTTTGGCATGCATAGCTGGCATATTGTATAAAGAGTGAGTGAGCCAGACCTATAGATGCTCCTGAGAAACAATTAGATTTTGTCTAAAATAAGGGGAGGGCCTTTCCTCCATTAATTTGTGCCTCTTCCACACTACAAAAATTCATCCCAATTTACCAAAGTAATATAAAAGCTATTAATGAGACAATGCTTACGCCACACCCACAATTAAGCAAACAGAATATTTGCTTAATGTATTCTGGTTTGCACAAATTGGATTTCTTTATTTGCAGAGTCTGAAATCAGGTGAATCATAACCCGATTCTGTCGTCGGCTGTACTGGGGCAGAATCAACATACTCAGTAGAACCTGCATTGCAACTGAAGTTAAATGTTGTTTTTTTCTGAAAAGAGGCTACAACTACATTGCCTGTTCAAGTTGATCATTGAAATATGCCCCTGGCTGGCTGGATAGCGTGACTTAACTGGTGATCTTTCAGATGCAATGGGAAGCAAATGAAGCAGTTATAATTCCTCCTGATTTCCCATTAAGTCAAGAAAGTTAATTATTCCACAGATGGCAGGATGGCGAATGGGATTGATGCAGCCAGCTTGCCTAGAAAGCAGAATTTTTCACAACATATGCAGTGAAATGAGACAGAAAGAAAAAGTTGGCAAAAAAATACATTTCGGTTTCCGCATCAGCTCTGACGAGAAGGTCAGAAATAAACCAGTGACCTGCGCATACCCTGACAACATGCCAACAGCTTCATGTAAAACATCTCACCCTGTGGGTTAAGAATATGCATTTTCACATGAAGAATAATACTAAAGCTACTGGAGATGGACAGGCAGTATCCCATGATAATCTCTCTCTTTCTCAACCACTTTAATCAGAATGGATCATTTGAAACAAGCTCTAGGGTTCTCAGCGATCACTTTACACTCTAGATGATAACGAAGAACATCATCATTATCATTATCCATTTAACGTGTTTGGGGGGGGAGAATACTTTTGAGACATTTTTCTCTTTGCTGCATACAGAAAGGGAAATTCTGATGTACCAAGGTGGGCAATCTCCAGCTTTGGAAAAGTGCCTTTTCCAGGTGGAAGTTGGGGTAATTTATGACTCCGCCGACCTCACAGACTGACCTGGCAGAACAGCCATTCTCCAGCCACTGAACAGGGAACTTCTGAAACCAGCATGACAACTATAAAGCATAACCAGCTTAAGAGAAGTGCACAGATTTGAGGCCCTGTCTACTTTCCCTGCATGCTCCTCCTAAGAGTTTGGCCTTTGCCAAAACACTCAGTTGAGTAGACAGCCTGACCCTACAGTAAGACAGAATATCCCTTTCTTGTTGAGGAGGTTAGAGGAAGCAATTTTATCCCCTTGGGAGGGCCTTTAGGCTGACAGCTGTATCTGAGGCTGTTAATATTCTCTGAAACGTCCATCCAAAAATGTAGCCTCTACGGATAAGAGAAGAGCTTTGTAGCGCTTCGTAAAACTGTTCATCAAAGCTGCCGGAATGATGTCTCTAAGCCATTTGGACAAAGAAGACCCAGGAACTTCTGGCTCAAAGAAGACTGTCCACTGGACACAGAGTGAGCACCTGAGTCTTATCTGATTAGGACATCAGAGGCCATAAAACTTGCGCCACTCCTTCTCCTTGCCATTCTTGGGATGAGGACAAAATGCTGGCAGTACTGTCTCTTGTGGAAGACAGCATTCTGCTGTGGCAGGAAGGATAGACCTGGCCCTAAGTACAACCTCAGCTCTGATACTCTATGAGCTGATATAACAGCTAACAACAACAAAATTTTACTTGCTAACTGTCATGCCATCACACCTTTGCCACACACACCCCTGAATTTGTTTCGAACAGACTGTTCTGTTGTTTAACTCTGCATAAAATTGCTTCTCTGGGTACTCCTGAACACCACACTGGCAGTTGAGTGCTCTTCCTCACTCGATGTCACACGAAGTTGCTTCAGAAAGGAAAAGCGGCTCTCCGTGTGCCTGGAGGCTCCCGGGTGCCGCACACAGCTTTTGTGACGGCACCTATTATACATTGTGCTTAAATGACAATCTAGCCTAAACAATTATCTCCATCCTCTGATGTTTGTATTTTTAGTACGCGATTTCCCTTAATTAACCATGAAAAGAGGATGTTAATTACTGTTGCCATTTCGTCTTAAGCCAGTCAAATCAATTTCAAAATGGACATCAATTAATGCTGTTTAAAATACATTTCAGAATCAATCAGATGACATAGACGAAAGCATTTCAAAAGGGACACCATTCAAAAAGGCCGTCTTTGAAGCAGGTAGAAGAATAGCTTTGGTCTGCTGCACGGATCTTGTGTGTCATGTTAGCATTTGGCACTGCTTTTGTGGCAAAGAGATTAACATGTGCACAGTTGCTTTAATTTTCCACTTTACTAGTATTTATTTATTTATTTTCAATAAGACACAGACACCACGCTGGGAGGGAAGTCAAGGAAGGGAGGTGTAGTTCTGGCCAGGAGCATGTTCCCTCCAGAATTTCTGAGCATTTTTTTTTATCCTTTGCAAGCCTGTTCCTTTCGTTATCTGCATTTTGCAGCAGGCTACGAGACATTAATGAGAGATTTCATGTTCATACCAATTACTTGAAATATTTAACATCCCTCTTAAGGTGCATTTACACTTCAAAGAAATGACTCACTCTAAACATTCCACTAGGCTACAATGGGGAGGGGGCATCTTATCCTTGTTTGGCACCATTAGAGAAAAGTATTTTTTCTATTATACCCAAGGTCCTGTTATCACATTAATTTTTAACCCCTGCTTTTAGCAAAAAGGTATTCTGGACAGTTTCCAGCTGGTAGGTTTGTATCAACACTCCCAGTTGCTGATTGCCAATTAAATTTATCACAAACGTATGGTTGTTCTCCATTGGTGCCTTTTCCTCAGCTAAAACCAATACTGTGGCCACAGTTTGAACAAGCACAGCTGAAGCTGCAGGGACTGTTAAAAATGCTAATATTTTTTTAAAAAAAGTTTGCACTGAGCAGTAGCAATCAAAGAAGCCTAAGGCTGCAAACTCCCTTATCTGGGATTAAGGCCGGATGAACTCAGTTGGGTTGATTCTGAGTACACATTTCCAGAATTGCATTGTAAGAAGATAGAACAATGATGGATTTGGATTCTAATGTTTAGGGCAATATTCTGTATCCATCAAGGAACAGTATTGGAACAATTTGCTGGCTTTTAAGAAAATTTGGTCCTCTTCTCTCATTACCCTTTGTGGAAAAGCAGCCCAAGCAATCAGCTTACACCTACTTTGTCATTCCTCATTAGTACTCAGTCAGATTTCATCTATTATTGTACGTGTGGGTTTTTTTAGTGTTCGGAAAGTCCATTTATAAAAATGAACTAATTCAAGTTCATCCAGTCCAAGGAGGAATGAGTTCAGTTTAAGTTCATCCAATTTAACGTCTTAATTCATGAAAAGTTCATCTTTATGAGAAAAAAAGTATTCACAATGTTAAAAAGCTACTTTACTGGGGTATAGGCTCCAAAAATAACCCAGGGAACATAAGTAAGTAATAAGATGTCTGACAGACAGATAGTCAACAAGTGAAGATTCTTCATAATTGCATTTCCCTCCTATAAAAGGTTTACCCTGTTTACTTTCTGCCAGCCACACAGCTGTTAAACGCACAAGGCATCATCATTCACTTTGCTCCTGTACTTCTTGCTGCAAACCACTCATATTGGAAGAGATTTTCAGTAAAGAAGACACAGAAAATGCATCACATTCCTTCCAAATTTTTCATTCCCCGCCCCCATTATAATTGTTTTCCATGGGATTCCACCCCAACCACCATCAACACGTAAGTCACACCTGCCTCCATTGACTGAACAGTAAAAAAACAGTGGATCTGGTGCTTTCCAGAGCTTCCTAGCACACAAATATCTATCCACCCCCCCCCCAAAAAAAACCCACCATCAAATCACAGGCTACCTCTATATCCATTGATGTGTTATATAATTTGTTGGTGGTTTTGTTGTCTTTCTGTGTAAAATATAATGACGATCCATGCCATGTTTTTATGCTTTTGTGATGCTGGCTGATCTGTGATTTCTATTTTGCAGTCTACCAATGTAAGCTTTAATCAGATGGTGATTTTCAGGTGACCTTGAAGAATGCATATCGCTGAAATTCAAGATGATCTATTTTAATTCTGCTGGATCTGACTCTTTTGCTGATGCACTGGGAAAGTGTGAGTGTATGTGCGTACTTTCTCTCCTACTGTCTGTTGTGTGGGGTGGGTGTTGATTGGCTCAGCGAAGTGTGGAGAAAAGCAGTCAGAAGGGGGCAGTGCCCACAGTAAAGGGACCCCTGACCGTTAGGTCCAGTTGCGGACGACTCTGGGGTTGCGGCGCTCATCTCGCTTTACTGGCCGAGGGAGCCGGCGTACAGCTTCCGGGTCATGTGGCCAGCATGACTAAGCTGCTTCTGGCGAACCAGAGCAGCACACGGAAACACCGTTTACCATCCCACTGGAGCGGTACCTATTTATCTACTTGCACTGTGTGCTTTCGAACTGCTAGGTTGGCAGGAGCAGGGACCGAGCAACGGGAACTCAACCCGTCGCGGGGATTCGAACCACCGACCTTCTGATCAGCAAGCCCTAGGCTCTGTGGTTTAGACCACAGCACCACCCACGTCCTTAGTGCCCACAGTACTCTCTCAAAATTCCCAAATATTTCCATAGGCCATAAAGGGTTGGGTATCCCTTGGTATAAACTATCCCAGCCGTGTTTCTTCACCGCTTAAATGCCCTGAGGAAAAAAGGCTCCTAAGTAGCCTAGGATACTATTTCATCCAACACTGAATGCAAAACCAATATTCTGTTAGTCGTAGCTAATATTTTATTACACAATGATTTTTCAGGAAAAGAAAGCTATTTTTATTTTTAAAAGTCTGATTTGCATCCCATTAAGAACAAACCCCACCCGCAGCAGCCATCTGTCTGTACGCGTCACAGCTCTGTTTTCCTTGATCCAAGCTGTCTTAGGAAAAGTTCAATTCCTCTCATTTTTTCGGTTGCTTTAAGAATTTATTTTAGGAGCTCTCATTCTGAAAGAAGTGAGGCACTTTGTGGATGTTTTTCATCCTAGGAAAACATTTTTGATGGCTGTAAAATGGAAGCTGAAGATGCAGGCTTGTATGCAGGTGCAAATATAAGGACTGCGGTTCAAATAACTCTTCAGCGGGACTTGAGAAGAAACCGCCACAATAAATGATCACGTTCTAGTTACTCAGTCATCTGTAAAATTCTGCACCTTTTGTTGCTGTTGTTGGCATCTGTCTGTCTTTATAGACAATGGAGTGCGTCTCTGCGAGTAAAATCAAACTAAAGTGACCTTTCCCCAAAGAAGCTCACCTTGTGCCTACTTTGCTACCTTTCTGGTAGCAGGGACAATTAAAATAAATAAATAAATCTGAACTTTTAAAGTTCTGAATGTCTGTCATTTAATTCTGCTGTTTTTGGTCACTGATTGCTGCATGGTTTTATTACACCATTTTCTCTTGATTTTATTGCATTCTACGTTGTGAACTGCTTTGGAAGGTTGAAGGATGTGCAAAATAAATAAATAAATAAACAAATAAAGAGATTATTATTATTACCATCATCTGAAGAAGCTGTCTGATTCTGCTGTATGATGCAAGTAGAGAACCTTATTTAAGGAAGCACTTAAGAAAGCAATGTAGTGACTTAGGCAAGTGAAATAAGACACATACAACTTGGAAAGAGTTTCCGTTCTTCCCCTACATTTTCTCCCAGGATTGTTGTTGTTTAGTCGTTTCCAACTCTTCGTGACCCCATGGACCAGAGCACACCAGGCACTCCTGTCTTCCACTGCCTCCCACAGTTTGGTCAGACTCATGTTATATGCCTGTTGTGTTGTCCATGGAGTTTTCTTGGCAGGGATACTGGAATGGCTTGCCAGTTCCTGCTCCAGATGGATCACCTTTAGTCAAAACTCTCCACTATGACCTGTCCATCTTGGGTGGCCCTGCGCGGCATAGCTCATAGCTTCTCTGAGTTATTCAAGCCTCTTCGCCACGACAAGGCAGTGATCTATGAAGGAGTCTCCCAGGATTACTGCCCCCTTAACCTGTACACCACAATCATCACAATTATGACAAATAAAGGCTTGACATCTCTCGCTGTGCATGTCATGAGTCTATCTCATATGTTAGTTTCACCTTTTAAGTTGAATTCCTGAAATAAACGAACTTTTCCACAATATTCTATTTTTTTTGAGTATCACCTCTATGAGCTGCCTCAGTTACTACAAAGAAAACATCTTCATCAAATGATGACGAAGCAGATGTGGAAAGTAAGACTATTGAAACATTTACAGTGGTGCCATTCTAGCCACAGACAAAAAGGAGGTTTCTGTAAATTCCATCAGTGTTCTAGTCATGCCATTCTACTGGGAAACCTGGGAAAGTGGGAGACATTGCTTCACTGAAGTTAATTGTGCATGAGAAGCAGATAACCACCTCCCTTCATGGTCAGACTGGTGTCACACTAATGGCTGCCGTGTGGCTGGCAGACATTGCTTTACACTTACGGAATGGGAACGAAGTGGCATCTTAAGTACAACTTGGGGCTGAAATGCTTAATTTTCAGGCCTGTTGTGCTTGCTGGGGGGTGGTTTGCTTTTTTTAGTGGGGAGGATGGCCTAGGAAAAGGCATCTGCTGAATAAGAGGAATGAGCAGGAAGAGCAGAATATCCTAGTTAAACACAGCAGGTCCCCAACTGCAATTAATTCATCCTTCATGTTATTTTCTAAATTCCTGTGGTTACCAGTCTAAACCCAAGGCTCTAAGGAGGTATGGCAGTTGCTAAGGAAGGCACACGACCTTTCCAAGTTCTGCTGTTGTTATTAGCACCAAGAAGAGAAATTCCATTTTAAAATTTATTTTAAAAGTTATTAGCTGCCTTTCCAAATAAATATATATATTTATTGAAGAAGGTAACATACAATTTAAAATAAACCAGTACAAATTATAATGATGATGCAACTTACTGAGCAGGAGCCATGTAACCCAGCAGAGCAGAAGAGTAAACATTTCAGCCCACTAGCCAAAAAGTAAGCCTAAAAATAAAACTCCTTGAGAAGAACTGAGGTCTGTTGGGAAGCACTCAGGCAGCAGCATAACCAGGAATAGAATTGGCACATACTCCTTTTCTGGACCAAAACAAAAGATTTCAACCGGAGAATCTTCTCGTGATTCAAAATCTGTATGCACTTCTGCCATACACTGCTTCAGCAATTGTTTTGCATAATTTGGGCCCTGAATGATGCATTTTAAGCCTTTTTGCAGAGTGCGACAGATTTTGTAATCATATAGTTGTGTGAATAATTCTTCCACATTATGTTTTGCTGAAGGTTGCATGGAACCATGGTTTTGAACTTAAAGCTTCTGCTCTTCATGCTTCAAATGGGAAGTAAATGAAGAGAGGAGTAAATTTCAAAATTATAAATGTGTCTTCTTGGTATGACAACATAATATTCCAAAATCAGAAGAGATTAAAGGAAACAGTTTGCCATTTTAGAGTCAAAACATCACAGTACAACTATCAAAACATTACAGAACATTTTTGGCTGTGGCAATAAAAGCTCTATAACTCTGACATTAGATTAATGACCCAGTGGATTCCATGAAAACACGCTGGATTACGATAAAGCTGCCTGAGTTTTGCGAATATTCTGAATTGACAGAACCACAGAATTATTTCGACAGTATTTGTCAACCTCTGTTGATTCAGCAGAAAAAAGAATTATCCTGCCTGCCTTCACTTACTAACTGCCTCCCAATCTGGGCAGTGTAACAACAACAACAACAACAACAACAACAACAATTCATAGGGGTTTCCTTCAAAAAATATAAATCAATGCTGTAGATCTACAGTGCTGTGCTATTTTCATCAGTTTTGGGGCCAGGACCTGAATGGCTGTTGCACAAAATACCCATCTGTTACCATAGTTACACAGTGCTCAGACAGTCTGTGTGAAAATTAGGGACATCTCCATGGCAAAGTTTGAGAAACTCTGATCTAAGCTTTTCCCTCAAAAACCACCTCTCCCCATATGAACTGACCTGGACCCGGCAATCATAATCTGAGACCCTTCTCTCTGTGTGTCCTCCATGAGAGGTCTGGAAGTTCGCAACACAGGAATTGGCCTTTCCTACAGTGGCCCCCGTTTGTGCAGTGGTCTCCCTGAGGAGGCTCACCTGCCTGGAACCTTCCCACCTTTAGGTGCCAGGTGGGAAAAAAATGCTTCTCTTCAACCAAGTGTTTGACGGATTAACATTATATGCCTTTTTAAATATGTTTGTGGGATGGAGGCTATTGGGTTTTTTTTTAACATATTTTGTACAGTATAACCTCTACCTGCAACCATAATCCATTCCGGAGGTCCATCCGGAGGACGAACCGGGTCGCTGCACATGTGCGAACAGCGGCAAACCCATTGGTTACTTCCAGGTTTGCTGAGGACTTTGGGCAAAATGGACGCAAGTGGAGGCAGATGTAAGAAGAGGTTTGACTGTATTATCATTTTGTGAATTGCCCTGGGATCTTTGGATGAAGGACAGTATACAAATTTAATAAACAACAACAACAACAACTCGTCCCAATGCTATCACCCCATTGCGAACACAGTGGCCTGTGCTTTCCTGTATGCTTTGTGTGGACAAGAGGAATTTAGAAGATTGCATTTTGTCTAACCATTTCCCCAGGCTCTCTCGTCTTAAAATTCTTAGTAAACAGCCTGCCACTGGAGTTTTCCCAAAAGGAGTTGCCTTGCAACACAAAGCCTTAGAGTTCCCATCTTCTGGGAGTATTTTGACATATACACGATTTCAAAGGATGCCTCCTTCCACCTTCACTGTGTCTCAAATGAATCCAGTATGTGTGTGCATACACAGAGAGAGAAAATTTCTACGCTAGTCTCTTGATAAAGACAGAACTACAGAATCTAATGAGTCGGAAGAAATCTAAAGTCCATACCTTTACTAGCCTAAAAAAATATAAAATCCATACATTTACTAGCCTACAAAATAGTAAGCAGCATACAAGCTTTTGGGTTCCCCAAACTCTTCATCAGATAAGTTGGTAAAAAATGCAATGGGGTGAGGGGAAGAGAGAGAAACCCAGTCGTTCAGATGATGAGTGTATATTATGAAAGTCCCTAACCTACACGGGAATATATCTGCAGGCCTAGTAGATCAGAACTAATGATGCTAAAAAAAGAACAACCTGAAAAGGCGACAAAGGAAAATACTACATCTGAAGTTAGAAGTGCTTTATAGTCAAAGTATGCTGCCTGTCTCCCCCACATTCAGGCACCCTTCTGTCCTGCACACACTGAACTGAGCTGAAAGAGTTGTTCTCCTTTGGTGCTACCCGACACAACTGCATAGTGGTTGAAATACTGCAACACTGTTCAGGCAGGGTTTCACATGGGGCTTCCCTACCTGACTGACATCCTGCTTGGAGGGAGGTTACAGAGCAGAGGTGGGAAAGACCCACAAAATTGTTCAATTCACCCATATGTGCATGACGGACATGCACTCACTATCAGTCTTAATTGCACGGGATTGCATGCCTCTGGTCTTGTATGCAAAGGGCCACACATTGTGTAAGTCACACCAAACTCAACAGGAATCAGTCCTGGTGGCAGGATTGTATCCAAATGATCCTCCCGCCAAATGCAGCAGGACTATTTTGTGTCTTTAAAAAAACCACACAAGCTATCACTACAGGTAAGAAGAAAGAGCAGGTGATAGGTAAGTTTGTTGAAATGGTTGTAAGAAGCTCAAGCTCTGAGGATTAAGCAGGTGTTGGTGGCTATAATAAATAATAACAATTGTGATGCATAAAATGTACTGGAAGAGTTTTGTTTCATGATTCCATATTACTGTATTTTCCAGTGTATAAGACGACTGGGCGTATAAGATGACCCCCAACTTTTCCAGTTAAAATATAGAGTTTGAGATATACTCGACCGCAGATTCTCCAACTGGGGTATAAGACGACCCCCGACTTTTGAGAAGATTTTCCTGGATTTAAAAGTCTTATACGCCAGAATATACAGTATATCCTCTCCCCCAACACACACATTGTCCCCATACTGGCTTTCTGCGAGAATTCAGCTTCCTCTGCATTTCAGTTGATTTTAAATTAAATCACCACATGGTTTCACACACATGTTTTTTCTTGCAGAGACAATGTGGTATGAGTTGACAGTATCAAGGATCAATTACCTAATACAGGCAGGTTTTTTTGGGAAAGCTCATCCTTGCTGAAGGTAAAAGTGATCTAATTAGAACATTTCCAGATTCCTGCAAGTCTTACCTACCAACCAACCAATTTTTATTTTGTGTATATAGTACATAGATCAATCCTACAAAGTGTAAAGAATAATCAGAGCATCACACATAATTCAGATAATTTGCCATTGACTCCGAGTGAATAAACCCCCACCCACCTCCACATATAATGGGGCTGCCAAAAGCAGCTGCCCCAAAATCGATCATTTTCTGGTACCTGCTAATAGAAAACAGACATAAAAATATTGCTCTTCCCTTTAAAAAAAAGTTTTGTATTTTTAAATATAAAAGTGTAGTTCAGTATATTGTTGTTTGCTTAGTCCCCTCACAGGCACATTTCATAGGCTTCCTCTACCTTTTTAGCCCTTGGTAAATGCTTGTAAACTTTGGAGATTTGGAGACAGAAAGGAATATCAGATTATTCTATTAGACATCTGGCACAAGGCAGACACCTCACTTAAAAATAATACATAGCATTTATCTAGATTATCTAAATTATTTCAATAATCCTTACAACAATCCTGTAAAGATTAGTCATCATTATACTTATCTTGCAGATGTGAGCGATGAGACTGGGAGGTCGTGATTTCACTAAAGCAACCCAATACGACAAAGAGTTGAGGCAAAAATTGATCCAGAGGTTTCCTGGCTCAAATGTTCACTAACCACTGCACTACACCAGCTGAAATCCTCTGTACACTTGTGGGGTGGGGGAAACTAAGCAGTGCACAGAAAGTTCTTAAAGCTGCCCCATGGTTAGGAATATATATTAGGGTTCCCTATCATGTGAATGTATTACAGAGATAATGGCCATGTTGAATGTCATTGCCAACGGTTTTATTCTTTACACATCTCACGCTTCTGCTATTCACCGCCCAACCCCCCCACCCACCCACTCAGTGAAGAAGGCAAGTCTCTGTGTTTGACTTACTACCCATTTGCCATATTCAGTTTCTCAGTCCCTTGAGAAACTACTTGTAAGCTTCATTGCTTGGGTCCCCCTCCCCCACCAGCTTCTCTGGCTCCCGCACCATAGCAACAAGTAAAATTATCACTAGGGAAAGGATTCTAGATAAGCACGAGCTGGTGTCCTTGGCAAAATCACCTTTCCACCCAAAGAAGAGGGCATTAATGTGGATTTGAGGACTAACAAAATAATGCACTTCGTGTATTATTATTTGTATTTATTATTTGTGGCCGCTTTTGAAAGTTGAATGCTGATAAGCAAGAGTGCAGAAGTTCTTACTCACACAGTATCTATAAAGCATCGGCTTCAGGGTTAGCAATGGTTGAAAACACTGAAAATAATTGGAGCACTTCATATACTGGGAAAATAGCTTTATTATCTGAGATGAAACAGGAAGCCAATGTCTAGAAAGGATTTTCTCCTTCGTAAGAGAATGCAATGAAATTAGCAACTGATTCTGCCACTGGAAAAAATGTTTTGTGGAGAAATACCAAGTAGGAAGCAATTTTAACTCGGTAAATTGCCAGGTTGCTCTAATGCAAGCTTCCCCCTTTCTCTCCCCCCCTTCAAGTGTAGTTATTTAGTTAAAGCTATGGTTTTCCCAGTAGTAATGTACAGAAGTGAGAGCTGGACCATTAAGAAGGCTGATCGCCGAAGAATTGATGCTTTTGAATTATGGTGCTGGAGAAGACTCTTGAGAGTCCCATGGACTGCAAGAAGATCAAACCTATCCATTCTCAAGGAAATCGGCCCTGAGTGCTCACTAGAAGGACAGATCCTGAAGTTGAGGCTCCAGTACTTTGGCCACCTCATGAGAAGAGAAGACTCCCTGGAAAAGACCCTGATGTTGGGAAAGATGGAGGGCACAAGGAGAAGGGGACGACAGAGGATGAGATGGTTGGACAGTGTTCTCGAAGCTACTAACATGAGTTTGGCCAAACTGCGGGAGGCAGTGAAGGATAGGCGTGCCTGGCGTGCTCTGGTCCATGGGGTCATGACGAGTCTACTTTTTTATGTTTTAAGGGCTGTGACTGCTGTGCTAAATTTTCACTTTCCATTTCATCCACAAGAACGCCTGTATGAACAAGTATGTAACAAATAAGTGACGTTAATTTGGCACATTGCACCATACTGCTGTAGTGCAACAAATGTGGGAATATATCCCCCCATTGGAACATTTGTGGTATGAAAAGTTATTTTTCTGCAATAACCTATGGACCACGTGGAAACTGCTTCAGTTGCCGACGTGACAGTCCTGAAAGTTCTGAGGTCACAAATCAACTGGAAGGTGGGAGTATGCATGACTACCCTGACGTTGCCAAGAGCACAAGTCACCCTGAATGTGGATTAAAAGTCCCATCTGGAGGGGCCCTAATTCACCTAAAATCTCCCACAAGTTTAAATCTGCGGTATGTTGGAAAAATCCTAGTCAATTTAAAAAAGGTTAACAGTGGAATACATTCATGATCATGCACTCTGCATCACCAAGCCCCAACACACGGTGATACAAAAGAATTTGGGCAAGAAAACCAATTTAAAAGCAATTATTTGGGGTCACGGGGGGGGGGGGGAATCTGTACCCTTTAACATTGGCGTTGGAAGTAATAATATGATATGACCTGCCCATTTGACTGAAACTTCCGAAAGCTACTTGTATGACTTGGAGCTGGATCATGGAGTATAACTGTATGCTTTTTTTTGGCAGTTAGCTTGCAAATGCAGTAAACACATCAGTGGAGTCTTAGAGGTTGTATTCCACTCCACACTGGTGCACCTAAGGTTTATCACGCAATCTAACACCCATTTATCAGCTACTTGCCCACATCAGTCTTGCTGATGCTTAAATTCTTTGTTAAGATTCCTCGAGAATTACTTTCCTTTCCTTCTGTAAAAGAAAGAACTGCCAGTTCTGGGAATCTAGGCAAAACAATCCAACAATTTCTATCCCTTAAAAGTATTTTGCTCAAGGGACAACGTTGTTGGAAATTTTTGAGTGGGCTCTCTGTAGTGGCAACTCATACAAATGTACATACAGAATTAATTTTCATTATCATTTCAGATCTTTTTTTAAAAAAAAAAATAATTTGAACAGCTCGGAGGATTAGCACGGCAGCTTTTTTAGATGCCTAAGCATGCTGGTTTAAAACGATTTGCTCACTGCAACTGCCATGTAACATTTTTCTGACTGCAAATTGAAAGGATGTCATATATGACATACAAAACAACATTTCTGTTTCCTTTCCAGACACAGGACAGGAATAGTAATCAAGCAGGACAGCCTCTTCTGCATCATCATTTCACCCTTTCCAATTTAATGAGGAAATAGATGGTATTATGGTTTGAATCTCACCTATACTGTGAATTAATTAGATGCCCTTGGGCAAGTTGCTATCTTCCAAGCCCACCCACCTCCACTCCTTTTGCAATAGGTGGATAATATTTCCATTCTATCATAGGAAAGGATCCCTAATGCGTGCAAAGTATTCTGAACACTCAAAAAAGGACATCAATGCTAAGAAAAATTATAATCAGTCATTTTTCATGTGCCATGAAAACTGAAAACTCAGCCATTTTTTTTAAAAAAATAATCCTACAGCTGGTGGCAGGTGATTAAGTTAAGTTCAGGCAGGGAAGACATATGGTTATGACGCAGTTTAAAGGAGAATGGCAAAAGGTATAGAACGCTGGGGTGTATTAGCAGGTTTTGAGAGCCAATGTGGTTGGTGTGGTGTTTAGGGTGTCAAGGCTAGTAAACCCAGGTTGAATCCTCCACTCAGCACTAAAATGCACTGGTTGACCCTGGGTCAGCCACTCTCTCTTTGCCTAAACTATGTCACAGGGTAGTTGTGAGCAAAGGTATGATATGCTGCACATTTAACTGCGACTGCTACTGCTAAGCAAATGGTGTGTATTCTTTTCGAGGTTTTGTTTCTTGTTCACCAGTTATAATATTAAACTAAATTATTTAAAAATCCTTTGTGTCTGAACACAGATAGATATGGTCTCATTGGCATGGGCTTCTTCCTCTTTCCTGCCAATTCCATGCCAAGAAAGTTCCACAATAATTCAGAGCACAACCACAATTCTCCTATCATTTTTTTTTTAAAAAAAATACTGCTACACAAGTTGCAACAAAACCACTGCTTCCCTGTCATTATCTCTGTTAAGGAAAATAATTCCGGGGTGAGAGACTATTCAACAGCCCAGCTCTTCGGGGTGCAAGTCCCCCGCGGTCTATGCGCTCAGTAAAAGAAGGAAGTTCCAGCCAAGTAAAAAAGGTAAAGGACCCCTGACAGTTAAGTCCAGTTGCGGACGACTCTGGGATTGCAGCGCTCATCTCGCTTTACTGGCCGAGGGAGCTCACGTATGTCCGCAGACAGTTTTTCCGGGTCATGTGGCCAGCATGACTTAGCCGCTTCTGGTGAAACCAGTATTTGGAACATTCACCAGAGGCAGAAAACGTGTTCACCAATTCTTTTATAGTCTCCTTTATAAGTAAATTGTTGCTATTTTGGACTTGGGAGACTCAAGCATTGTATCCAACTAGGTTTTAATCAGAGTTGGCCCACTGAAATTAATGAACGTAAGTTAGTTGTGCTGGTTAATTTCAATGGGTCTCCTCTCAGTAGAGCTATAATTGGAGACAACCCTCAGTTGCAGTTTTCCTGGGTTTTGTTGAAAGGGATCTCACACTATTTTGATAATACAGAAAACAAAACATAGTTTCAGTGGGATGTAAATAGGGTTTTTCAAGACGCCGTGGGAGAATGCTGTTAACTGAACATGATTTGCCAGAGCTATTTGTTCTAAACAGAAAGATGACGCTGAAACAGGAAGAAATGTATAGAAGAAAACAATAAAGCTAATATAGAATGAAAGTACCATTTAAATAAGATTTCTTGGGCATTCTTGCTTAATGTTTATATTACTGACTTCGAAACAAAATGAAATATGTTACATTATTCATAGTGTGCTTTTTCTTAAGGCACTGGACTCTCCTTTTCTGACAAAACCATTTACCAATATTAAATCTATGATTAACAACAATAATTGTCAATGTTGCTGCTGCTGTTACTATTATTATTATTTCTATACAGCCCTTCATCCGAGGCTCACAGGGCAGTTTACAATAAGAAAGCACAAAAATGTGTACCATTGTAACAAACAAAAACAGTATTAAAGGATCACAAGAGTTCAGCCCTGTTTAGGGAAGTTTTTAATGTTTGATGTTTTATTCTGTTTTTAATCTGTTGGGAGCCGGCCAGAGTGGCTGGGGAAACCCAGCCAGATGGGTGGGGTATAAATAATAAATTGTTGTTGTTGTTGTTCACCCAGTAAGTAAGTGGAAGTTACTACACTTGCTATGGCTTTTCACAACAACTTTACGCTATAGATAATAAATGCATATTAATTAAGAAAGGATTTCCCTGATTTTTCAAGCAAATTTAAAGGCCTTTTGAAAACTGTGACCTATTTTAAAACAGTGATCTTCAGAATACTTTATTTATCCTGTTATGTTCAAAGTATTGGGCTCTAAGGGTTTGGAATTTCTAAATAATTGATGATCTCCTAACCAAAAGGGATGCACATCAAAGCAAGAAGCTACAGCTTCTGTTCACTTGATGAAGTTACACAAACAAGCAAACCATGTGGATAAGGATGCAAATACGAAAGAAAAAAACACAAACAGATTTCAAAAACATAAGTCTATTATGACATATTTCATGAGTTCCACTGGTTATATATCCATAAATTATGAATCGGTAGTCAGAATTACACAAAAACCCATAATGATTCAGTTTTCTCAAGTGTCTCCACTGCAAATACCAATCTTCAGATAACAAAGCCCTTTCCTAGTCTTATTTACTGTATTTTAATAATTAAAGCAGCAAACTCCAGCCCTGAATGTTGATCAGAATATATCAGAAACTGTCAATATAGCAAATACGTTGTTCTTCCATTTACAAAACCCTTTAAGAACCAGTTTTATATGCTTGGATCAATTTATGATGGTGGCGCTGTGGGTTAAACCACAGAGCCTAGGGCTTGCTGATCAGAAGGTTGGTGGTTTGAATCCCCGCGACGGGGTGAGGTCCCGTTGCTCGGTCCCAGCTCCTGCCCACCTAGCAGTTCGAAAGCATGTCAAAGTGCAAGTAGATAAATAGGTACCGCTCCGGCGGGAAGGTAAACGGTGTTTCCGTGCGCTGCTCTGGTTCGCCACATGACCTGGAAGCTGGCCACATGACCTGGAAGCTGTACGCCGGCTCCCTCGGCCAGTAACGTGAGATGAGTGCCGCAACCCCAGAGTCGGACACGACTGGACCTTTACCTTTTTACCTATGCACTTCTGAGTTTAATGCTGGCAGTATAATAATTTGGCACATGCATCCAAATATGCAGGCCTGACGTTACCCATAAGAAAACAAGGCAGAGTTGAAACTAATAGCTTTTTAAAAGAACATTTGCACCTGGGTCAAAAATACCCAGTTTTGGGTGTTCTTTGGCACTTGTTGCAAAAAATTAAATTGGGGGGGGGGGGAGTCACCTGTTTATTTTAACCCAAATGCTCTCTCACTCTCAGATAGCTTTACTAGCTATCAGTGACATTACGATGCAGACAAATATGCTTAGCTACTTAACATTGTGATGCCACCCTCTTCATTATGTGATCCTTAATTAGCTGTGATCACACTGATGAAAAACTCAGGAAGAAAAAGGAAGCACCAGTCAAGCGGGAAAACATTGCCAAAGTTGAAGCATCAGCCAGAGGAAACAGTGGTGTTGAACAGGGTCAAAAACACAGAATATTTGTATGCTTCTTTTCTGTACAATTTCAATTCAAGCTGATTTTTCCCCATACAGAACTTGTCACCTTTGAAAAAAACCCTACTCGTTTTAAATAAATATTGATATACGGGGAAATGAAATCAAGTGATATTTGATGTAGCCTACTTTTGGTCATTAAACCACAGAGCCAAGGGCTTGCTGATCAGAAGGTCGGCGGTTCGAATCTCCACTACAGGGTGAGCTCCCGTTGCTCGGTCCCAGCTCCTGCCCACCTAGCAGTTTGAAAGCACGTCAAAAGTGCAAGTAGATAAATAGGTACCGCTCCGGCAGGAAGGTAACCGGCGTTTCCGTGTGCTGCTCTGGTTCACCAGAAGTGGCTTTGTCATGCTGGCCACATGACCCAGAAGCTGTACGCCGGCTCCCTTTTGGTCGTAAACGCAGACTTTGGAAGAAAGGGCCCATTCTACAATGCTAATACAAATAAAATTTTCCCCTATTTTGTGGGGCTAAAGACGGTGTGGGAAACGGATATGGGGGAAGAACTGGTGTCAGATCACTGTGTGGCATGTGCAGCCTCTCACCGCAGTCCTTTCTAAATAATCAGGAAAACTCTTTTGCGCTCATTTGTCAGTGGTTTTATACATCAGTTCAAATGGCCCACATTCAGGGTAATGTTAATGCTCTGTGTTGGTGGAAATACAATGAAAGAGGCGTTTATTGGCACTGCTGGTGGACCTGCCCTGCAGTAAAAGCTCTCTGGGAAGAAGTAGTTTAAGACATTAATGTCATCACAAGGCATAGTGCCATTGCCAGCCAGTGCTCCTCCCACCCACTGTAATCCGACGTGGGAGACCCCCGGAGCCACTTCCTGGACAGCAAAGGAGGTCCCTGGGCTTGAGCTAGCTGCCCGGGAAGCAGACCTTGTCCACTATCACAACTGACTCAATCACGAGAAGGCAAAGGAGGTAGGCTGCTCCCTGCGGGTGGGTGTGGGGAGGCCAGTTGGCTCCACCTTCTGGGTATATAAGGAGGGCCTGTGGCTTGCCTAGGCAGCCATTTCTTCATCAGATCTCCCTTCTTACATTTCTACTGTATTTGGCTGACATGTGTTGCCATGGTAGACCTTGCTATGGACACTTTTAGTCGCTGTATTCGGGAGCAGGTTGGAATTTTCCCAATTGGCAAACTGGCTCCAGCCCTGTGGTTTTTGCAATCCTCACAACAATTGTCACAACTCTGGCGGTTTAGCATCGGGTTGGCGTAGTATTGGATGGAAAGGAGGTTGTAGCCTTGCCAGCCCCTCCAAAAAGGGGGCAGCCCATTAAAATGATCCAGGGGAGATGCTTCTGTCTGGACTCCCAGGCGGGGGTTAGGGCCACAGCACTCGCCAGGTGTAATCCTGCAGAGCAGCTACTCCTTGATGTATGTCAGTAACTCTCTTGTTTCCAGTTGACCCTGAATTTAAGTCCTTCCAGCAGGCGGGCTGAAAATGGTTGGTTCTACCCAATGCCTATGCCAAAGTTCTTACATCTGCAGTCTGATTTGACCCGAATACTAGTTGTCATGTCTCATTCTTCACTGATTTCAAGGCAGTCCGTAGGGCAGAGGGATGTCTGGGCGCGCAAATGGAAAGATGCTTCATCAATTACTTTAGAGAGCTGGTACGAAGAGCTGTGTTTATAGCTATTCCATATTTTCACAGAACCAGAAGACCATGCAGCAGTGTAGTGGAATTTAATGCTAAACATGTATGATCAACTTTTCCAGTTGCTTATACCCGCTAAGTATGCAGCTGTTTGTATATATGTGTATATTTGATCTTCTTATTTGGTTTTACCCTAACCATATATTTTCCTCATTTGAATTCAGACTGTATGCATTTGTTTTTATCCTGTGATAAAAAAAAATCTTAAGCACAAACATATGCTACTAAACCTCAAAGAACTGCCACAAGTCAAATTAAGACAAACTGGCCAGCTATTATTTAACTACTATTCAAATATTGTCAAATGTCCCATGAAGCCAAGAATACGAGTGTCTAGCCTATTTTCAATTGAACATGGAATTTATAACTGAATTTATAACAGCCTTTCTGCAAAACCATCTTATCATAGTTAATTAAGTAAGCAAGCAAGCAAGCAAGTAAGTAAGTAAGTAAATAAATAGGTGTCAGGAAACCCCCATACCCATGGCAGGCAGCATCCCGGGATCGTTTGCAGTACAGGGAACCTCCTCCGTTGTTCACCAGCTTGTCATCCCCCTCCTCAGGAGGAAGCGACCATTCCTCCAGTGGGGAGGGGGAGTTGGAAGCAGGAAGTCAGTGCAGGGGCTGTGAGCAGATCGCAGAGACTGAGCACCAAAGGGAGAGCTGGGAACAGGGACAGTTTCCCACACTCCGAGGTCGCAGACAGGAAAGATGTGGAAGGGGGAGGCGGGGGTTCAGAATCCCGCGCCTCTTTTGCTGGACAAAGAACAGGAAGGGTTCATTCCTGGACTCTGCAGAGGGATGAGATGGACGTTTGAACTTTTGCTCCACTGTAAATATTTGCACAATAAAGAACTTAGTTTTAGAAGCTCTGCGTTTGCTGATTTCTCATGAGCAACCACTCCCAAATGAAAATTTTTAGTTCAAACAATGCATAGTCATTGCTCGGTTATTGTGTTGAATCCAAACATTTTAGCTCAGTGTTGTGCAGCTGCTACTCAGTGTTTGCAGGGAATCCAGATGTCTTCTATGAATGAAGTAATTCTGTTGCACCTAGCAAAACAAAAATTCTTCAATATTCTGGATATTGGGAAATCTTTCAAGGCACACAGTGCATGACCCAACTAAAGGAAGTCCCATTGATTGAGTCAAGTATAGGGATGGATCAATAAGGCTAATCTGGATTTGTTCCACTTTTGCAACTTTCCTTTTTAAGGTTCTGTTTCTACAGTTATGTGAGACTGAAAAATAGAAATCTGCATGGAATACTGACCCTCCCAGACAAAGGAAATGTTTCTACTGATGATAATGATTCAATTTCTTACCTGCCTTTCACCAGCAGGGCAGGTTACAACAATATAAAATTCAATATTAAGAATGGCTAAAGCAAATTACAGTCACATCCTGTATAGGGTGCATCCTGTAAACACATATCTCAGGTGCCAAAGACTAGGGTAAAGAGACCATCTTCAGCATACAGCAGAACCAATAAATGAAGGTGCCAGACACACCTCTATGGGGAGGGAATGCCACAATGCACAGGCAATATCCTTTCCCAAGCCATCACCACATGAACCTCTGAACGTGGGTAGACCTATCAAGATGGCCTGTCTGCCAGTCTCAACAGTAAGGGAGGTAGTTTTCCAGACATTTTGGACATCAACTTGATCACACTGAACTGGGCCCAGAAATACACCAGCAACTAATGAGCATTTATGAGGTAATTAAAGAGCTGCCTTTTAATCTTCTTATTTCTTTAAACTATTATCTTCTGCTTGGTTTGCCATAGAGCAGTGGAATGGGCACAGAGCCGTCTCCCTCATAGGGGCAGGTGGCGCGGTGCAACCAGGGCGCCAGGCACCCCCAGGGGCGCCCCCGCGAGCCCACCGGCATACCGGCGCCCCCTCCCCAACCTGCCCCCGCCCTGAGGGGCCTGGCACTGCAAGCCAGCCACCCCTCCGAGCCCCAGCTGGAGCGCTGGGAAGGGCGCGCAAAGCCCCGCGCTGCTCCAGCGCCACTTCCATCATCCCCCGAGGGGCGGCCAGCGCGGGAGGGAGGTGGGCGAGTGGGGGATGAGGGGCGTGGCGCTGCAAGCCGGCCACCCTCCGGAGCCCCAGCTGGAGTGCTGGGAAGGGCGCGCAAAGCTCCGCGCGCTCCAGCGCCACGCCCCATCATCCCCCGCTCGCCCGCCTCCCTCCCGCGCTGGCCGCCCCTCGGGGGATGATGGACGTGGCGCTGGAGAGCAGCGCGGGCTTTGCGCGCCCTTCCCAGCGCTCCAGCTGGGGCGCCGGAGGGTGGCCGGCTTGCAGCGCCACGCCCCCATCCCCGCTCGCCCACCCCCCCTCCCGAGGGGCGGCCCAGCGCGGGAGGGAGGTGGGCGGAGAGGCGGCCCACCAGGGGCGCCGAGGGATCGTCGCGCCAGGGCGCACGATCCCTTTGAGCGGCCCTGAATGGGCAAAGGATTCTGTTCCAGGAAGAATATGGGGAGAGAATTACTTCAGGGAAAGGGCCATCTAGCTTGGAGCTGCAGTTTCATTGTCCGGCTGCTCTTCCCTTTTGCCTCTGCAGTTTGGTGAGTGACTGGAGTGAGGGACCAAAACAAATCAAGGTTTACACAGGATCCTGGATTCTGACATAATGACAAGCTGTACTTGAAACATGCCAATATATATAAGCCAACAACAAACCACATTTCCACATTAATGGCTGTTGCTCCCAAACGACAACAACAAACCCACAGGGCTGGTTAGGAGTCCAATATCCAGAGATCACAGGTTCTCCCACCTCTGTGCTGTTCCTCATTCCCATAGATAAAACTGCATAATTGGGACATGATAGGTTTTTTTTTTAATTGTCTTACATGTTTTCATACTAATTATGCACAGCAAACCTACAATATTGAAAGCGTCTCACTGAAATCCATCCTTATCTATTTGACAAATTGCCTTCATTAAAATATCCATAATTAAGGAAAAGCCCCTGGTGTGTAATGGGAATTATTAGTTTAAAAGCTACAATAACCAAGTCAACCTTCTTGCTTGTGCACTTCCAAGGCACAGCTGTGGGCCTATACTGTGTGTAATTGTATGTCAGTGGACCCATGCATGAGAACATGAAACTTCAACTCACTGTAAAGGCAAGAGAAATCACTTAGCACAACCCTTCTGATACACCACCACTTCAGACTGTGGTGTGTGTGTGTGCGCGTGCGCGCGCGCGCGTGTGCAAAATGCATGTCTGAATACCTCCACAAACATCAACATCTTTCTATCCATGAAAATATAGGATGACAAGGAAAGGGCTCTATATGCGGAGAATATTGTATACAGAATCTCCCCCAGTCTGAAACTATTCAGGAAACTATTTAGCTGCATGTATAGATAAACTCTAATTTGTATTTGCAAATTGTGGGGGAGAAGCAGGCAGATCTAGAGTTCGCAAATGTCTACTAGAGAAATGCCCTTTTGTTTTCACATAAGCTAGTCAACCTCCTTCAGTTTCTGCAACAACCTAGTTTGGCTACAGATCTGGTGGCTGTGAAATGACAGCCAAGCTATAGACATTAGATTACTACTGCATGATAGAGGCCTCTGAAATTTGATCAGACTCCAGTATATAATCATGTCATCTGCACGCAGCATAGCAGAGTGGGTGGGACTTTGATTTCATTTTTGCCTCTCTACGGTTGCATGAAGGTTAAACAGGCTTCCATCAGAACTTTTGCAGCAGAATCAAAATCAAGTTTGCTAACACTTCATAAGAGCTGCCAACACTGGCATATGGTAATCTTTCAGAAATATTCTCTGAGCTGCTAAGTACTTATGGAAATAAGGTTCTGACAGGCAGGCATTCTATAGTGAGAAAACTAACTCCCCTGGTTGCCTTGACGTGAGCCATTTCTGGGTGAAATATTCTTGTCAAGCTCTCATGGGGCTCTATGCGTTGATTCGTCTGGGAGGTGGACTCCGAGGAAGCTCTCTAGGGAAGCAAATTAGAATCTGCCTTGGAGAAGAATGCCATATGCTGCATGACAACCTCTGTTATGGGCAGCACTGGGAAACAAGAACCAAAGAATTCCCATCTTAATTGTCAGCTGTCCTATGGGTGCCCACAAGAAGATGTGAGGAGACATCTAGTGTATACGGCACTAGTTCAAAGATGTATAGTTGCTGAGAACTTGTTTTCCCTCCCTGTTATTTCCAGAGCACCCTCCATCCTAATTTGCCCTGTAGATGAATGGGAGTTTTGGCACTTCAGGAATTGTTGAGGGGAAACGCCATCTAATATCCTGAAACTTAGTGGGCAGGTGGCACAGTGGAAGCTGGGGGGCGGGGGTGATTCTACCTATCAAACACAGACATGTTCTATCTAATTGGCCAAGGGGAACGCTTTAGTTTGATAAAAGAAAAGAGGAGGTTTGGATAGGCCTTTGTTGGAAGTTTTTCATGGGAACTTCCTTTGATTGCAGGGGTGAGTACAGAGCTTTGGTGAGTAGATGGGAGCAGGGAGCGAGCTGGTAGAAATCTGAGGATAATGTTTTAGTTCTCTCACTTAAGGCAACCCACCAAATCAGTATATAAAGCATAAAAAATTAGAGGTATGCCCTGTTCTACTGTACATTTCCTATTGGTTTCATGGTAGATGAAAAAAAATATGGGGGCAAGAAATCTGAATTTGACAAAGGTGCCCTTCTCTATACAGAGGTTAAATGTATTTCAATCGCAAATAGCTCTTGCAAATATTTAGTAGAATCCATTCAGTACGTTTGAAACAAAGCTTTAAGAGTTCTATGGTGTACTGATGGCAAAGTTTAGTATAAGATTTGCTTAAGCAGAAACCAAAAACTGTTTACAGAAAGCAGAAAGAAGAACTAATAGTGTAAGAAAACAAACAAAAACCCCCCCAAAACACACACATCCCCCCCAAACACATTTCGGCTTTAAAGGTACCATGTGTGAATGATTATTTACTGAAATTGGCTATTCCTCTGCCTCTTTGTACAGCTTTTGTTCCCAGTGTCAGTCAGAAGCCAGCCACCTGCTCTTTCGTATCTTCAAGTAGGTCAGCTGTGAGCCAATCATCTTCATCTTCATTACTATGAAACCCACAAGCCTAAGGCAAATGAACCATTTGAAGGGAGATGCAATGATAGCTGTGGCATTTCTCTTTCCTGAGTGTTAGCCATTTGCATCTGACATACCAATCAGAAGGTAATCTTTCAGTGAGAAATAGTGACAGGCATCACTATTAATAATTACTAATTCACAATTAGTTTGTACTATTGTGAATAGTACAGAGCAGTTCATAAAGCAAGATTTATGTATCATTTATGTGCTTGTTTATTGTTCCGAAGCTGTGATCTTACAAATAAAAAGGGTTTTTTTTCTCTCTTACTCCTTTGAAATATTTCATTCCGGTCCTAAAGACCCAAACTAGAAGAGACATTGACAGAATAACCTGTAGTTTTAAAAACTCAACAGAAGCCATGAGGGCCCCATTCAGACTGGGACTGTGATCCTGGGATATTTACTATTACATGCCATGCCATATTCCTGAGTTGCTACTTGCGTCATAGGGGGAAATTAAAAAATGTCCATATGTTTGTAAGTTTTTCTCACCACTGCAAAGAGCATCTTCAAGGATGGGAATATTGACCTCCTTCCTTCTGTTTGAAACCCATCCACCACACACAACCCCTTTTAGCTTTTTTTAAAAAATAAGTTTATACTGAGAAATTAGTGTTCAGGACTCTACAGGCAGAAAATCTTCTCTCTCTCTCTCCCCCCCCCCCCATTTTCAGTCCCTAGATTTTCAATCTCTAGATTCCCCCCCCCCATTCTACACAAACTACTTTGAAAAGCTCTAGTGAACAGCATGAATGAAGGCTAAAGATAATGCAAGGAGTCGTGCAGGATTGCTCTCATAAGCAACCACCCTTCTGAAATTACTGCTGGAATCTCCTAACTGTGAAGGAGCCACACTGCCTGGTACCCTATCCAACCTCCAGTGTACAACTTGTCCATTGGGGATGGAGTAGCAAACAGCAGAGTGGGTTTGGCTTGAGGTGAACTGTGTTGGTGACTGTGTTGGTAGTTCACCACACCTCAACCAGTGTCATAATATCAACAGAATATACGGAGCTGCAGAATGTAATGAGTGCAATGCCCTATAGACTACTATAGCTGTTTCTACATTCCTGGACCAGTGGGAGGCTGAACGACTCAGCCATCACTACTTGACCTCAGCTGGCACCTTGCACCCTTATCCTCAGAACTCCAGCAGTGAGGGATGCGCTCCTCAAGACATGAGACCAAGCACTGTGTATTTAAACCACTGTTCAGATTGCCCAACAACTGCTTACCTGATTCTGCTAGCAAACAGTCAGGAGGGGTATGTTCCTTCTTGTCTGAATTCTCACAACACCCCAACTCTAGTGGAAAATACTGGTAGGAGCTTGGGAAGTTTGTTTTAAGAAAGGGTGTCTTCAAAGAAGCCATTGTCACCTATTACCCTGCTTCATCACACCCACTCCCCACCCTGAAAAATCTTTCCCCCTTAGATAGGATAGTGGGTAGTGAAGGGAGGGATGGACCCTGGAGCATTTGCATGGAAGGGATGGAGAGGGGAAGCCCTCATGGATTTTGGAGAATCCAAACGAAACATCTAAACAACTCATTCTTTTCGGGGGGTCAGCAGTGGGGTGTAATGTGCGTCGCTGGTGATGTTCCACATGGGGAACCTGGGAGAAATGAGATCAGACCTTTCAAGTGGAACCATTTAAACCATGGCATGGAAAGACTGGGACTACCCCCACCCCACTCCCAGTTTGAAAGGATGCAGTTGCAGGTGAGCGCCTGAAGCTTAATATTGCACCACCAGAAAGTTCTGTTAGCACCACCATCATTTATTAGATGCGTATGACTGCCCATCAACAAATATTATCCAGGCCTCTTAAAGAGTAGAGTATGTTCTTAGAAATAATCACATGGTACCTGCCTTTTGGAGTGGGACACGGGTGGCGCTGTGGGTTAAACCACAGAGTCTAGGGCTTGCTGATCAGAAGGTCGGCAGTTCGAATTCCCACGACGGGATGAGCTCCCGTTGCTCGGTCCCTGCTCTTGTCAACCTAGCAGTTCGAAAGCATGTCAAAGTGCAAGTAGATAAATAGGTACCGCTTTGGTGGGAAGGTAAACAGCGTTTCCGTGCGCTGCTCTGGTTCGCCAGAAGCGGCTTAGTCATGCTGGCCACATGACCCAGAAGCTGTATGCCGGCTCCCTCAGCCAATAAAGCGAGATGAGCGCTGCGACTGGACCTAATGGTCAGGGGTCCCTTTACCTTTACCTGCCTTTTGGTATTTTATCATCCCAAGCGTGGCACAATGTGTCAGTGTGTCCAGCTGTTAACCACAAGGTTGCCGGTTCAAGCCCACTCAGGGGTGGCTATGAGCAAGATTCCTGCACTGCAGGGGGTTAGGCCATGTGACCCTCTGTGTCCCTTCCAACTCTATTAATTCTAAGCTGCAGTTGAGGGACCACATATCTAAATGCACACTTATAATTATACTTATTATTATGATTATTATTAGAAACAAAACAAAAAACAACCTTCTTTTGCACAGAAATCTAGATAATCCAAGAACAGGCAAAGTACTCTGATATGCTGACAAAAGCCCCTGTTTCATTCTGAAGTGATATAACCGCAGCAGAGCTATGACCATGCCACATTTTGAATGTGAAGACCGGGTCTCTGTTTAGTTGCCTGAACGTTTGATGTGAGACAAAATATAGAGGGCATACAATATATTGGTCAAGGTGTTGATATACATGAATGCCCTGGTCCTGTGTTTGAGCTGGCCAAATGGCTCCCTACCACCGCCAGTGCCTTTGCCCATTAAAAGCAGGCAGGGGACAACTAAAGACGCAAGAGTCCCCAAACTGCCAGCTGAACGTTTGTCAGCTCAACTCAGCTCAAATTAAAGCAACAAGCTGCCAATTTTAGATCGAATTTGTGAAAATAAGCACATTAACATTTCATAGCAAAGGTCAATTAACTAATTGAGTTTTATTATATAAACATTGTCTATAATTTCATTTACAGAGGTAATTCAAGTGAGACAATAATTACAGAGGCCTATCTGATTAAATATGCTACGACTTTACTATCTAGGGTGTACACAGGCAGAATATTTCTGTTCTCATCTGTGAGAGGAAATGCAGCAACAATCCCCATAGATCAGAACTGGAAGCCGCTATACAATGTGGTCATCTCAACCGAGTCAACCTGCAAATGCCCCCACCCTCTATATCAAGGTCCCAATTTCAACTGCTCATTGTAGGTCTGGGGAGATGGACACCCCCCCCCCAATTTCTGTGATGTAAAGGAAAGTTGTGAGTTTGATAGGGATTCAAACCTCACCTAGGTCTTAGGGATGGGAGTGGTTCTGTGGTGCAGGCTGAGGATTGGGTAAAGGCCTCAGTTGGTAGGGAACCTGAGGAGAAGGGAACTCATGGGGAAGAAAGCTTGGAACTGAAGCAGAAGAAAGAGAAGCAGCCCCTAAAAGTACTCACATATTTAAAAGACTTAATGCTATAGCTGCTGAATCTGATAGAGTTCAGACCTATCCCTGTCTTGATGTACCTCCAAACCATCTCCAACTCATCTGGCTACAGTCAGAATTCCTTTTTTCACTAACCGAACCAGTGTACCAACTACAGTGGTACCTCAGGTTACATACGCTTCAGGTTACATACTCCGCTAACCCAGAAATGACGCTTCAGGTTAAGAACTTTGCTTCAGGATAAGAACAGAAATTGTGCTCTGGCGGCTCAGTGTCAGCGGGAGGTCCCATCAGCTAAAGTGGTGCTTCAGGTTAAGAACAGTTTCAGGTTAAGAACGGACCTCCAGAACAAATTAAGTTCTTAACCTGTGGTACCACTGCATGGCATTCAAACCAGAAACTTAATTTCCCAATGTGTCCATTCTGCTAAAGATTCCCTCTGGGGTTTGTTTGTTTGTTTGTTTGTGTCAAGAGACACTAGTCACATAGAAGTTCCCACAGTAAGAGAGTTTCAGTCTCTGTTGTGGCCAGGTCTATTATGCCAGAATTGTTATTAGCATTGTTGAATTTTCGTTGTATGGAAGAAGCTGATGTTGCCTGGGAGCATATGTATCAGCTCCTAACAAGTATGGGTCAATTGACCAGTTAGCTAAGCTTTCATTAGAGGACTTTGTAGTAAAACCTCTTACTTGTTATAAGGTATCTCCAAACCCATTTATTACACCCTTTTCATGTAAGGAACCAGGACTATCCATATAATGTAAATTAATTGCATCTTGCTGCAAATGCTTTGCAGTTACCTCCACCTCCCTTGCTCCAACTGCTGATTCACAATAGTCCAGCATAGATTTCTGGAATAAATTTGGGAATGGAGTTCTGGATGACTTATCTGAAGCACTGCAGATCTGCGCTTCCCTTTGGTGGAGATGAGCTTACTTATCAGCTGAGTCAAAACATGTGCTCTCCAAGCATCTGTCCTCCAATAAAAATATGGCTTTTAAACCCACTTTTTTTAAAAAAAAAAAGTAAAACAGATACCTATATGTTGCAGTTAACATTAACAGCTGAGCCAACTGACTATGAAACTATTCAAAATAAAAAAAATTAAAACAGAACATGGAGCTCAAGGGCAAGCAGCCTTCCTTGTCGCCATCTCCAACAGGAAGGGATGAACAGTTTTATGCAGTATCATTAACTCATATCTGGCAAGGTTTTGCATATTGTAGTGTATGCATGTACAAGCTTTAAATACAATTCAGGATTTGCAAAAGATTACACGACTTTGCTAAATTACCACCTATAAGTACACTGAGGAAATCAGTGCTGCAAGCTATGCCTTAAAACAGAACCTTGGTCAATGCACAAGCCAATTCCCAGGTACGAGGGCTCAGCCAATATTGTTCTCAGAGGACAGATTTATTCACAATTGCTGCGAGTGCAATCCTCCAACTGTTAACGTGAACAACAAAGCTGCCGTTGATTTTAATGGAACAGGACTGCAGCTGTTTTACACACACCTTCCTCTAAAATGACCCGGAGCTGGCCATTCTTGGAAAGCATATCCCATGCTAGAAAGATGATATTAAGCCAATTTCATTAGTGCAATGCCTGCTGAGGGGGAGGAAACCCAGGTAAGTGACTGGGAAACGATGCCTGTCCACCCGTCATAGAACTGTCTGCGTTTTGTGAGTTTATTTATGCCTATTTCAAATCTGTTCCCATGGAAACTGAAACAAAACTGGCCACCAGCTGAGTCAGCTTCTACTGCTGCCTTCCAGTTATCACAATGTCATCTGTTTCCCTAGAAACTGATGTGGAAAATGATTTTTTTATATATAAAAAATGACAGTGATTATTTCATAGAACACAACATCTCTTCCAGCTGGTCCCAAGTCAGCTTCTATTTAAGCAACAGTGGGTTTTGCAAGGGCTTTTTGAGGGGACAAGATGAAACCTTTAATTTCGCCCATCATGGAATAGTGCCAGTAGCCAGCAGGCAGAAGATGCTGAAATGGACAGCTCTCACTTTCAACTTCTGGCTGCCTGCCTCCTGAGTTTCAGAATGGCTGGGTTTGCAAATGAGTTCTACCACACAGACATGTTTGGCTTCTAAAGACGGGCATGATTAAAATAAAATAAAATGATGTATTTTAGATAGACAGTAGAAACGGATGGATGCAATTGCATTCAAAAAGCAAACTGAGTAACAAGCAGATCCCCCTTAGACACTATCTTGGTCAATTACACACTTTCATAATGTACACTCCTTTGATAAAAAAAAAAAATTGTGTGTGGCTAATTCAAGCTGTTAGTTGATAGAATTGTGTGGCAATTGGAATTTAAATTACATATATATGTTTAGATTATACATTTTTTTTATTTAAATTTTGACCTACATATATTGAACTCAAACATGCAAGAAAGGATTTGCCAAAGCAAGGCTGGGAAACTATAAAATCATCTGTATCTGAACATAGCAACGTAAACTATGTGTTGCAATGGGAAAACCTTTGATACTAATTGGCTAAACTGCTGTGACGGTATAGAAAGCTATTTATGGACATTCCAACTACTCAGGAAACAAAGCTGTTGGAACATCTACTGCCCAACTTCTATGAAGGGCAAGTAGTCATTTTAGCTAAGAGATTTGTGGAAAGCTCTCCCCAGGGAGGCTCACCTGGCACCTTCTTTACATAGCTTTAGGAGTAACTGGAGGGGGCAGGGAAGAGATCATATACAGTAGATAAGCTAAAGGACAAGGAGCCAGAGAAAAGTCCTATTTGTGTGCTCAGAATAATTCTGTTGAGTAGGAGACACCATTTCTCACCTCATCACCAAATTCCCATCAGCCCCCTCCACCTATATGTTCAGACTCAGAGGAAGGTCTGAAGAGGGGAGCCTGTTGTATCTGTATACCTTAGGCTTCTCCTGTAATATGGACTCCTAATGGCACAGGCTTCCATTAGGAAGTTCCAGTCCTAGGCATTGCAGAGTTCCAGGCCAGTTGTTTTGTGCCAATGAAGTTGTAGGTTTGGTGAAGTGTGTGTACACATTTACTCAGATTTGATGGAGCATGTCTAAATCAAGAAGTAGTTTTCATTTAGCACCTAAAGAGGGAGCTGGCTGAATTCCCTATAGCAAATTGTTCTATATTCTGGGTGGTACCACAGGAATGCCCTGTGCTTCATACCAGCCAGTCACACCTCGGGTGGAGGCAGCGTACATTGCTGAATACATCCAACCTCTTATCTGGCGTTATCAGGCTGATGAGGTAAGACTGATGAGGAGGCTCATAGCTCTACAGTGAAATGAATGCTTTGCATGCAGAAAGCACGTTGTTTAAACATTGACACCTCCAATTAAAAATAGATCTCAGCAGGCTTGAGAAATATTTTGCCTAGGACTTTGGTGAACCGTTGCCAGTTAAGAGTAGACAGTGCTGGACTAGGTGAACCCATGGGCTAGATGAACCCATAATAAGAAAGCTTCATCAAGTCCTGGAAGAGACTTGCAAAGTTCAGATGGCTGCATCCAGCTGTACATTGATTAACTTGGTATGAGAGGCATAAATTGGAGCAGAACAGCCAAGGGCGAAAGTGGATGACGGCAATGTTTGCTCCCCCTGAAGAACAGCTAATTGGGACTCTGGTGGGGATGAGCAATACAAATTGAGAAGCAGAATGAACCATTCCTAAAACAGCTATCTATAATTCATAAATGAGGTCTCGTGTAGCCATTAATAAAAAATATCCTTGGGAGTATCTAAAATTATAAATGGCCATTTTCTAAAACAATGTGTGCCTCTTACACAGGGTAATTATTTCATGTCTCATTTAGATCCCTAAAAATGCATTATTGCAAGTGAAATCTGGCAATGCTTTTGATCATATGGTCACATTAATTCATTGGCTTCGTGCTTCAAAGAGACTAATCTTCCAATGTTGCTACATCGATTGGGAGGGGATATATAGCCATAAGGTATGTAGAATCACTGACAGATCAGTATGTTATTTGCTAGGCAGCACAAAAAGTCACCATTTTATAGCAATTATGAATAGGGGCTTGTTTTACAAATATCTTTCAATATCTGCTCAGCTGTGAAAATGGGTGGGTTCCACGTATGAAAAGGAGCAGAGGTTCACAACCAAGCTGCGTTTGAAATTGAAAGGCGAAAACCAACTGAAGGAGAAATGGGATAGTTTACAGAAAATAAGAAGGAATATTTTAAAGTATCAGCATCAGCAGTGAAAAAGCATCCGGGACACTTAAATTAGCAAATATAGAAACACAAATGTCTGATGATTTATCTTCTGCAACTGCAAAGTAGCAGTGTGCAATGACCTAGAACCTTCTCCCTGACAGGCTAATTTTATACGAGAAGGAATTATTTTATATAGGGAGCATTCAAACATTTGTTCCCCGCCCCCACTACAGTCTGAAACGGTACAACTCATCAACAGAGCTATCACATGAGACTTCCTCTCATCTATTTTAGTTTTCAGGCCAAAATTCTAAGCATGCTTTAGGAAGCATGAGGAAATTGTCAAACTGAATCCATTGGAAACTTATTTTAAGGAGCTGAACTGTTAAAAGATTCCCCCCCACCCCACCCCACCCCGCCACCTAATAGATCCCAGTATACTTCAGATCTCTCAAGTTGTGTGAATGTATGCAGCTTGCCAAGCAGCCCAGACCATCCCGAATAACTGGCCTTTAAAAAGATGTATTTAGAGAGTATGATTAAATGGGCTTGATACAGTAATAACTAAAGGAAATTAAATTTGTGAATGTTATGCAACACATCAGAACAGATTATTTCAATGGCTCCTCCTGACCTTAAAATCTGTGTAGCTAAACCAGGAATACTTCAAAGGACTGAGAGGGGAATAACTTAGAACATCAACCTTTCACTATTAATTACAATATCTTCTTCTCCAATGTTTCCACCAAGTCCCCTTGAACCATTTAAAACAACAACATACAAATTGTGAAAAAAGAAGATGTTTTAAATGATATTGTACCTTCACATATGGGTAGCACACTCATGCGTACAAGTGTACCCGCTTCCTCAGCAAATATCTAAGAGAGCATCTGATCTGGCCTGAATTGGAATTGTGTGCCTCATTTCTTCACAGTGTTAGACTCCTCTACCTTTTCTCTCCATTTCCCTTCCTTTCCGTTGCACGCTGAGGCTGCTTGTAAGCCAGAGAAGGTCTGTGTCTTTATTTTGATTAATGCACACGGTCTAGTAATCGTATGTACCCTTGGAAAAATTAGTGACCCTTAAAGGATGATTTTGAGAAACACTGCCAATAGCACAGCTACAGTTCGACTTTGGGGCCAAGGTTCAGAGCTTCAGAGCCAAAGAGATTCCCTAAAGTCTACCTAGAGATCAGCAGAGAATGTAGTCAACGACAAACAAGCCCACTGTCAACATCTAGCCTGGCATGGGCATGCTGGGGACAATTCTGGTCACCGCAACATCCTTTCTTCTTACTTTTAATAAGAAACGAGAAGCAGTTGCAAAGCATGAATTGGAGCTGTGGGGAAAGGTTAATTGTGTGCTTCACAATGGAAGTAATACACATGACCATCGAAATGGAGCCTCCCATAAGAACATTAAGTCCAGGAGCTAAATTTACCTAGCAGCACCGCTGATCATGGCTAATTGCTATTCATATTCTTATCATCCATGAACTTGTCAAGACTCTTTTACAGCCATCCTACTCACAATTTTTTTCTAAGACGCACCAAATGAGCCTTTCCTCATAATAGCGTTGGACTACACAGCCCTGGATCTAGTTGCATGCCTTTGTCCATAATTTTGTACATCTGGCTGTAGGATGCAGAGTGATCATTTATAATGACAGGTGGGTAGCCGTGTTGGTCTGCCATAGTCGAAACAAAATAGGAAATTCTTTCCAGTAGCTCATACCAAGAACAAACTCAGTTGGTCTCTAAGGTGCTACTGGAAAGAATTTCCTATTTTGTTTCATTTATAATGAGTACTGCTATTATTTGTTCATATCCCATCTATCATCCACTGTGGAACTGAAGACAAGGAATAGCATTAACAGTTGTTCTTCCAACCAGGCACTGACCAGACTCAGACCTGCTCAACTTTAGAAGAAGGTTGCTGCATCCAAAGTCTTGAGATCATTATCTGCGGACCAGCTTGCTAACTCCTACAGACAAGCTATCCAGGCAGAGCTTATTTATTTATACTAAGGAAGGGTTGAAAGAAACCAAGGTATGCTAATAGCATATGCTCTTATTTTCCAAGAGAGACATCTTGTGCAGAAGACAGTTGCAGGAACACAAACAGATACACAAATATGTGTGCTGTCAAAGCAAAGCAAGGTGAAAAGAGAAACACTGGAAACGGGTGGATAAAACAGCAGCTGGGAGGCAGGTAATAAGTGCAGGAGAGATTAAAGAAAAGAGTAATTCTGGAATTTTAAATGCATTTTCTGTTGGCAGAAAGCAGTAGGACCTATAAATGGATCTAAAAACTACATTAATGGTAAATAATATTCCCCAATGTTTTAACACTAAATATAGCTGTGAAGAAACTGTTTTTAAAAAAATTGTGTTCACTTTCATTAGCACTGAAAACTACCTCTTTTATTTTTAAGACAGATGCAAAAATATTTGCCTATTCACTTATATCAAATGAACAGGCAAATATTCGCTGCCCGCTACTTCACTTACTCTCAGTGATATCACCAAGTAGTTAAAACTGGGTAAACCCCACAGCTCAATGCTATGTGCATTTTAAATCTCCTTACTTGCCTACACAACTCCCAGTCTGTGCAATGCTTACCTGCAGAATACATTGGGAGTGGATGAACACGGTGTGTGGGTGTGTGGGTGTGTGGGTGGGTGTGGGTGTGTGCACATATGGCAAGGATTTTAAACACTTTTTTCTCACTTCAAGAAGTGGCATGGACAAGAGTCTGCACAAAAGATAGTGTCTTCACTGGTGCTCCCATGACAAAATTTTCAGTTTCTTGGGGAGGCATTTGTTATTTATGTATTCATTTATTTTTAGGAGATTTATATACTACCCCCCCCCCCCCTTTATGCCATAAAACCTTCAAGTCAGCAAACAAATTACAGCAAACAATAAAATCCAATATGCCAAAGAGAATTAAAAACCACTAAAAGAAACAACACAAGTCAGTGCCAAATGGGTGACTCTGGGTAGAAAATTCCACAAACACAGTACTACCATATTTATATCAGGGTCAGTAGCAGGGGATGCTGCTGTTGTCTTAAAGTGGTGGTGGTGGGGGGCACATTACTTTTGGGAGTACCCGTCATTTTCTCTCCTCACTTGTCATAACACAGAATCACAGAACTGTGGAGCTGGATGTCAAACTTTACACAGTCCTGAGTGTGCAGAATCCTCATATAACAGCAAATATCTATTTGGGCTAGCTAATGATATGTGATTATCAGCATTATCAGTATGTTTTAAGTGACGCTGCAGACTTCCACATCCCTCTAATCCTTTTTATTTATGTCCCAAGTTCACGTCACAATGTTTTGCAATGAAAGAGGGGGATTAAACTGGAAACCAATAGCACAGAGACATTGGAGGAGAAGGTCCTTTCCCTCTGGTGACTGGGGAAGATTAGTAAATCATTCACAACCCAGTTTTGTAACTGAGTCAAAATCAACAGAAGCAGCTGGCGACTATGGGGCAGCAACAGATGTAGTTCCTGTCATTCTGTTTTTTCCTGCCTTAAATGACAAGAGAAGGAAATGGCCAGGAACTGTTACTAAAAAATAAAAATAATTCCAGAACAAAAGTTAACTAAATTCACTTAAAACACACATGGAAAGACGACCCTCCTACTGTTAACACAGGTGATAATTCTCACTAGGAATTCTTCAGGGGAGTATTACAGCCATTGGCTTGAGCAGATTAATTGCCCATTATTTGAATCGTTTTGTGTTTTTAATTTATCTTGAGTTGCTAATGATTAATGTTTTATCCTGTAATCTAGTGAAATTAATATGCAAACACTGACAGTTTTATGAAGACGTACAGGACAGTGGTGGTAAAATAATCTCCTGCTTTGTTCCGACTCCGATTTTATTGGGTTCAGCTGACTTGAAGTTCATTTATTTTTACCTTGTAAACTGGCTTAGGTAATTTTGTCACGCGAAAAGGAAGAATATAAATGATTTTAATAAAAAGATAACAACTAAATAAATGATGTTTCCCCCTACCTATGGGGGAGAACTATGTACACGACTTGGGACCCTTCATCATACTGGATGTTTGCTAAAGCTGCTGCGTTAGCTGCCTGCCTGGGATTGCAAAACAAGAGGGCTTTCGAACCCACAGCAGACCACTATTCATTGGTGGTGAGGTACTGTATGGGCTTGATGTGCCACAAGTTCTACAGCCCAGCAGAATGCAAGATGCATGGATGGATGAAGGATCCTACGCAAGCAGCAGAAACAGCTGCCATGAACAAAAGAAGTCTAATGAGGCAAAGACAGGCATTAGCATATACTGTATGTGTATGTGGCAGGAGCCTGTTTGGACAGGGGCATGCCATGAATTGAACTTACAGCTTGCGAGGCTGGCTGTGAGACAGATATGCACCCAATCCCACCCCACCCCTGTCCACCTCCCCCCCCCTTTTCTTCCCAATGTCTCAACAAATGAAACTGATTTGTAAAAATGATACATGTAAAAAATACGGGAGATTTCTTGTAAATCAAGAAATCTTTAATAAAAATACTTCAAAAGGAGGAGGAGGAGGAGGAGGAGGAGGCGGCTACCTCATCCGGCTATAAAGTCAGATGGTTTAAAGGAGTTCTGCCAGTCCAAGGAGATTCAATATTCAGGTGAGGTAAGGCCTACTTTAAGATAGGATATTAAGGTACCAGATTTTGAAGTGACTGGTGTAGGAGGTTGAAATCATTGCACTATTATACAGAAACTTATATTGACTGCATGTATGGATGCAAAGAAGTTCCCTTAAAGACTATCTCTCCAGTGAGAACAGAAGGCCCACAGTACCATTCTGCCCGTAATACAGTAAGTGGTCTTGCACAAATCACTTCAACACATTCATTCATAAGGGAAAGGGGGGGGGGGAATCAAGTTGTAGAATACAATGATAGCTCAAATTTTAATGTTAAACCTTTCTTCAGATTTCGTATGTAGTCTCCCAACCATGTCTGGGTCAGCACTGCTATTTTTCTAGAAAAAGAGGTGCCCGAACCCATCATGAACAACTCCCTCATTCTCTCAGAATGGCAACGGCACCCACCTGAGAGGTGCCAGAACTGATTCTGGCGAGTTCCAGATGAAAAAAAGCCCTGGCTGAGTGCACAACTGCCATGAATTTGCCATCCTTACTGCTAGCAGATGTCAACTTTATTGTACTATCTATTGTACCTGCCCATCTTTGGCAGAGTGATCCACAAGAACACAGAAGTTAACTATCTCTAGTTTAGACATATAGCAGCACGATTGTTGTCAACAGTATGAAGTACAATTAAGCAAGTACATTTCAAAACAAGTGTCTGGCTACTTCCTCAATCCTAGAAAATTATTTGGAGTTGCCTCTTGCTCATCTCTCACTCAGATTCTAAATCAACAATATAAGTTGTCATTCAGAGAACACTGCATAGATCAGGGATAGGCAACATGGTGCCCTGCAAATTTTGTTGGGATTCCAGCTCTCCAGCTCCGACCAGCATGACCAGAGTGCCAGAGACAGCACTATGTTGGTTACCTCTGCTGCAGATTCTCAGATAATGTTCATTTATTTACAAAGTGTCTGCGAGGTTTCTGTAGTGGCTTCTCATGAGTAAAGAGTCCTGACTCAGACTCCTCTTATTTACAGGATTTATTGTACAACTATATACATTGCAGAGCTCAAAAGTCCATGACCGTCTTAGTCACTTTCAGATCCCGGAAGTGGCACTTTCCTGGAGCGCCCCCAGCAAAAGAACTTCGGTACCCCCAATCTCCTCCTTGCGTTTCACCCCTCTACGTAATTGTGGAGACGGAAACGTCGTTGCTCCCTCCTTGCTAGCCTGGCTGGGTGAGTGTCTGGGCTCTGGAATATCCCCCAGCCTCTCTCCTCCAGGCTTCCCTCCTGCCTTTCGTTTCTGCATCGCAGCACTGGGGCTCTGTGTCCTTTGACAGCCCCTGCACTGCCTCGCTGGTCTCTGACGGTTCCCTGAGAGTGTCTATCCCACCTTTCCTTCCAAACAAGACCAGGGTGGCAAGCAATAAAACAATACAAATTAAAAACATCTGAAAATAGTTTCATATCATCACAGCTACTAATTTAAAGGTCACCTGTATATTTCAGCCATAAAATGCTTGGGTGAACCAGAATGTTTTAAAATTCCTTCTGAATGTTAATAATGAGAGCGAGAGCACGAGCAAGAGCTAGAGAGAGAGGCCTCACCAGGGAAGGCATTTCATAAACAGGGAACTGCTCCTAAGAAACGAGTGGCCTCTTACATGCATCAAAACAGTCACAATCTCCCACAACTACCAGAGACACTCCAAACCTACACAGTTACATTTCAAACCTTAGTAAATGCTGCCACTCCAAGGTAGGACTTGCCCTTAAACCCAAAGCACCAGAACTCTGCTACTTTCGCTACCATGGGATAAGAATTGTGACATAGTAGAAGATAGGAAGCAGAGAAGTTAGAAAAGGTGGCACTTATGTTGATGCAAAAACTATTTTTGCTCACTTGTAAGCAAACACTATAACAGAAAAAAACCAATTTAGATTAATTTTTTCAACATATTGATACAACTGCACACAGAGAACCCCTTTCGCTAAAGAAGGTTTCCATTTCTCCTGCCTTCAAGACCTTCTACTTTCTGAAGACTTTTCTTCCAGAGAATATATCACATATAACTGGAAAGTCTGACGAATCAAGTAGCATGCTACCAGGCCTGTCATCCTTGACCTTTGTATTTCCAGGGTGACCTTTTGCAGCAGATGACATTAGAGGACATAAGTGAACTAGGCCAAGTAAAATAATTACAATACCCAAGGATCCACAATAGCAATGGAAGCTTAGTTCTTCATATAGGGATTTTTTTTAAGCAGATGACTTTATTTTAAGTCTTCATTTTATGTCTAGCTTGCATTAGTTCCCCATGAATTCTCCTAATGGAGTCTGAAAATCTATTATTTATTGCAACACCGTCTCTTATAGACTCTTAGCAGAGAACTCCCCTGTGTTTACAACATTACTGCATCTAAAACCTCTTAAGCATGGCAGAGAAGCAGGACTGTATTTAGAGCGCAGATGCAATTTTCTTCTGTCATGAATTATTGTTTTTTTCCCCTTTCCAATCCACCCGAAAAACCCATGCCTGACCTCTTTCAATATATTTTCATTCATTGTCTTGCATTGCAACCCCCAACAGCAAATGTGAAAATGGTAGAAGTTGTGATGACATACCTCCATGTTGTAATTTTCCACTGTCCTCCTCAAGGGATCAACTACTTGCCAGCAAATCAAGATGCAAAGATCTATCAGCAGCATTCCCCCAACTATTACCAGAAGCTTTTGGTCCTTAATGATCTAGGGAGAAAAAAGGAGAGAGCGTAGGAGGGCATTCCCATATAAGTCTGAGATTCCTGTGGCGCCTTTCTCAAGTGCCATAAATAAAAGGTATGCAACAGTGCTAACAAGGCTTTTTAATTATGCACAAAAAAGGTCTTTGTGATACCGGAATACAAGAAAAGGTCATCTTGCAAGCTACATTTCCTGCTTGCCGGTGCTGTCTGAAGAGCACAAACATCTAAATCATGCAGAATGAAGATAGTGGAACAGACAGTAATACTCAGAATTAAATATATATATATTCTGCATTCACAGACACATGACACACCAATGCTTTTCATGATCAAGTTAAGGGAATTCAGAAATACATTTGTTACAGCTTCCAGCAGAAGCTATGGTTATGGACTCAATTCAACTTTTGGATCCAAAAAGTGAAAGGCAGAAAATATATAGTGGCATCATCCAGTCCCACCACTAAACACCGAAACAGTACGTCTGGTTTTTTTAGAAACAAAGTAAGGAAATGCTTTCCTGCCCTTTGAGAGGGCTTGGGGTGGGGGCAGAGATGGACCCTCCATTGTCCTGGGTGCTTCATACAATGTGAGGCATTATTCAGCCCATCTCCTAAGAGTCTTTTATGACACTCCAACAACTGAAGCGGGGTCAAGGGCTTGCTTTGTACAGGATGCCAGGAAGGTCTGACTGACATAGAGTCATTTCTTTATGTCATATGCACAAAGCAGAAAATGATCTCTTGCGGCAGGATGGGTCCTTTGCCTGTGTCTGGCCCCAGCAAATGCCCAGCTTCATCAACCTATTGCATCCCATCAACCTCATGGGACTAAAGCAGGGATGGTGGCTCTCAAGATATTGCTGGACTACAGCTCCCATCATCCCTGACCACTGGCTATGCTGGATGGAGCTGATGGGAGTTGGCATTCAACAGCATCTGGAGGGCCACTGGCTCCCTGTTCTTATATTAAGGTGAGGCAACAAAGGGAAGACAAAAGAAGGTTGCTATAATCAAGGCCAAACTGGGGGAGGCAGTGAAAGATAGGCATGCTTGGCGTGCTCTGGTCCATGGGGTCACGAAGAGTTGAACACGACTGAACAACAACAATAATCAAGGCAGGAGAGGTCCAGACAATGAACCTGAATTTTAGCTGAAGGAGCAAAGAAGAAAATGTCATACTCCTAAATAAGCCTGTTTAGAGTTGGGTTTTAGTTAGTTGTACTTTGTTCATATTGGAATAAATAGGATGAGGTCATGACTAACTTGCCCTATTGGTTTCAACGCCACCTACATGCAGCTAACAGTCTGGATCTGTATCCTTCATGAAACTGGAGAAGACAAAATGCAATATTTTAACATAAGAAGTGTGCTGTTTATCTCTGTTTAATTTCCCATGGAATAATTTCCACCTGTGTGCACTGTACATTGTGGCACTGTTTCACCCTTTGCTTATCACTGCCACAGTGGAGCCTACTTAATTGGCCTCTTACATTCTTGCCAGCAAATTGGTGATCAAAGGGCTGCTTTTTATGAATCAGGGCTACAATACCGAACAAATTCTGCTTCTCTTCAATGGGACTTACTCCCTGGTAGGTGTGGATCCAGCGTCAATCTGGCTCCAACCCATTTTATCCTTCTTGTTTACATGTTGACAACCTCTATAAACAGATTATGACATAAAATAAAGAAACTTTATCCTGCTCATTGCTCCTTTAACTAAAATACACATTTCACTAACTAAGCTGTATAATATCAAACCCAATACACTACAGGGCAGATTTGCTATGAAAATTCAGCTAATATACTACTAATTCCCTCATCATAATTTTAAGCAGGTTTCTATTTTTTTTCTTATTTTGAAGTAAGCTACAATGCTAGAAAAAAATTGAAATGCAAATCGCCATATGTTGGTTCATTTTCAGCAGATGGTCTCTTAATAGTGCACTTGGTGGTGTTCATTTTATTTAGCATGGAGATTTTTTACCTCTACAAAAAAAAGCCATTTCGCCATTATTTATTTAGTAGATCAGAAAAAAACTATGAAAACATCCAATATTATTCTTAAGAATAAAAGTGAGTGGCTTCATAGTGCTAATAAAGCTTTTGGGGTTGCGATCTTAAATTCAGTCCCACTGAAACCACTGGCAGTTACCTTTGAGTACAACAGTCAGCACAGGCCAAATGTCGAATTAATACAGATGAGTGAACCATGTTAGTTCCAATCCACTAGTAATGTGAATTTATCTGATTAGCTTTCAGGCTATCCACTGGATGTCTGGAACGGAGTCCAATTGTTTTGCTAGGTCCTGGCATCTGCTTACAGACCCCCATGCCTAGTTTCATGCCATTGATTGGTTCCTGCAAACTGATCCTGGAGTCTTATTGCACAGAGCCATGTGACTATGGGGTGCGGCACTCATCTTGCTTTTCAGGCCAAGGGAGCTGGCATTTGTCCACAGACAGCTTTCCGCGTCATGTGGCCAGCATGACTAAACCGCTACTGGTGCATGGAGGACCGTGACAGAAGCCAGAGTGCATGAAAACGCCATTTACTTTCCCGCTGCAGCGGAACCTTTTCATCTATTTACACTGGTGTGCTTCTGAACTACTATGCTGGCAGAAGCTGAGACAGAGCAACAGGAGCTACGCAGGTTCAAACCGCCGACCTTCCGATCAGCAAGCCCAAGAGGCTCAGTGGTTTAGACCACAACACCACCTGCACCCAGATCACACAGCAACTGTAGTTTCTATGAAAAGCAATCTTGGAGGCCTCAAGATAGGTCAAGGTTGGATGGGGATACCTGCAACAGAACAGGTGAATTCCAATTTTGTTTATGCTTCTATCCCAGGCACATCCAACTTTCAAGAGACAGCGATCTACCGGTACTCCCACTATAAATAAACTGGTCTACCCACTGGATGGACCAAAGTTGTTGAGCTTTTTTTTGGCAATCAATCAGGTTCACACGACCAGTTGGACATCCCTGTTCTATCCCATGCATTCCCAAGGCTTAGGGCAGCTTACAATTACAATTTCATATTTTTAAAAAAAACTTCAGAATTAAAGGAAAACAAAGGAATAGAGCAGGTAAAGCAAACCTATGGCTCTCCAGATGATAATAGACTCCCATATCCCATCAGCTCCAGCCAGCATAGTCAACAGCCAGGAAGGATGAAGAGGTTGAAGTCCAACAACATCTGGAAAATGACAGGTTCCCATCCCTGTGATTGTTTCCCCCTGTGATTCACTGAATTGCAAGAGGGCCCTTCTCATGTTCTTCGATGACTAGGTTGAGGGAAAGTAGAGTAGCTGATTTAAAGAGAATATCCCTTTGCCTCCCCTCCCCTCTTGATTCCAGAGGAAAGAAGCAGGATGTAGGCACCTAGCTGTCCACCTGAGATGATTGGCTCTGTCTGTGAGACACTAAAAGAAGAGTAAGCTTAGAAGGCGAACCTCAGAAGCTGATACACACAATCACACCAGAAAGTTTTACAATACAGTACTCTTTCTTCATAAGGAGAATGATCTACACCAGGGGTAGCCAACCTTTTTATACCTATTGCCCACTTATACATCTTTCTTGATGGTAAGGAGTGCTCGATTGAAGGAGGATTCAGCTTGTGCCGTAGACCCCACCACCACCACCTAGAATTCTGAAATGCCCACTAGACAACCCCTGATCTACACACATGAACTCCAAAACGTGTTCCTGCTTGAGAAAGTCAGGGAACTGCACAAAAAGATCTAACTGGAGTGAACGTCTGCCTTGTTGTGTCTGAACCAGCAAATCTATGTATGTCAGGATGCAACAGCAAGAAACTTTCTCCTTGCTGTGCTTCTTGAGCTTTTTGTAACATCTCAGGCATTCAAATTTACAAGCAGTCCACTCTTAATTTTACACCTGGTAGATCTTGGGACTGATAAAGCCTTTAGATATGTAGGATCTCAGCGCAATGTGAATGTACAAGAAATAAATTTACCGATATTGTTAACAAACAGAAAATGCCTCTGTTATGGTAGGACATCCTATGTAATCACAATATACACTTAATCCTGGACATATGTGAACCATGTGCATATGGTGAATGTTACATGAAGGCCAAGAAATGCTGCTTGCTCGCTTCTCTAAAATTTCCACAATTTTGGCTGCTTCCAGCAATTCAACGAATTGCATCACCAGTACCCACCAGAGATGGAATTTATCAACCTGTGACCTGGCAAGGACACTGACAGCCTCCTTTTTTGGCTAAGGGCCAAATCTTCTCAGTGCTACGCATGACAACAAAAGCAGTGCCAACAAGTGAAATGAAAGGAGACAAAGGCTGTTGGCAATCCATAGATCAGGATTTGCCCCAGAGTAGACTGACAGCTAGATTACATAAAATGAGGACAATGGCAACATGCCCAGGATCAAACTGCACAGCAGCAGTCATATATTATACCCATGCTTGCAGAACAAGTTATTTAAAATTCAGAATCTATCGCAATTGCACATCACATCCAAACCAACTACCTCTGCACTACACAACTGGCTTCTCCATCTAAGAACTGAACTATTGATATCAACCCGAAGGCGGAACACATATGGATAAAATATCAGAATTCAACCAATAATATTGATAATATCAAGTTGATCCCAATCTCATGGAGCATCATTGGACTGGGCACCTGTAGCAGAACAATGAATGTTCATACAATATGCCACTAGGACCTAGGTGGATGAACAGTATCAAAGCATCATTACAAAACATCCCCAAATCATACTTATTACCCTGAGCTAAGTGCCACTCAACAGGACAGTTTCTAATCTATGAACCTCCATAGCACAGTTGCCAGTAAGAAAATAGGCAACACAGATAGAAATTTTTTTTTAATGCTTTATTGGTTTTAAAAACAAAACAAAACAAAACAAATACAGAACAAAGCACAAACAATACAATAAACAAAAGATTTTTAATCTCTTGTTGGAAGCCACCCAGAGTGGCTGGGGAAACCCAGCCAGATGGGCAGGGTATAAGTAATAAATTATTATTATTATTATTATTATTATTATTATTATTATTATTATTATTATTATTATTATTGATTTCACACATAACGAATTCCAACATGACTCCCAATCCCCCATTGTGATTCCCAAGTTACATTTTTTAGCTGCACACTTAGCTTTATCTCTCCTAGGTTGTTCAGTTGTGTTGATTTTGTAAAATTCTCTTATTTCATGCAGAGGTCAATCCAGGCCTGCCAAAGAATTTAGGTTTTTACAATGTTCTTTTAGATATTCTCTGTAAATATTCCACTCTCTATTAAATATTTGATCTGTATGGTCTCGGAATCTTGCTATCAGTCTTGCTATCAGTCTGAGATGATAGAAATTCTTAATATGTAAACATCCTGCATGCACCTACTAGGTTTTCAATACAGTGTTTCTATCATCAGCCAAAAGGCTAGAGGAGAGAAGGAAAAGATGATTTTTTAAATAAAAGACTCACCTTTTTCTTCATTTTTACATTTTTGAATATTGCATGGACTCTCCATGTTTTTGCAAACATTGCACCAAACGCAGTTGTGTAGCCCACCGTCAGTATCCATGTCCGAACCTGAAACAAACGAATAAAAAAAATTCAGTTTTCCCCATCCCCATATCTGACTTTATTAACAAAACTTTATACATTTGGGTTAGACTAAGGGGAAAAAAGAATAACTCCTTTATATCAGGTTTAGGGTTTTAAGCACCAAGCCCACAGTCCCCAAATAGGAAAAACGGCAGCTCTCCTTTCAAACAAGGTTAAAAACTTTCACGACTGCAGAAAAAAAACACCTATGGACCAAGTGTAATGAGAGTTGCAAACTCGTAGAGGAAATAATGGATACGTTTTGAGATTCATGGCAAGGAGCATAAAAATGTAATAAATAAATGTATTTTTTAAAGTAGGAGTTGGTTTGCAATCCAGTGAAGGAGGTTAGGGCATTCCTACGTTCTACTAAAATGAAAACAGCAGAAGTATAAACCCTTAGGAGAAGTATTATGGCAAGATCCACCAGGGTGAGCAACCTGCAACTCCAACTCAACCGGTGTTAAGTATCTAACCCAAGCTCAGCTCAGCCAAAGTTAAGCCAGCGTTTGTTCATCCTAGCTCAGCTGAGGCTGCCGTAACTCCCCAGAAGGAAGCATTCCAGGGATGTGGTGGGGCAGGACGAGAGCAGAGATTAGGCACCCCTTCAACTATGTCACGTGACCTGACAACCTAACATTATTTTTAAATACTTATTTTCCCTCTTCCAGGCTTAGGCAGACCAGGAGGAGCAGCCCCACTGCTGAACGGGGTTTGGATCTGGTGTAACTGTGCGCTGGCTTACAGTAACTTACACCCGGCTTACTTCGCAACAGCTTTTTGGTACATAGGAGTGCTCCCTTAATTTCTACTGATTTCAGAGAGATTTGTAAATGGCAGGCCTTTACAGAGATAAAATGAAATGGTGGTAAAGAAGAATTATATGAGAGAGAGAACAAAATAAGAAATAAAAAAAATCCTTCCAGTAGCACCTTAGAGACCAACTAAGTTTGTTATTGGTATGTATATATATATATATATAGAGAGAGAGAGAGAGAGAGAGGAGAGTGCACACTCCAGACAAGGAGAAGAAAAAGGAAGGACGGAAATCTAAAGCAATGAAAAACTGTATCCTTTTTTGTCCTAGAGATTTTGAATGTGGGACATAGTGTTCAGCTGGCAATGTTGATGATGTAGTTAAATAAAAAAAACAACCTCTGCATCATTAGCATTTATGCTGCAGTTTTTGTATTCTGCTTTTCACCAGGCAGATCATCACAGGCAACTCTATTGTTCCAAGCAGAAAACTAGGCATCAGACAACTATTAGAATTAAACAGTAAGAGTCAGACATAAACAAATCTTAACTAGGTTAATAAAAACAAACTCTTCAATCATGAGAAAGGGGTGTCTTCACCAAAGCCAACATTATGCACCCACGTATTTTAAATCTGGCTGAAATATTTATTTCTACATGATTTACTTAGGCGTTTACAGTCCCAACATTTCTTTCCTCCTTGTATTTGGCCTATGCTATTGTAATTACAAAATGCAATACTGTATTAAAATTAAGGATTGGGGCTATAAAACACTGTTTGATGCTTGAAATAATTGTAAAGTGTCTGGAAGTGAATTCCAAACATCACAGTCGGTGCCTAAAGAGGGTTGGGAAAAAGAAAAGAAGCCAGGAAGTCATGTGGCAGAAACAATATTTAACCTTACAAACAGCCAAACCATCCCCTATGTGTTTCCCTGCAAAAGTAAGACACCTACTATGTTCAGTGGGGTTTACTCCCAAGTAAGCGCATGTAGACTGCAGCCTCAATAGATCAATTTCATCTCACGTACCAGAGCTCCTTATTAATAATAATACTAAGTTATGATCACAGTATCATTGGAAGAAAAAAAAAATTGAGTGAACCTCAAAGGAGATATGCACACATCCCCATATGGGACAACTGGTTAAGAATGACTAACTGGATGCACTAGAGTTTGACTGGGTGCTCTGTTATTTGGCACTTCAGTTCAATCAGATGATTCTGAAAACAGTACCATATTTAGAAATCTGAAGCTATAACCCTGTATCCAGTTAAAGGCTCAATTACAGTAGCGTGTTGAGATACTGGATTTGGGACATTTGCTTGTTGAATCAGCCTTGTCATTCCTTCCAGAATCTGCCATTTTTTGACACACGGCCTAAGAGTAAATTGCATTACAAACTGGTGAGTTGGTGATAGTGAGGATGTAAGCATTTGCAATGACACAGAAAAATGTCAAACTGTGTACACATAATGATGATGATGATGATGATGATAAATTATTTCTACCCTGACCATCTGGCTGAGTTGCCCCAGCCACTTTGGGCAGCTTTCAACAGAACATTAAAAACAGAATAAAACTTCTCTAAACAGGGCTGGCCTTCAGATATCTCTAAAGTCAGATAGTTGCATATTTCCTTGACATCTGATGGAAGGGAGTTCCATAGGGTGGTGCCACTACCGAGAAGGCCCTCTGCCTGGTTCCCTGTAACCTCACTTCTCGCAGTGAGGGAACCACCAGAAGACCCTCAGAGCTGGACCTCAGTGATTGATGGGGGTGGAGACGCTCCTTCAGGTATACCGGGGTGAGGCCGTTTAGGGCTTTAAAGGTCAGCACCAACACTTTGAATTGTGCTCAGAAACGTGCTCAAGACCATTCCTAAATCCAACAGGATTAAGTAAGCCATGAACATTTGGTTTTATATCTTGCCATTTGTCTCCTTATCAACTGGCATGTGTGCAGCACATGTTGAGCACCTCAAATGGCACATATGCAGCACATTGGTGGCTCCATGGCGGCAGCTACTTTCTCAACTAGAAGAGAAAGTTCTCTTCATCACGAGGATAGATGCTGTAGATTGGTCATTGCCATGCCAGGTTGAATGAACATCTGTCTTTTCTCCTTGAATTATATCAGACCCTTAAGACAGATTAAAACACTGATCTTCACATGATAGCATTGGGGTTGCTTAGAAGGAAACATGTTATAATTTCCAATATATCATCCTGAGTTGAGGGGAAGTAGCAGCAGGGCAGAAGACACACACAAAAGATGGGTGTAACTATAATTCCATCTCTGGTTCTTGTTGCAACAGTAAATCCTGTTTAATTCACAAAGCTACTTCGTTCCCTCCACCCCCAATGAGCTGTGTCTGACTGGTGCAAAGGAAGCTTACACAATGTGTGAGCCACCAACTCAAAGGCTGAGACCCTACCTGCCCGCAGACGGTCTTGCCAGAGTAGTGCATGCTCTGGTTATCTCCCGCTTGGACTACTGCAATGCGCTCTACGTGGGCTACCTTTGAAGGTGACCCGAAACCTGCAATTAATCCAGAATGCGGCAGCTAGACTGGTGACTGGGAGTGGCCGCCGGGACCACATAACACCGGTCCTGAGAGATCTGCATTGGCTCCCAGTACGTTTCCGAGCACAATTCAAATGTTGGTGTTGACCTTTAAAGCCTAAACGGCCTCAGTCCTGTATACCTGAAGGAGCGTCTCCACCCCCATCATTCAGCCCGGACACTGAGATCCAGCACCAAGGGCCTTCTGGCGGTTCCCGCACGCGCGAGAAGCAAAGCTACAGGGAACCAGACAGAGGGCCTTCTCGGTAGTGGCGCCCGCCCTGTGGAACGCCCTCCCATCAGGGGTCAGAGAAATAAACAACTACCTGTCATTAGAAAATACCTGAAGGCAGCCCTGTTTAGGGAAGTTTTAATTTGTGACTTTGTATTGTATTTTGGTATTTGTTGGAGGCCGCCCAGAGTGGCTGGGGAGACCCGGCCAGATGGGTGGGGTATAAATAATTATTATTATTATTATTATTATTATTATTATTATTATTATTATTATTATTATTATTATTATTATCAAAGGCAGGCCACCAGTGATGGCAAGGAAGCAAAAAGAGTTTTATTGGGAATTCAATGGATGACCATACAAGATTAGCAGGCTCTTCTCCTTTATGCATGCCTGCTGTAATGTACATACTTAAACTGATTACTCAATAGCAGCCTTAAAGTTTATAATCCAAGACAGAATACATTAACAATAACCACTGAATGCTTATTTATGAAGGATGTGAGGCTAAGCATGATACAGTGGAGGACAAAGACAAACAAATAAGCATTGTTGTCATACTGCTGTTTTCTGGAGCTGCAGAAAGAGCACAGAATTGAGCTTCCTGGGGATCTCAAGTTTCATCTCAAAAGAGAAAAGAAAAGAACAAGCTTCTAGTACTTATAACTGCAAATATATGCTCAAAAGCCAAATAAGATTTTAGTGGTTGGGCTACGTCTTCTGCAGAATGTTAAATGTTTGTATTGTGCTGTTCAAACAGCAGAAGAGCTGTACAAAGAACCAAGTTGTCTTGTTATAACCATTGCCAATATAATCCTAGCTACGCAGGGCATTTTCAGCTGAGAAAGTCATAATGTGACCAAATACTCAATAGACATTGCTTTGCAAAGGCAGTATATCAAGTGTCATTCATGTATAACCAACAGCAACCCTCTCCCCCCTCAAAAAAACAACAACTCCTTCTTCAAGTGCAGAACTAAGATTAAAATTAAGAAAATCTAATGACCATTACCCAAAAGCAAGAGAATGCAAATTGGCATTCAGGAGCTACTATTTTAACTATGCACACAACTAGAAATTATAAAAACCATTAATTCCCAGTGTGTTATATTTAAGGCCCACAAATTATATTGTAAGATATACGATATCTAATTTCCTCTCTCCTACCCACAAATATAAAGTATACTTAATATTTCCACATTCTCCTGATTGTTAGGTAAGGTGTCCTCTTTCAAATATGTGGAGTCCTCAGTTCCTATTGGAATTTCATGCCACACTGAGCATAGGGGTTGTGGTCATTGAGGACTTTAATTGCTCTGTTTGGCATTTGGATGCTAGCATTTCATAGGTCACTTTAAACTGTGCCAACTTTTTAACTTTGCACTTAATGGATTTCCCCCCCACCGAATTGGTTGAAGGATTTTATCAAAAGATACTTACGGCATATGTACGCATTAAAATCAAACATAGTTTGCTAATATATACTAACAGAGGAGCCATGGACTGAATATTCTGTCAGTTTAGACAGTCTTCTCATATTTCCCATGCTTTTAAATGATGCCCTTCATTTTCCCTCCTCCACTTTGTTTCTGATCACACACGTCCCTAGATTATGTTATGGGTCTATGATATACTAATATCTTCCAGGATTCCCTCTCCCCCCCATAAGTAACTTAGGAAACATCCTCAGGCAATGTCACCCCCACCATAAAAGGACTCTCATTTACTTAGACAAAGTGCAAAGTTTCAAGACATTATTTTGGGTGTGAGAAGAAACTATGCCCCCCAACTGCTAGGTGTGAAATGGCTCAACTTCTATATTTAGCAATTCTCCACCCCTCAACTTTGCTAAAATCACATTTTTCTTTACTTCTGTTGTCTGTCTTACAAGGGACCCATGAGTTCTGATTATGCTAGAGACTGGCTTTTAGATTCATAAAAAAGGAGAGGAGCCATTACTTCTTAAGACTCTGAAAATGAGTTATTTGAAACTTAAAAAGCTAGTCACTGCTTTCAAGTTGGTCTTAATGCAGGCATTGTGGCTGAAATTTCAATCTGTCAGCCATTCTTCTTTCTACTGTAGGTTGATGCACAATGTATTAGTAATATTGAATTGACCAGTTGTCCTTAATTAGACACTGATTACTGTAAAGTATTCAAATTTCAAAATGCAGCAATTATATTTGGTCTTAATGGTGGTTTATCTTATAAGACAGATTTACCCAACAACATACTTTAGTCACACAATGGAGTCATACTCCAGTTTTTCACCAAAACACATTGATCTACCCTATCAAGCCAGTGAGAGGACATGGAGATAAAGACATACCCTGCACTTCTTATACCTCTGGTCCCATTATATTCGCACGCATCCGGAAAGGTTGAAAGGGGTCAGAAAATGAAAGTCTGAAGCCAAGCTTGTCAGGGTCACATCAGCTTTCTGCTCAATCAAATGTTTAACCCAACTTCCCTTCCTCGATATGAGAACGTTTGAACAGAATGTGAGATTACTTAGATCACTGCTGCACAGAAAAAGTTTCTTGGAGAAAACACCTGATCACCATCTTCTTGACACAGAATCCTTCCCTCCCTAAATACCACACCTAAACTTCAAAACTGTGAGTTTAAACATTCACTGAAACTCATGCAAGTGCTCCATATTTCTCAGTATTGTGGCTGACTGACTCAAAAAGAATCCTGTTTCTCCCACAAGACGGAAAGCCTATTTTGTGCAGGTAACAGTACCAAAACCAGACGATAGTATGTGGGATGCCTTGTGGGGTGCGAAGCATGAACAACAGCATCTCTGTTAAAACGTTTCAGAGTGACTTACGGTACAAAGTGTCTCAAACGTCTTTTCGGAGACAAAAGATCCATCAAGGCCAAAAAGGAATATTGAGGCATAGGAGAGCATCCCTCCAAGAATGATGAGGTTGTTCATGTAGGGACTGGACATCTTTATCAACCTGTGGAGAGAAGACCGGAAGACAGTCATGAGAAAGCAACCCAAGACTTCGGGTTTCAAGACCTGTGTCGAGCCACTAGCCAGGTGTGAAACTTCTTGATAGTCAGGAAAGCTATGACGCCAAGACTAGTCAGAAGTGAAAGATGGTAAGGCCCAAGGCCAATCCAGTTGCAGGTAGTTCCAAGGGTGGAATGGGTGATACAGGGGTATACTGTGTGTATGACATCTGTATGTTTGTTGCAGTTACACTAATGACTACAACATGGTTCATGAATCAGGGGAGGATGTTAGGATTCTTGCTCCGTGTTTACAGTCATGAGATTGTTGTTTATCACATGGCGGTGTATGTTTTCATTCCACAGAGTGGGAAGTGACGGAGACAGGATGTTGTGTTACTGTGTTCCGTGAATTGGGTCTTTTGTCCTTTGTTCTTTTTCTCTTTGCTGTCTGATGAGAAAGAGGAGGAGCTAAGTCAGAATGCTCCGAGTGTATTATATGTAAATAAACGTAGTTTAGTCAACTTGCTGAGCTATTGAGTCTGTTATGCGAACTGCCAATACTCTGCAGGATCCTAAGCGTGCTAATGCCTGTGATGTTCGGGGCTGAAGAAAGCTTTTGAAGCTCCCGAACGATCGACCAGGAGGGAGAGAACATGCCAGTCGGGCATGTGTCTCTACCAGGGTCCTACACAGTGTAGGATGATCCAAACAGAGGTGTCTTCCAGATGTGGCAACAATGACCACCACTATGAAATCCAGTCCTGTAACATTCTATGTAGTTCATTTCATAGCTGTCTGGGACAAGAAAGCTGGGAGGACAAGAACAGAATCCGGGCAGGGGAGATACCTTCCCCCCAAAGGGAGATCAATGAGAACAAAAATGAACATAAATACATTGTATTAAAGCTGAATATCAGCAAGAACATGAGAATACATGTAACCCATAGTCACCAAATGTCAAATAAACAGTCACATGTAAACAAAATTAACCAGTTGTTTCTAAAAACTGTGTATGTTTTCAATTATTCATTTAGAAGACTTCATTCATGGTCTGGGAACTTGGGTTTATACACTGGGATTGAAATGTATGCCCCATGCGGGGAAAAATTGGAAAAAGAAAATGATGTTGGTGGATGGAAAGACACATGCACACACAAAATAAAATCAGAAAAGAAAAACACCAAGGGCTGGACAGCCCCTAAGTGATTTGCAGGTGCTGGGTGCACCATTTCAGCACACCTGAATGGCTCTGTCTGGGTGAAACCTAAGAATGAACCACCTTAGGCAAGATAACTGAAGCAGCTTTATGTGCAGAATTGTAAAAAATATGCAAATCTCTGTGCTGCTTTATAAATAAGTTTAGATGAGCATTATTATGGTTAAATGTCTTTGATCTCCTTCACTAAAGCAACTCCTTATGCTACACAGTGGTTTAATTAACTGGGGATTATGCTAATAATACACAGTGGAAAACACTAATTTTGATCTAACAGAATAAAAGGATTTAATAAAACGTTCCAACACAAAGATATTGTACAGTAACATCAATTAAGCAGAATTTTTTAAAAAATTAAAAATTGGGCATGATCCAAACAAAGGTAAGCACTTCTATGATATATCAGTTTTGTAGGAAGAGATTTAAGTATGTGCTTAGTTCTTCCTCTGAAATAAAAAAAGACACCCACTCCGATCAACTGCATGTTTACTTGAAATTAAGTCCCGCTGAGTTCGGTTAGACAGCCTCCCCTGGAAATGCAATATACTGCAGTCTTAAGTAGTGAGTAACTTTGAATGGATCATTCCAATTAACTTTGTAAATACCTACCATGTGATCTCTTAATGACAACTGTCCTAATTAAAAGGACTCACAAGAGAGACAATGGAGAGGGGGAAGGGAACAGGCAAATGTAGCTGCTTACTTCTGCTTTCGGTTTTTGATGTTAAAGAACAAAAAAGCACTGGCCATGATCATTCCCAGGATTGTGAGTGCTGAAAGAATACTGTAAAGAGGTAAGGAGATCTTGCGAAGTTGCTTTTGGATAATTGTTCTGTCCTTAGGTGGCTCTTTCCCTGAAATGTCAGCAAGAAAAGAAAGAGTCAACATTATACCCTTGTGAGAAATAAACCACAACCGATAATAATAACAGCAAAACCAAACCCTATTGCCATTCAATTTCTACAAATCAATTTTTTTTATATTACAGACTTTTCCTTAAGGAAAAAAACTCTTACTGAGGTCCTTGAAGTTACCTTTATCTACAAAGTAATGTACTGCAGGCTTTACAAAACAATATGAAGTATAGCAACACATACTCTGCTCCACATTATTTATTTGCAGAAAAGACACAGCTCAGCAGGACATCAGGAGTATCACCAGCTCAAATCCTTCAACTAAAGATGCCAGAGGCGGAACATGGGAATATACGAAATACACGCATGTTCGCAACCACTGATAAATGACCTAAATATTCTGTGTTGCTTGTGGACATATATGCATTTCATTTTTCAAATCATTCCAGAGAATGACAACTGCCATGGCTTTTAAATAAAAACCTTACTCGGTAAAAGTCATGGTTCAAATGATTACTTTATTTAGTCCCCGGGGGGGGGGGGGGGCAACTCCCAAGAGACTGCAATCTACTCACAGAGTTAAAAACTGGCAGTGTTCTACCCCCCTTTTTTGTTGAGGTATTTTTTGGAGGAGGAAAGCCCAGTTTTTTAGGGGTTCAGGGCAAAATGTTGAGCTTTTCTTAGGGGAGACAAACTTGTTGAGCTTCTTTGAGGGAGCCAGTGATCTACCAGTGATCTACCGCAGACATCCAGTGATCTACCGGTAGATCATGATCTACCTGTTGGACGTGCCTGGTCTAACAATATCGTAGACAGCATGGATGTAATGACAGCGAAAGCTGTACGCCATTCTTGCATGGTAGGACCGGACCCTCAAACGACAAATTTCAATGCCTGACGCACCATTAGTATTTAAATAGGAAAGAGGTTATGGCAGTACTGTTCCTCCCATAGTGCTGCTATAGCAGAAGCTGCTGCACACAATCTAGTTTCTGTGCAACCATCAGGAACCACACAGGAGCCTTGTCCCACAGGCTGGTGTTAGTGGCTAAAATGCTGGCCTGTGAACTAGGAGGGCACCAGTTCAAATCTGGTCTCTGCCATGGACTCAAGTGTGACATAGGCAACCCACTGTTTTTTTGATTTAAATTTTTTCCATCTGAAACATGGGTGGATGGGTAAAATATTAACATACACCTACCCATGTGGGCAACCCTTTAAATATTGCTATGTATTTTTTTTTCTGTCTACATCCCCCTTTCTCCCAGCCAGGACCCAATGTAGCTCATAGAATGAATTAAAACAAACACAGCTAAAACAAACACAATAGATATAAATAATTAGAATGAGACAAGTAACTCCCACTGAAACCACCACGGGGAAAAGAACCATTTAAAGGAGTGGAGAGCACAAACACCTACTTTCAGGAAACCCTGCCCCAACAGCCAATGAGTGCCCCCAGGGCTGTCTGCACAAGGAAGGAAAGCAGAGGAGGCCAGACCTGCCTCCCCCATGGAATTGAGTTCCACAGACCTCACCAAACATACCTGTGTCGTGTGGTGGGGCTGAGTTCAAAGTCAGGGAGGTCCTTCAGACAGCCTGGACCCAAGCTGTATAGGGCTTTGTGCATCATAACCACGATATAACCAGCAAGATAATGTAGGCGAACTCTTTTAAATGCTGAGTGTTTAATATAAATGTGCTTGTGAGTATACACCAGGTTTCCTCAACCTCGGCCCTCCAGATGTTTTGAGACTACAATTCCCATCATCCCTGACCACTGCTCCTGCTAGTTAGGGATTATTGGAGTTGTAGGCCAAAAACATCTGGAGGGGCGAGGTTGAGGAAGCCTGGTATACACCTAACATCATGCCTCCTTGATGCTTCCCTTTACAGCTGATTAAAACTAGCCCCCCCCCCCCTGCAGTGGGGGACGATGACATGAGAGTGGGGGGGAGCTCTGAGTCTGGTGAATGCATATTTTGCAAGAGTAATAGTTTATGATTGCACCTTTTGTGATAAGGATTTGAACCCAAGCACAAGTGCTACGCACAGATATAGATTTACTCAATGTCTATTGGATTGGATTCTCTGAAAGTACCTAAGGGCTGGTTTGCTGGTTGCACAGAATGGGGTGGTATATTCCGGACTGTACCACTTCAGCCTACAGGTGCCATAAATTTGAATGTTCCTTTACATAAGAAGCTCCCAGCATGCCTCTCTCTCATGGAGAGGCCTATGCCTGATGTACTAAAGAACTTTTCCCTTTAAATGTGGGATCATTACAAAATATTCCACACATACTAACCTGCAGTCTGAAGCGGCACAGTCTAAATACTACATTATTGAGCCGGTTTTACTCTGTGGCGGTAGTGAAACATTTCTGTTTGCTGCATTCCATGTGACATAAAAATTATACAGAAAGCTATAGTATCATTCCTTTCCCTCTTCAGTATTCCTGCCTTACCGTGGAATTTGATGGTGTTGTTAATCATTTCCAGTGAATCAAGTATAGCATTATATTCCCCCACCTTCACTTCCTTTTTGTCTGTGGAGAAACAAACAAATGGGATTGTTTAGTCAGCTCACATATTCTTCATTTCTAATAGCTGCTATATTTACCTTTCTGTCTCTCGCATTGTTGCTGTACCTGCCATCGAGGTAGCATGTGAAATGACTCAGAGAAACTAATGGAGCTAGAGTTGTGGCAAAATTTTAAAGCAGCGCTGGTAACAATATTGAACAGTTACTGCAATTCAAAGCACTGCAAGCTTATATTACGCTACCCCCAATGTTATTTAAAATTCTTCTGGCTATTAATTAATACTTTTTCGAGTCTCGGGGGAACGCTGACAAACTTGTCCTGAAAGCCAGCGGCTGGAGTGCATTCCAGAAGGAAACCCCAAAACAGTGTGCATATCATGGGGTTCCCAAGCCATTACAAGAAACTCCAACATGCAACCAATCCAAGCAGTAGTCCTGACAACCATTTCAAATCTCCAACAAGGGCTAGGCAAGCAAAGAGGAAGGATTCTGAAGTGACAGGGAAGAATAAGGAACAAGCAAAACCCCAAGAACAGCCTAAAGCTAAAGTAATAGGCCACCACCTGAAAAACTCTAATGCAAGCCTATGCAGGCTTGCCAAGAATTGTCATCACAGCAAATCAGGCAACAACTGTACTAAAAGCACAAGGCATTAAAACTACATGGCTAAATTGATCTAGCCAAGGATTTTGACCCTGACATCTAGTTCTTAAGCCATAGAACTAGGAATCCAGTTTACCTGGGATTTGTTCAGTGTGCATAAGCACTTCTGAGTGCATTGCTGGCGGTAAGGAAAAAATATGTATATAAAGGAAAATTCCCTGGATGCCAAGATGCAGGTTTGGGGCAAGTACTCTTTGGTGTGAGTATCCAACCAGAGATTTAAATTCACAACATATGCAGCAAAGTAAAGCATGAAAATATAGGCTGTTAGACCTCTAAAATATCCCCTTCTATGTTTTCTTTCCCCGGCATTGAAAAAGGACTATGTTTGGTATGTTAAAAATGGTTTACTTACTCTCCAGCGGTCAGATTCATGCTTTCCACAGAACATTCAGAAAAAGGCTGCACAAGCAGTGAAACTTGGCTTAGTTACAGTGGTGAATGTTCCTAAATTATTGGTATAGGAACTCAAAGAGAGGCTTGTTAGAACCATGCAGTCTGAGCTTGGAGCAACCAGCTCAGACCACTTTACACACTGAGCTTCTCAGGTAGACTGGGAGAAATCAACAGTTCCTCCCAAGGTGAGGCAAGCCTGGTGGGGCAACTTACTTTATGGTCTTAACCCCTTTTATGCAACAATTAGACATAAACATGTTGGCTATATAAGGCACAAACATGACAAGGCCTCCATATTCACAACTCTGTAACCCCCCAGTGACTAGAGCTTATTGTACTGTGCTGGAGGCCATTCCTGAAGGTTTGGAATATGGCATATCTAGCAACACTTTGAATCTGGATCACAGTGTTTATTGTCTAATTGTTTGGTTGTAAGTTGCTTTTGGTCTAGGAATCTGCATAATTCTTGTTGTCTCGTCAGATCTCAGTTCTTAATATTTTTAGTGGCACGGAACATCTGTAGTGTGGATACAACATTCATTCCCAAGTGTTCATGCTGGTGTGCAGTAAGAGAAATGTGCTGTGATAATACATTTAATTGCTTAAATGGGTACAGTGAGCTCAAAGAATCCACCCACAAGGAAGGCTGCCTGTTGTGTCTCTGTGACTCTTAACTGCTCTTGCCTTGCCTTCTCCAAAAGGACCTCAACAGGGTAAGTTCTGAACATTCTGTCACTTCCATTGAGGCAGAATTACCCAGTGGAGGCTGCCCACTGCCCTTCTGTGTGAATCGCGGCACAGGGCATCCCTTTCTCCAATGAAGAGGCATCCTCACAACAGTAAATTGCACAGGTAAAATAGGGAGGCTGTTTTCATTTGGGGAGAGATAGCATTCCTCAGTCATGAGAAGTCTGTGAAGCAGCAAGAAAGGAAAGGAGATCTAAGTTGGGGAAAGGGGGGTGAAGTTGCTGTCTGGCTGTCCAGAGCTGGAGCTGTGAGGAGCAGGAGTATAAACAAACAAGTGGGAACCCGTAACAAAATTTCACAGTCGCTGTATTCCAAACCCCTGATAGGAGTGCTTCTGTTTAGGACTTGAGTCTGGAACTGAGTCATGCAAAGGATCTGAACATGGGCATTTGTTGCTATATAGATAGGGAGGGGTGCATACCATGTAGAGGGGGGGAAATTCACCTCTTGGTTCACTTCCCCGCTCACTGGGATTCTAATGCCAGGATACTATAAGCTCTTGGGGATTTAAGCAGGCCAATTCACTCTCTTCTCCTCTAATTCCCTTGTTTTGGCATAGCCCTATCTTGCTTCCAGAGTTATAGGTTATTAAACTAGTAGATACTTCCTGTAAAGTTGCAGGGAATAATATATCAGCTGGGATTGTTATGCAACTAAGAACAAGAACCAATTGCTGGTGGGGAATGCGGCAATTCAAGGTGCATGTAACAGCATCTGGAAGCGTTCAGCTCCTCTGCAGGGCTGTGAATCTTTCCTCAGGATAATTAAACTGAGGTTTAAAAAACCTTGGTGCTCTTATTCACACTGACTAAGAAACAAAATAGCTAAGTAACCTATAAATACTACTACAAAGGGAGAGAGATAAATGTATGATAAAATTGGGTAAAAAAGGCACTTCCTACCTGCCAGAAAACTGATAAGAAGGGCTAAAATATCAGTGAGACATCTGTGGCCAGCAGAGATAAGAAATGTTTAGGCATATCGAGATGAAATATAAGTTATTCCAGTGAGCCAGTTACTAGATAAAGATGGTAAAGCTGTCAGTCACGATAAAGTAAAGAAAGACAATAACGAAATGTATCAGCTTAACATTTTAGGGAAAAGCTCTGTGGTTTTTTGTTGTTTTTTTTTAACTGAACTGAAGTATTTGTCCTCCTTGCAATTAAGTAGGAACGGAAAAAGAGTTAACAAAGTCAGTAAAAGTAAAGCAGAAGATCAGTTTGAAATACACATGTGAATTTCCAGTGTTAATACTATGGCCATAATCTGGCCAAGATTCGCCCCAGGTTTTCTTTTCTTTTTTTAATGTCCCATTGATTTCAATAGGAAAAATTAGATCCAAATGTCCCTGCACCTTCCAGCCACTTCTGAGAGAAGTGCAAGTATGGAACACCAGGAGTCTTACACCTTGTGTTGCCATTCTACGGAGTTGGGTCAGCAGGCTATCCTCTATTTGGGTGGGACAGCATCTCAGCACCAAACAGCTGGTCAACACAATGGACCAGAGTTATAGCCCACAAAAGAGAGATACTGTTTCAGATTATTGCAGCTCAGGCCTGGAATTTGTTAACCCCCCCCCCCCCCCCCCCCCCCCGTAGCTACCAATTCCCTTTATGGCCTAGAAGGTCCCCCCCCCCATTAAATTGGCATTTTATTTTGTTTTGTTTTATTGGTATTGAAATATACTCGGAGTCAAGTGTGGATTTCAGGCTCTTTATTCAGCTCATTTTAGCGAGGAATGCAGTTTCCCCAAAATGTCTGCTTTATATACACTATTTACACAATGGGCCCCACGTGATTGGCTGATTCCGGGATATTCCTGTATGCCAATCGGGTTGCGGTTTCACTTCCACCTGGAGCTGGATTGGGTGGCTCCTGCGGACCAATCAGACTGCTGCATTCTGGATCCTATTGTTCTAGGACCAATCAAGACTGCTGCATTCTGAATCCTATTGTTCTAGGACCAATCAGACTGCTGCATTTTGGATCCTATTCAACTCAGTACATAACAGGTATTCAACCACTTTTAAAACCCTTTGACCCTCTTTTTTCACTTTGTCATGACTGCCAACAAATAACTCAAAACCTTTTTGTTTCCTATACCAGTTCACCTTTCAGTAGCTATAACAAGGGATAAAAACAGGCAAAACGGACCACAGAGCATCAATTTAAAAAGGAGGCATTATTCAGCTATTGAAGCTTTTTACCCAATACAGTGGTACCTCGAGTTACAAATGCCTAAGGTTACAAACGCTTCAGGTTACAAACTCCGCTAACCTGGAAGAGTTACCTCGAGTTCAGAACTTTGCCCCAGGATGAGAACGTAAATCGTGTTCCGGCGGAACGCCTCTAGTTAAGAACAGTTTCAGGTTAAGAACGAATTAAGTTCATAACTAGAGGTATTACGGTAATAGACTGCAACCTTTGCTTACTCATAAGGCTTGTGGTTTCACTTTAAGTAGCATTGGTTATTGTCGCTTTCAGGAGGTTATAGTTCCATTCTCTAACCAATACCTTGCCAATTACTGTGTCCCTTTGTTTCCCCAGTTAGCACAGATCTCACTACACTCCAGAGGAAATTACACATAGTCTTCAACTTGGTCTTCACTTCCTCCTCTTAGGATTGCAGCTATGGTGACAATCCACCCTCTTATTTGCCTATAATAATTTTGAGCCAATCGGATGAGGCAGAGCATCCATTAAATGACCAATCAAAACCCAACACCCCCTTGATGCCTTTGATTCTGAATACAAAACCCGCAATTGCCCCAAGTATAGCCACCCCCTTTGTTGACAATAGGCTACAGTGACAGTTTAACTGACACTTTGCAGCCTGCTAGTCTGCCTTTGATAAAATAATGCATCCTTCTATAATTTTCCTCCAGGAAAGAACAAAAGTCACTTTGGTTCACAGCTAACCCTTTACATGCACCGTATTGTTTCAAACGTTGTAACATCCTTATAATAAATGTTACCACATAAGCAAGATATTACAAATCATTGTTTTCCTTTATGGAAAACACTTCCCATTAGATCTAATTAAACACCAATATAATGGATTCTAAACTAAGAATAATGGCTGCAACTAATTACACAACAATCATAAATACAGAACCTTTCTTTGTAACTGAAGACTCCATGTCTGCTGGTAAAAGTATTTCTACTGCCTATTTTAGATTCGCTATCAGACTCGGGAGCTTTTCAATGACCGGGAGGGGGGGAAACCCTGCACATTATTCTCATATGGAAAATTGTAACTTCCCCCATTGGCATCAACCTGTTAAGTCACACACAGATATGCCAGCAATCCTGGAACTGAAATTTCCATCACAGACAAACCATGAACCTGGGTTCTGATGACACACTTTAAATAGTCATGGCGTCCTTCAAAGGATCATTGGAACAGCTGTTTGTTATGGGTGCTGGGCATTGTTAGGAGACCCCTATTCCCCTCACAGAGCTACAAATTCTAGAATGGTTTAACCGTCAATCCTTCTTCCCAAAGAACTCAGGGGAAGAATTCACAGATCTCCAGCAAAGCACACACACACACACACAAATCCAATTTCTGGAGGGGTCAGGCCTTTACTCCCCTAAAGATTGTTGGGCATGCTGCCTATGTAAGAAATGGAATTGCTTGCAGAATAAATCTGCAGGCCTATTGAGATACATTTTTTAGTTTTCCATTAATATGAGTGGAAAAGACTAGCAACTCACCAGCCTTCGAGGATACAATGGTATTTGTAAAGTTCATGATATAGCAGGCTGTAATAGTTTTAGTTCCCTATTTCAACATTCAGTGTCACTGACATATTTATTTCAGTGATACTGATCTCAACAGATATACCCTTAAGGTTTGCTGTCTATAGAGTTTTCTGTCTTCAATAGTGTTGTTTCTCATGATTTTGCTTTAGAGAGAATGTATGATTTTTGTTTGTTTCTTTATTTCATAAAAATTATACGCTGCTTGATTGTAAAACCAACAACCACCTCAAAGCAGTTTTCTTTTTCTCACCACCCTGGAAGAAGGCCACTTTTCAGAAACTCTCTAAATATTCACCAGTGGCAGTGGGGTGATTGCCAGCCCCATACCCTAGGCCTGCCATATTTGTCCTGAATCTTATGCAAGTCAATAAAAAAATCACCAACTTTCAAGTCAACAAATTTGGTGTCTTGCACCAGCTGCAAAACCAAAAACAACCAGTTTCAGAGACCATTTGCTCACAATGTTAGTTTAGATAGGGGAGAATTAGTGGGGCCATAATCATGGCAAATGTTCTTTGATACTCCACGACAATGGAGATTGTTTTTTATAGCATGATCTCACTTAAGTCTTCTGAATATGGGTTAACCAGACTTACCCCCACCCCATTAAGGACGATGTGATTTAAGTGTTTGTGAAAGGGAGCAAAGGAACACACTACAGCTTTCAAATGCGACACAGAGCTGACTTTCTGGGCTCTGCAACCCAGATGTTGGGCAGTGGATTTGGCTGTCTGTTGGCAGCTTAAACTGTTCCTCCACTTATACTCAGTCTGTAAAAAGGTAAAGTAGGACCCCTGACCATCAGGTCCAGTCGTGTCCGACTCTGGGGTTGCAGCGCTCATCTCGCTCTATAGGCCGAGGTAGCCGGCGTTTGTCCGCAGACAGCTTCCGGGTCATGTGGCCAGCATAACAAAGCCGCTTCTGGCAAACCAGAGCAGCGCACGGAAATGCCGTTTACCTTCCCACTGGAACGGTCCTATTTATCTTCTTGCACTCTGACGTGCTTTCGAACTGCTAGGTGATCAGGAGCTGGGACTGAGCAACGGGAGCTCACCCTGTGACAGGGATTCGAACCGCCAACCTTCTGATCAGCAAGCCCTAGGCTCTGTGGCTTAACCCACAGCGCCACCTGGGTCCCTATACTCAGTCTGTAAATAAACTCAAATACAGTGGGTTAAGAACTTAATTTGATCTGGAGGCTTGTTCTTAACCTGAAACTGTTCTTAACCTGAAGCACCACTTTAGCTAATGTGACCTCCCGCTGCCGCTGTGCCACCAGAGCACGATTTCTGTTCTTATCCTGAAGCAAAGTTCTTAACCTGAAGCGTTATTTCTGGGTTAGCGGAGTCTGCAACCTGAAGCGTATGTAACCTGAAGCATATGTAACCTGAGGTACCACTGTATTTAAAAGTGCCATAAACTTCCAGTAACCTCCTTCAAAGGTGGGTAGCCGTGTTGGTCTGCCATAGTCGAAACAAAATAGGAAATAGGAAATTTCCAGGTGCTACTGGAAAGAATTTCCTATTTTGTTTCGACTCCTTCAAAGGGAAAACTGAACCAGGGTTAAGTGCTGTGCCCCTGGAACTTCTCACTTCTTGGGGTACTGGGGTGAGCACAGCAATACACAACCTCATGCATTTTAGCCTTTAACTTGCAGACAAGGTCATTTATCCCTTAAAAAGGAAGGCATTTTAGTGAGCAATTCCACAAAAGTGGCAGATGGGCTGTTTCTTCATCTTGTTGCAAACTGCAGTTTTCTTTGGCTGCTGTAGTCATTCTCTCTTCCAAAGTACTGCTGAGTTATGTACCCTGTTCTCATTACTAAACTGTTGGGGATTTCATAACAAGCTACCCCAATAAACTAGGCAGACACACTTGGATACAAATAGCTTTGTCATAAACCAACAGGCCAGCCAGAAACAACTATTCTTCTGGCATTATTTGACCATTTTGGAACATCCTATTCAAGAGCCCTCTGAAAACAGCATTGATCTACTTTAATCTTACAAAACACCATCAGTCCTACAAAACAACAACACGCACCTTTTCATGCTACCCTCTAAAAATCCCACATTAAATAACATCTAAGCAAGGAATAAAGAGTTTCACAGAGTATGATCTTTGTTACTGATACAGGGAATGACTACAACAGCCAAAGAAAACTGCTGTTTGCAACCAAGGTATTTTCTCTACAGTATTATTCTTTGGGTCAATGTCACAAACTATCCTAATTCTAGACCTAAGAAACCTAGACCTATGCACCAGATCTAGGGAAAAGTTTTGTACATATTAATTTCGAAGCAACACTGATCAAATTTTATTTTAAATAACTAATTAAAAATGGGAAGGCATGACACTGAAATCACAAAGTTATCTCATCCAGATCACGTCTTTTACACAATTCAATAGCTCTACATAATGCAGCTCTTTTCAACCTGTAAATAAAATTAACTACTTCGCCACACACTCCAGCACCAACTCAGCCATTGTTGATTTCCCACGGGCAACAAAGATTAAATAACGGATTTATAAGAGAAGATTCTTGTGATCAAAAGGATTAGTTATGAGAGGGTGTTTGATAGATGAGCAGCAGCAGGCAGAAACATTCCGCTGCAGAACTATTTCTGGCTTTAGCCTAGCAGATTAAGTAATTTACAATTAAAAAATTCAGAAAAAACAGCTTCTTTCCAGCACTTCAGTTAACAGGCAAGAAGGGAGAGTTGCAAGTGCCATCTCCCGTGATCCTCCATATAATGGGAAAGATCTCACACACACCCCAATTTTTGTTACCTAAAGGAGAAATGGATACCCTCTAAAAATTCTTCTTCGCAAAAGGTGGGCAGCTGGTGGTGCCAATCAGAAAGATCTACCTAAGTAAAATACCCCCAATGTTGCTTTATGGGGTGGAAATTTGGGGATGGAATCTGAATATCCTCCAAAGACTGGAGTCCTTGCAAAACCTTTTGACAAGAAAGATCTTGGGCCTCCCTAATGGGACAATGGCGGCCCAACTGAGAATGGAATTGGGCCTACCATCCACCGTAGCAAGAGTCCATATCAGGATAATTACCTTCTACAAATCGCTTGCTGAAACTCCAAATTCTCTTCGCAAGTATCTGAAGAAGTGTGTATCTGAAGAAGTGTGCATGCACACGAAAGCTCATACCAGGAACAAACTCAGTTGGTCTCTAAGGTGCTACTAGAAAGAATTTTCGATTTTGTTTTGACTATGGCAGACCAACACGGCTACCCACCTGTATCCAAATTCTCTATTAGCCAAACAAGCCTTCTTAGCCTTCACCGGCAGCAGCACCTGGTCAAGAGGCATGAAGTCCATCTGTCATCACTACTCCCTTCCAGATTTCACCGCCCTATCCTCATGGGACAAAGACAAAATTCGCGACTGGATTCTTGCTAGGGATGCTGCCCTTGATCAAGAACTATCTAATGCGGCCAGACTCTCCACGTGGTTCCCTCGTGTGAAGGTAGTTAGATCTCTGGCCCACTATTTGAGTGATCTGATAAATCCTGCGCTAAGAAGGGCCTTTATACTAGCTCGATTTTATGCCATTCCCACAGCATTCTTACAGGGTGTATTTCCCAATACTCCTCTGGATCTTTGACTCTGCCCATGCAACAAAGGAAAGATAGAGGACTTCATTCACTTCTTCCTCTACTGCCCACTATATGCCTCAATAAGACCTAGGCTTCTCCCTCTAATCCCGCTGACTATCGCCAGGGACGTTGACCGCATGAAATACTTACTGGCGGATGCCAACCCCTTGATCTCATGTGGAGTGGCCATCTACATATTACAGGCCCTGAAACTCAGGACCACCTTTTTGGCTAACTTCCCTTAGCCTTAGTCCTATGTACCTTCCTGACATGGACTCTGTTGTCATGCCCTGCTATTGCTCTTTATTTTATTTGTATTTTCCAACACGATTTTACCTCCAATGTTTTAACTGTATCTGTTGTATTTTTTGTATAATTGTGCCAGGCCACTGCCTGGTCTTTTACTATGTGCTATGGCCATATGGCTAATGCAATAAATAAATTGATGATGATGGGATACCCTCTATTATTTTCAGGGTCTGTCTTGACTCTGCACTGGATAGTGGTTCAGGAATTTGGAAGTGTATTTGCTGCAAAAATGAATTAACTAAAAAATAGTTGGGCAAGGCCATCATCTATCAGTTAAAAGGCTTCTCAGAACAGAAGCGTGAGGACTTAGGTGTCCAATTTCTCTACACTACGCATAATTGTATATACCTCTATCATGTTACCCCTTACTGACCTATACCCAAAACTAAAAATCCCCAAATGTCATCAGAGGGGGGTTGTTCCATCTCTTGATCATACCCTTTTCAGAACCTTTTTGAACTCTGCAATATCCTTTTTGAGGTCAGGCAGCCAGAACTGTACACGGTATTCCAATTGTGGTTGTGAATAACAGCATTGTGATACTGTCTTTTGTTTTCAATTCTTTTTCTATCACTTCCTAGCATGATATGCACCTTTTCACTGCAGCCAAGCATTGGGCTAACATCTTCCTCAAGGTATCCACTATGGCAGCCTGTCAGGTCCAGCCCCTCTTGCAGAAGGGCTTGGGTAGAGAATAATTATTTGGGCATGTGGGAGGCTCAACAGAACACCTCCCTTCTTCCTATCCAAAGTCAGGATGCAATGCACAACAACATCCCCACTTCCAGTGCTCTCCCTGCTATTAATTAACTTACCAAAGATGTGGGAAGTTGCAATAAAATATAACCAGCAAGCTTAGGGCTAGTTAATGCATGAACGGGTTAAGACCACAGAATTGTGTTCCTAGACTCAGGTCACACCCCTTCACCTCTGGTGAAGAAGGAAGTAAGGCTTCTTTGTTCACTCTCTTTGATAATGATGATGATATTTATTAAGTATGTATACTGCCCTACACCTGCAGGTCTCAGGGAGGTTCACAACTCTCTTCCACCACATGAAGCTGGCCAGGCAATACGTCAGGGCTTGACTACCAAGTCCAGACTGCATGCTCGGGAGTATTTTTCCTGTATTTTGTAAGGAGCAGACAACTGGGCTGCTATCAAGGCCATCTGTAAATCAGGGCCAGATGGGCAGGGTATAAATAATAAAATTAGTTTCAATTTCAAAACCAGTTTCAATCCCTGGCACCTCCAAGTGGAGTTAGGAAAGAGTCCCTGGGGAGTGGTGACCAGTCAGTAGAGACAATCCCAACCAGATGGACCAACAGTCTGAGTCAGTATGAGGCAGCTTCCCACACTCCTACAGTGCATTTCTGTAATCTATTTTGTGCGTGTTGCTATGATGAATCCTGACATGTACTTCTGACACTCCCATTCCTGGATATATAGAATATCTTCAGCTCACACAACCCTTACTTTTCACAGTGTGCAGTAGGACTGGATGAACACAGTGTTCCCAGTATAAATACTATTTATTAGTCATTAGTAATTATATAAAATTCACTAAAATATAGGAAGAAAAGCATTCAGGTAGTGAAGTATCTTCAGACTGTTTCCTGCAGCTTACATTTGTATGTAGCATAGAAAAGAGAAGAAAAAAAATCTGACAATTCACAAAAACGCTTTTTTGTTTAGAACACTCAGCACTCAACTGTAAAGCTAATTGCCTAGAGCTACACGTATATAATACTGATCATCAGCCTGTCAGAAAATGCCAGGAAGCTTGCCTGCAAGTAAGATATATTATATAATATAAGGAAAGGATTCCTTGCCAAGCTTGATTATAACTTGTTGGTCTAATATTCTTAGGTCTGACTCACATATAATGTTCCAATGTCTTCAACAGCCCAGCATTGGCCATGAAATCTTTGCTTTTCTGTCGATTTTGCTACCACATCGCAAATAATATTTAGAATATTATTTTTAAACTCTAAGTTGCATGATGCAGGATCTAAGTAGCTGGTACCCATTGCTGGAAGTAAATGAATGCCAGCACAGATACATTAAAAATAAAGAGACTTTATAAAGTGTTGTAAGTATAAGTATGCGTGTGTCTTAATGTGCTTAGATTCATGTTATGAATCTTTTTGGCACTTATTTGCAGTGGAGAAGGTGACACATCAAATTAAAGCAGCCAACAACATGTCAAGTCTTGTTTATCAGGATTTTTTATTTATTTTTGCAATGCGGGCGGTCTGTTTAGAATTTGTAAAATTTGTAAATGCCCACAATTCCCATTTAAGACCGCCCCAGAATGCATACTTAAATCTAGCAAATGTGCCTAAAGAGAAATTTATTTTCAACAGCTTGTTTAAGCATTTGGAAGAACACCGGAATGCCATCCCATTGAAAAAAAATGCAAAGCAGACAGATGGTATTAGCACTCAGATGTACATTTCAATGAGAGTTCAAATATATAATTCAGATTTTCACATTGTGAACTTGATGGTTCACCCTAGGAGGAACATGCAATGGATATTTTTAAATACCTGGGTGAGAAGACCCATATAACTAGTGACTGGTCAGCTTTATTTAGATACCAGGAAATGTCCCAGAACCGATAATTAAATGGTCAGTCTGTGAGCACTTAGAAATGGATGCTGTGATTACTAAAACCCAGCATGAGTTTCTTAGAAACAAGCCATGCCAGACAAATCTCTCGCTGTCTTTTGGTGGTTCAGGGGAATGCTGTGGACATAGTATATCTTGATTTCAGTAAGGCTTCTGACGAAGTCCCCCATGATATACTTGTGGAGAAGCTGGTAAAATGTGGACTGAATGAGGCAACTGTTAGTGGATTGGTAGCTGACTGACTGACCGAACCCAAAGAGTGCTCACTAATGGTTCCTCATCATCCTGGGAAAATGTGGCAAGTGGTGTGCCACAGGATTTTGTCCTAGGCCCTTAGTAGTTCAATGTTTTTATAAACAACTTGGATGAAGGAATTGAGGTGATGTCCATCACATTTGCAGTGATGACAAAAAAGTGAGAGGCATAGCTAATGTCGCAGAAGACAAAATCGGGGTTCAAAATCACCTTAACAGATTGCTGGACCAAATGAAATTCAATAGGGACAAATTTAAGGTTCTGCACTTAGGCAGAAAAAAACTAGCTGCACAAATATAAGATGGGGGGGCACCTGGATTGCCAGTAGTACATGTGAAACAGAACTAAGAGGTCTTGGTAGACCACAAGCTTAACATGAGTCAACAGTGTGATGCAGCAGCAAAAAAAGGCTAACTATTCTAGGCTGCATTAACAGAAGTATCACCAGAGACTGGCTGAGTACTGGAGTGTGGTAGCTGGATACTGACGAGTGGGCACCCATAGAGGGGGGTTGGGGGGTTGGAGAATGACTTGGAAGAAGGGATGAATGATCTGAAACTGCCAGGAGACAAGAGTCAGAGACAGAAAAAGCTGTGGGACTGGAGAGCAAAGAACAGGTACAGTACAAGGAGGAAGGAGAGATAGGTCAGGCTGGTGGAGAATCAAGGGCTTCCACACATTCTCCTCTTGCCCCCACCTCTCCTGCTCCACTGTCTCCCAGGAACAAGAGAGGATTGAAGATGGTTACACAGTAATTCTTTGATCCCAGTTAGGTTCACAGGCACTTATGTATAAATGTGGATTGTTGTGTACTAGAATCAAACTTAGAGCTTCCGTTCATAAATATTGCTTTCGTGGAAGACTTCCATCAATTGTGAATAAAAGAAATCTAACAACATTAATCTGGCACTGTGGGCTTCCTTCTTTTCCTTACGGAAAGTATGTTTTCCACTCGTTAGTCCTTTTGCAATTATATCTGTTTGCTTAAAAGCAAAATTGCATGATCCAAAATCTAAATAATATCCATTTTAATTATCTACCTTCCACTTTAAACAAGCACATATCATTAGTTGGATACTATACCCTGGAATTTATTAATTAAAATTTCATAGGCAACACAATCATAACTTAATCGAAGAACCCTTAATTTGTGTTCTTCTTGTAAAAGGCTTTCCAAGATAGCCATCTGCTTCATTAATGCATACCAGAAAGAACAAACCATGTTAAACTCATGATACACTGGATGACATCTTCCGTTTTGCCATTACGCACATCATGCTGGCATTCGAAGAGACATATACTGCCAAATAGGTAGGTACAGCCTCATATTATCTATAACTAGCACGTAAATTCTAAATAATTAAAAAGGGCCCCCATGACCCATAGCACTTTAGTACAGAAAGCCCGGATTCTTTATCTCAGCTGCATGGGAGTGGCAATGGTGGAAATTGACGTTTCGCTTGTTAAGAGACACTAACTAAAAGACTATATTTAAGAGGGAAATTGTGGTTAAGAAGTGTGGTAGCTAGATAAATAAATAAATATTTATTCTTAATGCATACATCGTATATTCTAAGTCAAAAACTGAGAATGAAAACAAGTTACAGGGTTGAGCCCTGGCTCAATTTACGATGTGTATATAGGTAAAGGTAAAGGGACCCCTGACCATTAGGTCCAGTCATGTCCGACTCTGGGGTTGCGGCGCTCATCTCGCGTTACTGGCCGAGGGAGTTGGCATACAGCTTCAGGGTTATGTGGCCAGCATGAGAAAGCTACTTCTGGCGAACCAGAACAGCGTACAGAAACACCGTTTACCTTCCCGCCGGAGCGAGAATGTATAGTCTCATAAATTTAAATTAATCATAAAAGTACCGTAAGGCAACACTTTTTATATGGAATAATAAAATACATTCAGTATTTAATTAATAGGACCCAATTTTCCATTTATCTTTTTTCTACCATAACTGAATATCAGTTTGCCTAAATCAACAGCCACTTCAGTTTTGATGAGTGTTCTGGAATGTTTTTTTAAAAAAAAGGAGAGAGAAATTCTGGACATTTCGACAGATACCTAGATACCTGTGCATCCTAGTAGTAGCTAAGGCTCACTTTGTATTCTGATAGGACAATTTTAGGCTTTCGTTTTTGTTTTTTTACATTCCCCAGATTTCAATGGGAGAGATAAGTATATGCACAAATATGTCCCTCTAAAGTAATTTTCCCACCCCTGTTAAACTACTTTCCCCATAATCCTTTATTATTTATTATATGCAGAACAGGAACAAGACAAATAATGATATAAAAATGTGTACACAAGTAAGCACTTTGCAATGTGATTCAAATAATAAAAAAAATTATTGCTTCTTTTAAAAGATATGAGGCCATGAACCTCGTAGGATCAGACCACAAAGGAAAGCCATTACAGCTTGCAGTCAAAGAGCCTACCTCTATGAACCAGTGGTTCATGATCATTTTTGCATATACTTGGGTACTTCAGCACAGTATGGGTTGCCACTGATTAAAACTGGTAAGCTGGCTTTAAAACCTTGGGTATTCATTAAAACAAATGACTGGGCAAGATTCCCAAAGGCCTGACTCACTTCCGAATTCCGCTGACCCACTTTGCTGTGATTATTTTCTTAAGTACCACTTGCAGCTGTTGATTAAATCTGATCTACCTAATAGGACAGCTATCAATTCCAAAAGAGAATGTTTGCTTTGTACAGTCACATGGCTGCAAAGGGACAAACCCATTGGCTTAGTTACCAAGTCAGAGAGAACTCCTGGCTCCAGCTGACCTATTGGGCTGACTTGACCCATCTCTCCCACCCAGTGCCAGATGTTCTCTCTCAGTAAAAGACCAGATGGTCCAGGAAGGGAGGGAGGGAGAATGTTACACGCTGCTTCCTGTGGAAGACTATAAAAAAGGTAGAATGTGGGGCTATGGGGAAAGTGCAAGATGGGGAGAAATGGAACAGAGGCCAATGAGGATCTTCTTCCCAGTGTCCCCATTAAAATTATTTATTATTTATTAAAATTTTATGTAGCCCTATACCCACAGGTCTCAGGGCTTTTACAACATAAAACCACAACATAAAAACACAAAATACTTAATATTAACAACAACAACTCCCCTCCTAAACTCATTTTAAAAGGACATTAAAGCCTGTCATTACTCTAGCAACCTTTTTCATAGTCTAAAGCAGGGATTGGTGAGGGCCACCAACTTGGCTTTGAAAGGGAATTATACAAATTCATGGAGGATAAGGCTGCAAAAGGACACTAGCTATCACGACTTTATACTACCTTCAGCACCAGGACTTGTCTGCCTCTGAAAGTTAGCTGCCATGTGAACAGCAATGAGAGGGGGCTATAGCCCTCAGGTATTGCTTGTGGGCTTCCCATAGACACCTTTAAAGCCCTATGCGGCTTAGGACTCTTGTACTTACGGGACCGCCTCTCCTGGTATGCTCTACAGAAGACCTTAAGGTCCACAAATAACAATAGCCTAAGGGTACCGGGCCCAAAAGAAGCCAGATTATCCTCCACAAGGGCCAGGGCTTTTCCAGTGTTGGCTCCGACCTGGTGGAATACTCTGTCCCACGAGTCTAGGGCCCTGCAGGACCTGACCTCCTTCCACAGGGCCTGTAAGACAGAGTTATTCCGCCTGGCCTTTAATCTAGCCTGGTCCCCTATTCCTTTTCCCCTTCCCTTCTTTCTGAAGAAACCCGTCTGGGCCCCTACATTAAAATTCCTCCCTGGTCTCCCTACTGGCCTAGCATGACTAACCTGGCCAGTAAGCCCTGGTGATCCCACTGATGTTTGTTTTTTATGCTGTTTTTAAAGTTGTTTTAATCATTGTCTTATATTTGTTGTTAGCCGCCCTGAGCCCGGTTTTTGGATTGGGAAGTGCGGGGTAGAAATAAAAATTTATTATTATTATTATTATTATTTGTAGGAAAGAGGTGGATGTTTGGTTTGATCTAGCAGGGTTCTTCTTATTGTCAATTTGCATTTGAGGGGAGCACAAATTTTGCAGCCTGTGGCCCTGGAATTGGGAGTGTCCCCCTGATGGAGGACAGAGTATCAGTAGGCATGTGTTCACACACTCACATTTAAGTATGTTTTTTTAAATGTATTTTATTACAGTATTTACGCATGATACCACTATATGCATATTACTAAACATATTTACCCTAAATAATACATATTCTAAACTCATTTTGGTACAACTTTGCAGCCAAGAATTGTATTGCAAAATTCAGAGAGGTGTGAAATCCAAAATATACTTTTATTCCAATCTGCACAGTGCTTGGAGAGGTGCAAATCAGGTCTGTTCACTTAAAAATTTGGAACAAACAAAATTCTCCTTTGTTTCATTTTCATGTTTGTGTGAATTCCTGCATGCACACACAGAGCTCCATAGTAGTTGGTGCAACCTAGTTAATAGAGCACATTATGTTCGTGAATGTGACTGGGGCACTATATCTTCGGGAGAAGAAAAGGATAAGGAGTAAACCCTACACAAATCTGGACTGGGGTCCCTAAGACGGTTGGATGGCGCCTTGTATTCTTCCTTCCAGCAACTCCTATGACCAAGCTGTGCTTTCCTTTGGAACACACCA